>NC_134589.1:40870263-41173293 GCF_037038515.1 Microtus pennsylvanicus
CACTGAACCATTTCTCCAGCCCCCATGAATATACTTGATACTGCTGAAATGTACGTTTTTAGTGATTTAGATGAAAAAAAGGTAACAGGCAAGTCAGTGCTAGTTAGTTAGCACCATAGAAACAAGAAAAATCTATGTATATTTACATGTATTTATTTATATTTATTTCTTCAGCTCTGTCACATCTCAGACATCGTGTCGTATGTGGAAATTTTTTTAAAAAAACTGCTTTTTCCATCTAGCATGGTCTACCAAGGGGAAAATGTATAATTCATAACAGGTTTGTAGGAGAATAAAGAAGTTAGCTTAAAGTATAAAGATCAAGCTGGGTGGTTGTGGTGGTGGTGGTGCACGCCTTTAATCCCAGCACTCTTGAGGCAGAGGCAGGCGGATCTCTGAGTTCAAAACCCTGTCTTGAAAAACCAAAAAAGGAAAACAAAAATGTCCTGTTGAGTTGGAGAGATGGCTCAATGGTTAGGAACACTGGCTTCTCTTCCAGAGGACCCAGCACCCACATGGCAGCTCACAACTGTGACTCCAGTTCCAGGGGATCTGACATCTTCACACAGACATACATGCAAGCAAAACACCAATGCACATAAAATTATATAGATAAATTATTAGGGGAAAAAACACAAAGGTCAGAGCACAACTTTAGTCAGGCCTGAGAGAACTGAGGAAAACTTATTGAAAAGGTCATCAAAGAGAATTTTGTTTGTACATGTTCCTAAAAGTAATCTCTAAAGCACAGGCTTCTATTCAGGGCAGAGTTGCTAGAGAAAGATTTCTGTTTACCCTCCTTCCTAAAACAACTGAAAACAAGCTTATGAAGCAATGGCTGTAACGGCTGGATATCAGGAAGTGAAGGGCAATAGTCCCTGAACACAGAAAATGAGAGTGGATCTGCAGCTGCCCCAGCTTCCGGCTGTGAGAGGGTAGCCAGGCCATGGCTCAGGGAGGGGATGTTAGCAGAGCCTGTGAACGGGACCCTGACAGAAAGGAGAGATGCCCAGAGGAAGAACTGCAAGGGTTCCTCATGGGTTAATGGACTGCACAGCATAGGTAGATAACAGAAGTACCCAAAGATGAAGAAAGGACAGTCCAGAAGATGTGAGGTGCCCATGCCCAGCACTCTCAGACTGTGAAAAGCAGTGCCTGCCCAACAATGAGACTGGGACCCCTGTAACAACCAGTGGGGTATTGAATGTTAGACACAAGGGGTTTTCCTTTAGCAGTAGAAACTAATGGACTCTAGACCAAATACAACTGTGGTCTCCTCTAACAAATATTAACACAAACACCCAAAAGAACTAAATTATTTACAAATAACCTAACCCATAAAACAGCCCCCAAAAAACATATGAAATATAAAATTTCCTAGCAGCAAGTTCACAATTTCTGCATTATGAATCCAACAAAAAAGTCTTAGGCTTGCGAAAAAAAAAAGAAAAGAAAAGAAAAAGTACAACTTGTTATGAGAAGAAACGGCAAAGGAATTGACCTAAGCTACCATATACTTTAGACACCACCATCAAGGACATAGAAGTGATTACTATGATCATGTTTAACAAAAAGGTAAAATCGGAAAATATCAAAGGCAAAAAAGCAATGGGTGGGTTAAGAATGCACTCAGAAATGAAACACAATGAATCTGATACCTAACAATAGAAACTGTCCAAAGTGAAGCACGGTGAGAAAGTGGGATCTTTAAAACAAATGGATCACCAACTGGGAAATGACTCCAAATGACCTAGCATCATGCAAATGAAGCTGCCAGTGGACCAGGAAGAACAGAAAGATGAGTGAGTAAATAATGGCTAAAATTTTCCAACTTTAGTGAAAACTTTATAAATCAGATTCTAGAAGTTCAATGGAACTCAGACACAAAAATAATAGTGAAAAGTATGTCACAGCAAGGTTTCTCAAAATCAGCTATTTAAAGTAGTCTTAAAAGGAATCAGATACAGACACATTGCACACAGAGAAATAAAGATACTGACAAGCATTATTGGAAACACTGTAGACAAGAAAGTAGAGTAACATAGTTAAAGCACAAAATAATAATAATAATGATAATAAGCAAAAAATGCTAGCATGTCTTATAAAACACCCTACCTGACATCAGAACTACTTGTTTATTTGCTAACATAGACCATAGTGCTGTGTCGTGGTTATAAAGGTTATAAAAGGTTTCTAGGTCCCTATCCTCATGAAATCAAGTTAGAAATGAGTAATGAAGAGATCTTTGAAAAGCCCACTTTTTAAAAATGGAAGTTGGGCAAAGATGGCTCAGTGGGAAGAACCTCTGTTATGCAACCATGAGGACCAGAGTTCAAATACGCAGGACCCTCATTCATGGCGGTAGGAGTGTCAGAAGATGACTCGGCCCTGGGGTGCTTTCAGCCGGTCTGCATTCAATCTCTGAAGGCACGTGCTGGAGAAGATTGACTCAGCAAGTTATCCTCTAACCTCCAGGTGTGTGCCATAGCTTGAGCACACATACATACACACACACAATAAATAAGTGAATATCAAAAAAAAATTAAGCTGGATACAGTAGTGCTGATCTCTAATCAGTACACGTACAGCAAGTCTGGAGGCAGAGGCGGGAGAAAACCTGGAAGGTCACCAGCCAGTGAGCCTGTTGTGTGTAACAGTGAACAAGAGACTCTGTCACAAAGTGGAGGACAAGGACCTGTGCTGAGGTTGCCCACACTGACTACACGAATATGAATATGCACACACAAATTTACACACACTAAATATACGTCATGCACACACATTTAAAAAAAAAGGAACTAGAGCAGTCGTTCTCAGCCTTCCAAATTCTGCGAACCTTTAGTACAGTTCCTCAAGCTGTGGGGACCCCAACCATAAAACTGTTTTCATTGCTACTTAAAAACTAATTTTGTTACTGCTACTCCAGCTCTAAGGGATACAATGCCCTATTGTGACCTCCATAGGCACCTATACACGTGCACATACCCACACATAGACAATTAAAAATAAAATAAATCATAAAAATAAATAGCGTTTTTAAACAAAAGACAAATGACATTCTCCAAATTAATCCATGAGTCAAGGAGGAAATTAAATTAAAGTTAGTATTTTGAACTACATGAAAATGAAAAACATTTTTTCTTTTTTTTTTTTCCTTTCCTTTTCTTTTTTTTTTAATTTTTCAAGACAGTGTTTCTCTGTGTAACAGTCCTAGCTGTCCTGGAACTAGCTCTTGTAGACCAGGCTGGCCTCGAACTCACAAAGACCCACCTGCCTCTGCCTCCTGAGTGCTGGGATTAAAGGTGTGCGCCACCTCCACCTGGCAACATTTCACTTTCATGTAATGCTGCTAAAGCAATACTTAGGTGGAAATGAATATCACTAAATGCCTAGATTAGGAAAAAGAAAGAAAGAAATCTCAATGACCCCAGTTTCTGCTTTAAAAACTTAGAAAATCCTAATAAACCAAAGAACGTAAAAGAAAAGAAACAAAAACCAGAGCAGGAATCAGTGACAATAGAAATCAGAAAACGTAGCAAAAAATAGAGCCATGTAGTCAGACTGGTGAGAGGAATCAGAAAGCAAGCTCCCACAGGGCGTGGTGGCGCACACCTTAGATCTCAGCACTCAGGAGGCAGAGGCAGGTGCGTCTTTGTGAGTTCAAGGCCAGCCTGGTCTACATTGCAAATTCCAGGACAATCAGGACTTTGTAGAGAAATTCTGTTTCAATAAAAAAGAAAAAAAGGAAAAGAAAGCAAACTCCCAGTGTCTGTATCCCAGTAGCTGATATAAGTGCTACTCATTTCAAGCACTTGGGAGGCAGAGGCAAATAAATCTCTATGAATTTGGGACCAACCTGGTCTACAGTCAGGACTACACAGTGAGAGCCTGTCTTTAAAAAAGAAACAAAAACAAAAGCAAAAAGCCACATACTGTGTAATATATCTCTCTATTCATTTATCATTTACAGTTCAAACACTCAAACTCCTATCTTCTTAAAATGCGTTGTATATTATCATAGTCTGCATTTCCCCCTAGTGTATGTACTCACCATAGTGTGTGCTATATGTGACCAAAACCTCTTATCCCTACCTCACTCTTTAATGACACAGATTAGGTTGCGCATGGCAAATGTTTCGAGAGAGATGATGGTTTTATGATTATCTGCACATCTCAAAATGTATCAAATGGTATAGTTTAGAACTTTGGAATTTAGCTTCAATAAAGCCATAAATAAAAGCTTCTGGGATCTTGGGTAGAGGGAGGTCTGCCCAGGTGGGACAGGACAGTGCGTTGTTGTAGAAGGAAACAGCGTGACAAAAACAGAAAGAATATATTTAGAAATAGCCTGGCTGTGTTCTGAAAACGGTGAGTCATCCTTGGTGGCAAGATCAGAGGTCATAGGAAGGAACGTGGCCAGGAACACTAGAAAGACATCTAGGCTTAGCCAGGCAGTCAAGGAACTTGGATGTAATGTAGATGAGCTTGAGTTTATGCCAGAATCACCAAGGAAAGAAAATACAGAGAAAGGAGAAACTAGATAGAACCATAGGCCACACTTAGAGACTATCAGAAAGGGGAGTAATATCTCAAAAGAAGAGGAGGACATGCCCAGCCTGGAAGGAAATGGGAGGGACACACACAGAATAACAGTGCTATCCTATAGAACTGTGTTATATGTGACTTGTTAAATTAACTAAATGTACTTGAGTGATTGAAATTGATTTAAAAGAACAGAAGAAGAGGGAAAGAAAGGGAGAAGGACAGGTATTAGACTCTCTGTTCTGAATTCTGTGGTGCAGACTCACAAGTTTAATTTTTATATTGTGCAGATTCAGGAAAATCGGCTCTAGGTGTGTGATCTGTAGGCGAGAAGCTGCAAATGAGGTGGGAGCAGTGTTCTAAATGTGGCCAGCTGATGCTAGCTAGGTTCCAAATAAGCAAGGCTCTGTGCCACGTTAAGGGAAAACAGGCATTCCATAGCTGAACAGTGGCAAACCCCAAGAAGAGGCAGCAACATTTTCAGGTCTTACAACACATGTGGGGAGTCTTGACAGCCCATCTATCATGAGGCTCACGTCCTGTGTGACCCTGATTTAGCTGAGTTTAATGGAGCTCTTATGGGTTTTTAAAAAGAAAAAAGGAAAATTGTCATATAACACACACACACACACATATGCATATATGAGATTCCAAAGCTATATCCTGATATCTTTATAGTCCATGCTCGCTGATGGCTACCTTAGGGTCTCTTTGAAGCCTGTTTCTGAATTTTGAAAGTTTCATCTATTGGATTCTTCCTTAGACTTTTCAACTCTCACTAGTGGAAGGTAAATCCAAGGCATCATTGTGTGTGATTGCCCCAAGAGCCCTTGATAAATAGATATATCATTGTTAAAAAATAGTTGTGTATTCAAAAGAGAAGAATCCAAACCAGAAGTACAACTTCAGCAAAAAGAAAGGGTTCAAAATCAGTTCCTGGGCCCTGACAAATAGATGAGTTGCTAGATATTAATAACCTATTATCTCACTCTGAGTCACATAGCCTTTCTGAAAGAGAGGTAGCAGGAAATAAAAGATGATATTAGATTAAGAAATTATAATGGCCATGCGGTAGTGGCACACACCTTTAATCCCAGCACTGGGGAAGCAGAAACAGGTGGATCTCTATGAGTTTGAGGCCAGCCTGGTCTACAGAATGAGTTCCAGGACAGCTAGGGCTACACAGAGAAACCCGTCTTGAAAAAACAAAAAAGAAAAAAGGAAGAAAGGAAGAAGGGAGGAAGGGAGGAAGGAAGGGAGGAAGGAAGGAAGGAAGGAAGGAAGGAAGGAAGGAAGGAAGGAAGGATAGTGTTGAGCATTGTTGAGAATTATACCTGTAATTCCAGTAATCAGGAGGTTGAGGCAGAAGGATCACAAATTTAAGGTCACTCTGGACCACAGAACAAGGCCCGATACCTCAAAGAAGAGAAACTAGAATGTGACCCACCTCAGCAGCATGTCTGAAGCTTGCAGACTACCACTGTGTCTAGGCAGCTTTTGATATGCATTAGAGAATTGTCCTTAAATTTATCACCTTTTTCCAGCAGAATTAGAGTTAGAAAGTCACAGTTGTCCTCCTCAGCCAGGCCTGGCTGGTGTCTGTAACGCAGACTCCTAATGTGCCATCTTTTGTTGCACCCTCTCTACACAGAGGAACAAGAATGTCTGGAGGCCCAGGTGTCTTTAAACATGTAGCCTTGTGGTTTAAACACTTGCCCTCAGCCATCCTGCTTAGTACCTGAGCAGCAAACAGGCCAGGAGAGCTGCTAGCAAGTGCTACAGTATGCTTTGGGAAGACAGCTACTTTGACAGTTTCCCCTTCCTTCTCCCTGACTCACCCTGATCTACCTAAAAAGGGCGAATTTTATTGCAGTTTTATCCCCAGGTTCTATTAGTGGCTTCTCTAGGTAGTAAAAAGGAAGCACAGGGAAGGCTTTAGTGGCTTTCAGCTTTCTGAAGATCTTGGTTTTGCAAAAGTTCACTGTCTTCACATCTCACATCTCTCACGTGAGAGCTTTAGTGGATTGCAACCCAAATCACAAGGTGATGTGCAGCGTACAGACCCATGGGGATGCTAACACCTGGACAGAAGCCACTAGAGAGTCATCCTGGGAATTCTGGGGACCACATGATGAGTTTATTCCTAACCCCTCAACCTAGCTGTCATTTCTCTGATGAGCAGGATCCGGGCAAACTCCAAAGAAGAAACAGGAATCCTTAAGGAAAACAGTCAGGAGAAGCTGACCCAACCAGAAGTGATGGAAGAAGGCTTTGGGGTTTACCCACTAAAGTGGAAATACGGCACCCACTTACCAGAGAGGCTCTCTTGTCCCTGATGTCAGAAGAAAGGGCAAATTCCTTTCTTGACCTAAGGACATTTCAATATTTCTAATTCAAACCCTATTCTTTGTCCTGCCATCTTCTAGAGGAGAGAGAATTACTCATCCAAGACCCCAGAGTTTACAGTTTTCTGGGACAGTTGGCAAACCTAATGGAATCAAGAGTTCCTGGGAAGGGGAAGGAACAGGAAGCAGTTAATCAGGAACATTAAGAAAGTCCCAGCAAGGGCTAGGCCATATGGAAGGTTGCAAGTATTGATTTAGCTAAAGCTTTGTGATCTATTTATTGACTGCCTTTTTTTTTTTACCAAGTGTTCTTTCCCCACCTATCCTAACCCTACCCCCTTCCTTCCTGATACTTCTCTCCAGCCCAGCCAGCCCTCGAACACATCTACCTCTCTCTCTAACATACCTTTGCAAGCATGGGTGGTAGAAAAACCCCACAGAGCCCAGCAGAGTGGCACACTCATGTAGTCCTTACACGCAAGAACTAAGGCGGGGGAGGGGGCGACTTTGTGCTTTTAAAAAATCCTTTTCAGGTCTTTTTCTAAGCACGGTTTCAAGTCCCATTTCATCAGGAGCTGTTCTCAACATGGGGTTTTCTTTCCTTCTCCTTCTGCCCTCTCAGCCTTACTGTCTCTGACCGTGGTCTCTGCTTCCCCTTTTGCTCAAGCTTCTCCTCCCACTTTAGCCAGCCTGCCTTTTCCAGCCTCGGTTATCCCCATCTCCTCTCCCCTACCTTGCTCCCTAACAGCAGGTGTGGGTACTGGGTGACTTCATGGAAGAGTATCCACAGTATTAACAGACATGTGTATGTATGCGCATGTAAGTGTGCATATATGTGTGCATGTATGAGTGTGCGTGCAGGTGTCCATGTGTGTGCACTTGTGCATTGTGTGTACATGCATGCATGTGTTCGTGTGTACATGTGTGTGTTCATCTGTTTTTAAGTGTTAGAAACAATATCATGTTAAAAATACACCCAAGCTCCACTCTAACTTTCCAGGAGTTAACTTGATACCAGATATCCTAAACTCTAACTCTCCAGGAGTTAACTTGATACCAGATATCCTAAACTTTAACTCTCCAGGAGCTAACTTGATACCAGATATCCTAAACTCTAACTCTCCAGTAGTTAACTTGATACCAGATATCCTAAACTCTAACTCTCCAGGAGTTAACTTGATTCCAGATATCCTAAACTCTAACTCTCCAGGAGTTAACTTGATACCAGATATCCTAAACTCTAACTCTCCAGGAGTTAACTTGATACCAGATATCCTAAACTCTAACTCTCCAGGAGTTAACTTGATACCAGATATCCTAAACTCTAACTCTCCAGGAGTTAACTTGATACCAGATATCCTAAACTCTAACTCTCCAGGAGTTAACTTGATACCAGATATCCTAAACTCTAACTCTCCAGTAGTTAACTTGATACCAGATATCCTAAACTCTAACTCTCCAGTAGTTAACTTGATACCAGATATCCTAAACTCTAACTCTCCAGGAGTTAACTTGATACCAGATATCCTAAACTCTAACTCTCCAGGAGTTAACTTGATACCAGATATCCTAAACTCTAACTCTCCAGGAGTTAACTTGATACCAGATATCCTAAACTCTAACTCTCCAGGAGTTAACTTGATACCAGATATCCTAAACTCTAACTCTCCAGGAGTTAACTTGATACCAGATATCCTAAACTCTAACTCTCCAGTAGTTAACTTGATACCAGATATCCTAAACTCTAACTCTCCAGGAGTTAACTTGATACCAGATATCCTAAACTCTAACTCTCCAGTAGTTAACTTGATACCAGATATCCTAAACTCTAACTCTCCAGGAGTTAACTTGATACCAGATATCCTAAACTTTAACTCTCCAGGGGTTAACTTGATACCAGATATCCTAAACTTTGGCATTACAGAATCCATCCAAACACAGAGAATCATGTCACAGTGTGATTTCATACCACTGTAGATGTCCTTGCATTTGACAGCGGTGGCTTTGAAAGCAGGATGTGTTAGAGGAGCCTTAGAACGTATGGTGGTTTGGCTTTACAGTGTGAAGAGGATTAGAAGGAGGAAGTGGCCTTGCTCCACATTTTATAACCAAGGAAGCTTGATTACATGAGCAAAGACTGACTAGAGGATAGAGTTCTTCTGATCTGTTGTTCATCCTTAGCAATACCATGAAAAAAAGAGTTGACAGAAAGAGGACAGAAAACTCCGTGGGGGCCACCAAGTTCTGGGTGCTGGTAACTGCAGTGGCTTTGGGGTGAGGGATTCTGGCTTGTTCAGGATCGGTCAGATTTAAGTGGAACTCGTCTCTGGCTGTGTGCTTAAAGACCTTCAGAGGAAGATAGTCTACATTCCCTTGGTGATCTGTTTAATGTCTTTAGTATCCCAGGGAGCCGGGGAACTCTGGTCCTATTTCAACCCAAAATTCCCCTACTCTGCTTTATTCTGGTTCTCAGGGACTGTGGGAATAGCTGTCCAACCTAGTGACTCACCCTATACTCTTATCTTTTCTCTCCTTCGTTCTTGGACTTTGTCTTCCAGCTTCCTACTAAATTCAGATCATGCATACGACAGATCTACAGCGGTGAGAAGCTGTGAGAGGTGACTATAGAACTGCATTTCCCCCTGGGCCTGTAAGGAACTGGAAATGCAGACCTAGCCAGATAGGAAGAGTTCTCAGCTCCTGTCCATCCCTGCAGAATTAATGCTTGGGGAGATGAAAACCCTGAGAAAAGGAGTTGAGCTTTCTAGAAAGACATTGCTCACACACTGGGAGCTCAGCTTCCTGGGAGGGCATTTCTCATATAGGGGAAGCTCTCTTCCTGGGAGGGCAGCTTTGCCAGTGGGAGGTAACAATCTCAGGCAAGAGGCTGGGAGTGGCCTTTCACTCCCTTGGGAGGTCACCACCTTAAGAAGTAGGTTAGATGGGGAAGGGCTACCCAGGACAATCACATGTGTATCTTTTGTGCCAGGTGCTAAGACAGAATTGGTCATGCTGGTCTGAGAGCACCACATTGGAGTTAGATATGGGAGCCTGTGGCCTGGCACAATTCAGAACACTTCTGAGATTAGTCACTGCTTAGCAGGTTTGGGCCTAAAGCAAAGCTGTCCCTAGCGAACAATGGAAGTGTATTATGGTTGTCTGCCCAATGTCTTCACCCCTGAGAGAACAGACTGCTCACAGAATGTTGTGTCTTCTACACATACACCTATATGGAAATGAGTAGACGTTTCTGTGGTACCAGGGCAGTGAGAGGCTCTGTCATAAACACTTGCTTACAACACACACCTGGCTTTGCTTTTTGTGTCATCCAGACATAGTTGTTTTACTGTCAGCCGACATTTGCCAAGCAATAGAACCAAAAGTACCCTTCTACAAACTGGGGAGAGTCAGGGGTGACTTAAAGCCTCCAACCTTTAAGGGCTCACATGTAGAAAGGGTACCCTGCATAAAAACATCTCAGGCACAGGAGCAGAGGACCAGGCCCTCAGCTCTGCCTTGAGGTGCCTCGGAAGGTGGATAAGTCATCCACATCACACAGGAAACTAAGGAAAGGTGGGGCCTGGCCCACACTCATCTGGGTGGCAAGAGTCAAAGCAGGAAAGTTCAGTGCAATTGCCAGGCACCTTCTATATGAGTGACTGCAAGGAACAACCCAACACAATAAATAAAACTATCTCCTTTAGTGACAGTGTCCTAGACATGACAAAGGCCATGGCAAACTAACTTGTACACTGCACTAAGGGAGCTGGTAGGTTATTTAAGGTGAGTGGACTAACCCGATTTGTCTTCTAGAAAGAGAGTTCTCTCAGCCATGAGGAAGACAGTTTGCAAAAGGGTGAGGCTAGAGACAGAATCTCTCCACAGAGTAGTATAGAGTTAAATAGTACTTGTTTTAAAAACTAAAATATTCTCAACTCAAACTTGCCTAAATATTGGTTAGAAGAATGTCTGTGTTTCCAATTAGAATTGTTTTGAACTGCACCAAGTCGCCTAGGTTTCTGAACATGTCTTAGCCTTTATTGTCACTGTTAGTGTGTATGTATGTTGTGTGTACGTGCACGTGCGCACACACTCATGCACATGGTGAGCACATGGGTAATCAGGACAACTCTCGGGAGTTGATTCTCTCCTGCCATCCTGTCTGATTGAATTCAGGCCTCTTCACAAGTGTCTACAATCACTAAACCATGGCCTGTATCTTAGCTTTTTTAAGTTTTTTAAGTAATTTTCAAAAATACTAGCTGCCTTCTACCTGTCTATCAATTTATCTTCGGGGAAATAGAGACTACTTGGAGTTTGTGGGACTGTTCATTTGATACCTCAAAGAGTTCTAACAGGGGTACTTGGGGGAAACTTCAAGGTTTTCTTGAGGAAAGAACAATGCCAACCATCTCCGATCACCCAGATTTAGGTTGGAATTTGCATGATCATCATCTAGGAAGCTGTTACTGTCCATCACTGTGACACACCCATCACTGTGACATGCCTTTTGAATTGTTTGGTTAGCTCTGCAAACAGGTTTTACCAAGCCACCCACACTTCTCTTTGGAGCCTGTGAAACTACTGAATGCATCTCTGAGATGGAATGACGTGGATAGGGGTGTAGTCTCTGAAGCCCAGAGCTGAGGTTCTCAGACATGGCAATGGAACCAGACGTGGCCTTGGTTACACAAGGCGTATTCAGTAGAACACACATTTAAGGTGTCCTGTGATCACCACCCTAGTGCACGTGCCTCTTTATCAAGCTGAATGTACCTGATAACTAACAGCAAAGTCAGAGAAAAGACCCCACAGTGGCCAAGGCGTCTCAAAGGTACTAGCTAGTGGCATGGTCATGCCAAAAAGACAGTGTGACGTGTCAGAGGCTGAGGTGGCCTTCATCTGTCTGTCTCTGTCCTTACTGGGCAGGAGCCCTTGGATCTTCTGAATAGCCCTTTTGTGCTGTTCCCTTTTGATAAAATGAGGATAGTTGTTGCTTTTATGTGCTTCCTAGATTTCAGCTAAGTACCAGGGTGGCACGCTGTAGGTGCTCTACTGATGCTGGTGTGTTTAGCATGGCTACCACAGAGCAGGCTCTGTCTAGGCTCCTGCATTCACTCCCTCCCTCACTGAGCATACCCTCTGAGCAAAGGTCCTGTGCTGAACAGTGCTCTCTGCTCTGAGGTAACAACCATGAACAAAATGGCTAGATTGCCATCTAAGGATGCCAAGACAGAGCACTCTAACTCACCTTCATTTTCCTCTTCTCTTCTCCTGTTAACTTCTGACTACCTCCACCTTGTGTTCCTTCCCAGGAGCCCCTTACCCTCAACTAGAAGTTACTATTTCCCTGACAGTTGTACCTGAGAACCCAGAAGCCGACAGCCCAGTCATAGGCAGTGGTTACATCTACCCCAGGCCCTGGAAAGGGGACCAACTGCAGGCTTGGAAACCCACTGCCCTCTGGCAGAGCTCTGCTATTCCCCACCTCAGACTCAGAACCACATAGTCCTTGACTGGAGCTGTAGAAAGATAGATGTGTCTTGAGAATCTGGTATAGCACACATCTATGTTGGTTAACAAGTTTTAAAGGAGAAAAACTAAGAATAATACCACTTTTTTTTTTCTTTTTGAGGCTGGCCCGTGATCCTCCTGCCTCCGTCTTCCAAATACTGAGATTATAGACATGTGCTGCCACACCTGGCCCACAGACTATCATTAAATTCCTTTTTAGAAATTTATATTTGAGGTTCCAAATGAATAATTAGTTTATTAGAAACACTGTCTGTCATTAAGGTGACAGCCACAGTTAGGGCTTTTTGAGCCCACTCAACTTTGTTTCCAAATAAATGGGTCAAAACATATTTGCCTAACTGAGGTTGGGCTCAATTAAATTTCCAGCTAAATCACTCCTCTGTGTCAGGCTCTTTTTTGAGAGAAAAATTGTTTTGTTACACTTGTTTGTGTGTTCATGTACCCCCACACACACTTCAGCAACTCTGAAGTCTGATCTGAAGTCTTTCCAACAGCTTCACAGTGCTGCAACCCAGCCTGCTCTCCTTGGCCTGTGGAGCTCCCCCTATTCCCCAATCTCTGGGTAAAGGCTGAACTAGAACTGCCCCACTGGCCCCAGGTCTCCACGGTTCTTCATTACAGCTTGTGATCACTGTTCCATCTCCTCCGGTTTAAAACCTTCTTTAACTTGTCATCTCCCCATAAATGAACCACAAGTTCATGGAGACCAGGGAGCATCTCACTTTCATTTGACTCATTCATGGAACCTAGTGCAGGGCAGCAGCCTCCCGCCCAAAGCTGGGAGAACTTGGAATTCACCTGGCCAAGCCCAGCACACCAGCAATAAACTACTAAGCATGGGGTGTCAGCTAGAGAGGAAAGAACAAGACGGGGTTCTGACTCACATTTCCCAAGGTGATACTGGGCAGAAAGCTCATAGAGCCCTGTCTCCAAAATGCAATGAGTAACTAGAAACTTCTGCTGACAGCCCGCGCCCCCCCTCAGCCTATTCTGACTGACTAGCAAACGGAACAAAGTGAGAGGCAAGAGGAATCACACCATGTGTCACCTGGCTCAATTCGAGCCTCATATGAGTGAGCGCCAGGGCCTGGGGCAACTCACATCATGGGAAGCCAGAGTTGCAACATAGTAAGTTCTTCTCCATGTCATCTCCAGATGGCCAGTGGGCAGGTTAGAGGAAACACACTTACCTCCAGATCCTGCAGGAGAAGTTAAAGCAGATTTTACTCAACTGCTGCCACACGTTGGTCTCTCACTACTCTTGTGTTCCTGTGGATCATTTAGCCAGCAAGAATCCTAGGTAACTTGAGCATACTTAACACAAAAAGAACCAAGAGTCTGAGCACACTAAACTGACATTAAACTGATGGGTAGTAGTTGGAGGTGGGATTGAACGTCACATGTGCAGTGAACATGTTCTGCCCCTGACAGCTCTTCCTTAGTGAAGCAGAACTCTAACCTGTGAGTTATGACTCTGTAAAGTGGCTCCTGCTAGTGGTCAGGTGCACATGCTGAGGGAGCATACAAAAGCTCATGCAGCCCATGCTAGCCTCGAATTTGCTCAGTTGCCAAGGACAACTAACTTCTTCTTCCCCTGCCTCCACCTCCCTGAGATTACAGACATGTACCAGCATCCTTGGCTGATCCTACCTTCTTAAATAGTAGGATCTCAAAAACGTTGACAACAGGCACTGGAGAGATGCTTCAGAACTTAAGAGCACTTGCTGGTCTTGCAGAGGAACCAGGTTCAATTACCAGAACCCACATAGTGGCTCACAGCTGTCTGTAACTGTGGTTCCAGGGAATCTGAGACTCTTCTAGCTTCTGTGGACACCAGGCACAAACATAGCATATATACATGTAAGTAAAATACTCATATATATAAACTTAAATAACTCAAACTATTTTTTTTTAAAGTCCTGGCAGCTGGGTAATGGTAGTGCACATCTTTAATCCCAGTACTTCAGAGGCAGAGGCAGGTGGATCTCTGAGGCCAGCCTGATCTACAGAGTGAGTTTCAGGACAGCCAAAAGAAACACAGAGAAATCTTGTCTCAACAAACAAACAAAAAGTCTTGGCAGCACTGAATTATTTCTGAACATGCAGCAACCAAAACCCACTAAATAATCAAATGTGTAGTGAACCCACGGTGTTTCTGGCTGTGCACCTGAGGAGCATCATGCTGCTGTTGGTTCTGGGCAGTGTGCAGCAGGTGCACTTTGCGGGCTGCATGCCATCACAATATACAATGCCAACGAATGCTGTCTGAAACTCTGCCTCAGACTCCAGACTTGGGTGTAATGAATTGCAGTGTTTCTACTATACATGCAAAGTTTCTGCTCTTTGAGAAACATCATAGAGCTGGGTGGCAGTGGCGCACACCTTTTATCCCAGCACTTGGGAGACAGAGGCAGGTAGATCTCTGTGAGTTTGAGGAGAGCTGTCTTGAAAAACCAAAGGGAGGGGGTAGGAAGCATAATAATTTACTTATAAGAGACAGAAACTTTTAATATTTTTTACCTGTATTTCCCAGTATATGAGTATCAAATTAGTATTTTTTAATTCCATTGCATTAAAATTTTGATTTTTTTTTAAAAAAATGCTATTAAAATTTATTACTTGAGGAGCTGAAAAGAGAGATGACTCAGCAGCTAAGAGTATCTACTGCTCTTGGAGAGGATATGAGTTATGTTTCCAGCACACATCAGATAGCTCACAATCTCCTGTAATCCTGGTTCCAGAGGATCTGACACCCTCTTTTGGCCTTGGTGAGCACTGCACTCATTGACAGACACATCAACAGATACACATATATGCGTAGTATATCTGTGTCTGTATGTGGAGGCAGGGGGTGCCTGTGATGGCCAGAGATTGAAAATGAGAAAGGCAGGAGTGCTAGGCTTGGAAATGAACTCTGTATGTAAGTGCAAGTGCCTGTGGAGTCCAGAAGTAGGCAGCAGATGGCAGATTCCCTTGAGCTAGAGTTACAGGCAGCTTTGGTTATTAGTTGTCCAGTGTAGGTGCTAAATCAAACTTGGGTCTTCTGCAAGAGCAATACACACTCTTAACCTCTGAGCCATCTCTCTAGCCCCAACTCCCATTTTGTTCATCCTCGTCTATTCATGGGAATGCAGTAAAAAAGGGAATGCCTGGCCCGCCTGAAGGTCACATTTAAATGCTGGTGGACATGCACACTCAACACACAAACACTTCCTGTGTGTGAAGCACTCGGAAAGCATGTATAGATGATAGTGGCTAGAACTGTGTTTGCTTCAGCCAGACGTGCACTAAAACTGGAGCAATAGAGAGCAAGGTCCGTGCCAGGATCTAATCAGAGCACAGTACCTATCTTCAGTCGGGTAAACCCGCAGGCCTAGGAGGTGAATCTTATCTAAGGCTTATTGAATTCAAATCACTTGTTCAAGGTCAGCTAATCAGGGGAGACGAGAACTCAGTAGGTCCGGCTAGCATTCCAAGCCTGACGTCCTACGCCAAAGACGCACACAGTCTCTGGGATGTGGACTGCTATTATTAAAAGCACAAGTAAGATATGTAGAACAGAAGAGCATTTTAAAATAGAAAATGAGGAAGGCAGGAGTGCCAGGCTTGGGAATGGCCTGTTTCCTTTGGTCTCTTTGGGACATCATTCTGTAGCAAAGCAAGCGAGAATCCTGGAGGAGCTTTTCCCTCGTAAAGGAAGTAGGCTTTGGGCTCCTTGCTGTTGGCAGTCCTGTTACTGACAGTGAGTCCTCAGATGGCGAGAAGTTTGTTTGCTGTGTCCAAACCGCAGGTGTGGACATGTGAGGATAGCTACGCCTTGCTTATTCTCTGTGCCCTCAGTGGAAAAGCACGAAGAAAATGTGCTCCCACAGTGGGAAAGAAAACACTTAATCAGACTTGCAGGGACCCTCTTTGCTCCTAAGAGCTGCTGCACCCTCAGTTCTCCATGGTTCTCTCCAGTCTGGTCATTTCCAGGGCTTGAGGCTCTCAGGGCTGGAGTTTACTCTTGGTATCAGGAAAAGCCTTGCCTCCCAGACTGCTCCTCTTGGCTGTCCCATCCAGATAAGTTGTGTTAAGCCACATTGACCCACAGACCAAATTGAATTCCCAAAGAGGGTAGCTTGTCATTTTTAAAAATGTGTTGAGAGGGGCCTGGAGACATGGCTCAGTGGTTAAAAGCATTGCCTGCTCTTCCAAAGGTCCTGAGTTCAATTCCCGGCAACCACATGGTGGCTCACAACCACCTGTAATGAGGTCTGGTGCCCTCTTCTGGCCTGCAGACATACACACAGACAGAATATTGTATACATAACAAATAAATAAATATTTAAAAAAAAACAAAAAGAAAAGAAAAAGAAAAATGTGTTGAGAGGAGCTGGAGAGATGGCTCAACAATTGAAAGCACTGGTTGCTCTTCCAGAGGACCTGGGTTCGATTCCCAGTACCCACATAGCAGCTCACACCTGCCTGTAACTCCATTTCTAGGGGATCTGACACCCTCACACAGACACACATGCAGGCAAAACACAAATGAATATAAAATGAAAATAAACACTGAAAAAAATTAATGTGCTGAGATAAAAATATCAAAATAAAGCAAGGTGGTAGTGGTGCACACCTTTAATTCCAGCAGTCCAGAGGCAGAAGCAGGAGGATCTCTGTGAATCTAAGACTAACCTGGTCTATAGAGGGAGTTCTAGGACAGCCAGGACTATATAGAGAAACCTTGTATTGGAAAAAAATCAAAATAATATTTTTATTTTTTTTAAAGAATAATATTTTTAGATACCTGAAAATTGCGTAGCATTCAAGTCCAGTGCCAGAGGTAAATATTTTGGGGAGGCAGTCAGGCCCCACTGTGACTAACCCAGAACTAAACCAGCAGAGCCTCTCAGGCCCTGCGGGGTTCCATCCACCTTCACCAAAGGTAAGGATGGTAAGTGAGGGGCTCACATGTAACTGAGCAGTGACCACAGTGCTGAAAGCCCAGGTTGGACATCTTGTTCTGTAGGTCGCTTATCATTCCTACATCAGTCTTCAGCTGCCTTAATTGGAGTGACTCCTGCATTATTTCTGTGTAAACTATTTGATATGGTAGATATGTACTTCTGAGTGTAGGTACCCACAGAGTCCAGAAGAGGGCATCAGATCCTCTGAAGCTACAGGAAGTTGAAAGCTGTCCAACTTGATTCCTGGGAACTAAACTTGGGTCCTGGGCAAGAGACAGTATACATACTTTTGAAAAAAAAAAAAGATTATGTGTATGAGTGTTTGGCTTACATGTATGTCTGTGCACTCTGCGCGTGCCTGTTGCCTGCAGAGGCCAAAAGAGGGTGTTGGATCCCATGAAACTGGAATTACAGATGGTTTGGAAGAGCACCGGTGCTCTAAACCTCTGAGCCATTTCTCCAGCCCCACCCACACTGATTGTGACATGCAGCCACCTGCCCTGCATCTGCATACTCTGTGACAGACTTAAGTAACTAAAGCAGAACAATAGGCAGGTTTTCATCATCTCGGTGACCATAGCAAATGCATGGGCCCAGAACACTGTTTTCACCTAACAATACAAAGAAAGTTTGAGAAAATGTTTTCCCATGCACTACTGGCTCTTCCTGCAGATGTTCCCAATGTATTATTTAAACAGCCTCTATCCCTGAGCACCCAGAAGACTCCCAGCAGTGCTGTGAATTAGTCTCAGATATGTGTGTTCCTATTATAATTGTTTACTAAAAAAAATCCTAGAAAGAGAATTGTGAGGTTAAAAGTATGTGATTTTCAAGGCCTTTGATCCACATTCTTGATCTGCCCCATAAAGCTGTGTGTGCTGGGCCTCTACCAGCTAGGAGCAGGCCCCAGATAGCACTCAGACGGGAGGAAACAGTCTCCCCCATTGTTTGTCCACATTCGTATGGATCCAGTAGATCCTTGTGTTTTATGAATTATTCATGTTCTTTGTCTCTTACTAGTGTATCATCATTTGATGCTAGTGTTTCTCTGTTGGTAGGAATCTAATTTTTCTTTTTTTTAAGATTTATTTCTGTATTGTATGTATATGGGTGTTTTGTCTGAGTGTACATCTGCACAGCAGAGGAGAGCGTTGGACCCCGTGGCACTACAGTTACAGACAGTTGTGAGCCAACATGTGGGTCCTGGGAATTGAACCCAGAACCTCTGGAGAACAGTGTTCTTAACTGCTTAGCCATCTCTCCAGCCCTTGGTGCTTAAGAACACTTCATGTAGCTGTCATACATGTTGAAATCATTCTCTTTATCTTTTCAAATTGCACCATCTTTTCTATGGAAGTTTTATATTTTATGTGGTCAAATCTGTTTTTTCCTTTATCTTTTGCATGAAAACTTTTTTAAAAAATTCCAAGCATGGTGGTTTGCGCCTTTAATCACAGCACTCAGGAGTTCGAGGCCAGCCTGGTCTACAGAGTCAGTTTCAGGACAGCCAGGGACACACAGAGAAGCCCTATGTCAAAGAAAGAAGGAAGAGACAGAGGGAAGGAAGGAAGGGAGGGGAGGGAGGGAGGAGAAGGAGGGAGAGAGGAAGGGAGGGAGGAGAAAAAAGAAGAAAGAAAAAAAAGAAATTTTCTCCACCCAATGATCTGACAAATATCTGCTTTTTCACTTCTGTAAATCTCATTTTTTTCTGTTTGTGTTTCTGTATGGTGACTCGAAACCAGTGCATCACAAATGCTAGGCAGTCTTTGGCTCTACCACTGAGCTACATTGCCTGCTTTTGTTTTGTAAATTTCAATACTATGTTGGCTTTAGTCAGACCTCCTACTTAATAGACAGCTGAAGAACTGTGGGGCACATTTTGGGGAGCAGGAACTGGCAGCAGGGAAGCCAGCTAGCTGGGTATTGCAGTTGGACAAGAAGGCCCTGGCCATGCCTGTGATTCTGACCTGTTTTCTGGTGTCCCACAGCTTATTATACAGCAACTACCCAACAGTAATTTCTATGCTGGTTACAGTGATTCTGAGCCTAGGGGAGGGGCAAGAGAAGGAACTCCCTGTCAGTGGAGAACCCCAAGGGGAACTTTCAGGAAGGAGCATATTTACCAGATTCAGGAGGCTTACTGCAGGGCTGGTGGTGAGTGGCTGCAGGTGATGAGCAAGCGGCTCATCTGGGTGCCAGAGCAGATCGGCTAGCCTGTAAAGATGGGGGAGGGGAGCCTGGGGCAGAGAAGCACAGAGGCTAAGAATTCAGTAAGGGGGTTATAGTAAGCTTGCACTGAGAATCTTAGCAATGGGCTACAGGAATCTTGACCTTGGGAACTAAATGAATTAAAGAGGTTAATAGAGTAGATACCAACACTGAACAGGAATCAGAAGGAGTAGGAGTGACTGATAAAAGACAAATGCTGAAATTTAAAAACCCATGGCCAAGGGGGCTGGAGAGATGGCTCAGAGGTTAAGAGCACTGCCTGCTCTACCAAAGGTCCTGAGTTCAATTCCCAGCAACCACATGGTGACTCACAACTATCTGCAATGGGGTCTGATGCCCTCTTCTGGCCTGCAGGCATAGACACAGACAGAATATTGTATACATAATAAATAAATAAATATTTTTTAAAAAAATGGCCAAGAAGGAACTCGGGGATACTCCAGTTCAAAAGGAGGATGGGACGTGGAAAAGGAGGAATCAGTCAACCAAGCAAAGAGTTTAACAAATGTGTAAGAGTACTCAGCAAGACGAGAAAGAAGTGTCAAGGCCAGGGGATGCTGTGCATCACTGGAACATTGTAGCGCCCCAACCTACTTCCTGTTTCAGCTCCTGCTGGACTGTGCTTGTGTATCAGGTCCATTCTCAGCTCTTTGTAGTTAAATATACCACTTCCTGTACTGCTGCCAAATGTCCCTCCATATGGTGAGCCACTCCTCTTTCAGTAAGTGCCTCAGATGTTGTCCCCTATCTAAAAGCAATCCTGCCCATCACTCCCCAGAACTGGACTCATACCTGGCATTCCTACCTCCAGTCTAATATACCGAATTACGTTAGTCACATAGTTACCAATGCTTTTGATAACTTTTCTAAGAAAGGTTCCCCCAACAACAGAGAACTTAGGTTAACATTTCCTAGGGTCATGTCCAAAACAGCTTATGGCATGCTCGTTTTTATTTTTTTATATTTTAATATAAAAATTATCTAAATAAAAATATATTTTAAATAATGCTTATTTAATGTGTATAGTCATTTTGCTTGCATGTATGTCTGTGTACTTCATGCATGCCTAGTGCCCATGGAGACCAGACGAGGGTGTCAGATCTTCCTAGAACTAGAGTTATGGATGGTTATGAGCCATGTGAGTGCTGGGATTCAAACCTGGGTCCTCTGGAAGAACAGTCAGTGACCTTAATTGTTGAGCCATTTCTCCAGCCCAGCATGCTTATTTTTAAAGACTTGTGTTGTCATTGTTTAATAATTAAGGCTGTTCCAAATATTGGGTTTGGTTTGATTTTTAGATGTTTCCTATTAATTCTTTGGTGTAAAGCTGATTTCCTAGCAGAAGTCTCTTTATTCCATAGATTTTCTTACTCTAGTACATTGCTTAGCATCAAAGGGAACCTGGGCCCCAGAAGATTAAGTTTACATATATGTATGTATCTTCCACGAAATGAAGAGCTCCATTGTAGAGACTTTTTCTTCAACACTACCTTGTCCCTGCATAGTGCATTGGACATAGTAGGTGTTTGTGTAATGAAAGAACGAATAAAGGATGGAGAAGAAAGGGAAGAACAGGTGAATAGAAATAAGAAAAGAGAAAAGGGCAAGTGTTTATATGAATGCTCTTAAGAACGTTGGTTGTAAAGCATGGGTGAGACAAGGCAGTGGTTTAATTTGAGGGCATTTGGTGGTAGGAGGTACAGAAGGATATGTGGATTGTTTGTTTATTTAATGGAAGAAATTTGAGCATGCTTACAGGCTCAGGGGAAGGCAAACAGAGACTAAAAAAATACTTGTTTGATTCACTCAGTAAGTATTTATTGAGTAGTAATGTACCAAACACTCAACCAGGAGGGATGGGAAAGATGGGCTGAGTTTCAGTGCCTTGGATCTTCTATTCCAGCGGAAAATGATGGCGTGCGATTGGGCATTGAGCTGCCATCCAGGACGCTAGTGCTGCCTCAGGAAGAGCAAAGCAGTGTCATCTTAGGCCAGGTCTAGCATACTAATGGCCGCAAATGGCTAAGGAAAAGTCACTTCCCAATGCCTGAATATCCTGTCTGTGTGTCTTGTCTGCATGTGAGGGGCGTGGAGAATGAGCAGAGGCAAGTGGGATGGGCTGCTGTGTTTCTCTCTGGTGATTCAGGCAAAGTGGTGCTGTCAGGAGTCACAAGTGATACAGGCAGAAAAGGGTGAGGCTGAGCCTCCGTCTAGCCAGCTAGCCTAAGCCTCTGGTCTTCTGGCCTTCCTGAGTGACTCACTTCCCTTTGAGGTGGTTTTTCTATGATACCACGCATAAGACCGGCTGTTACATCCCAAAGGAATTAAGAATAAACAATAAATAAATGACTTGGAAAGTGCATAAAAATGATTAAGTATAAGATCTGACTATATATGACCTGCAACTTTGCTTAATTTACTTCTGAGCGTCATACCATAGCTCCATGCTTCATGATGTTTTGTTACAGCCACACAGATAACCTGTAATTCTAGATTCATTCTGTTCTACAGATAATATTAATGAATGGTAGCAGATTGGATAAAGAGATTCATTTTAGCTGGGTGGTAGTGGTGCACACCTTTAGTCCCAGTGCTCAGAAGGCAAAGGCACTTGCAGCTCTGAGTTCAAGGCCAGCCTGGTCTATAGAGTAAGTTCCAGGACAACTAGAGCTACACAGAGAAACATTGTCTAGAAAAAATAATATTTAAAAAAGGTTATTTTTAAATTTATTCACTTATCTCTATTTTTCTAATAATAACTTCCTAAAACTTTTTAAAATAGCAATGATGAAAATATGTTTTAATACCTAAAAAAACAAATCTACATTGGATGTTGATTTATGATTTATACCTTTTAAACTATGTTATAGAAGCCTTCCTAATCCTCTGTGATTCACCATGGAAATTTTGCTTTACTCTTTCTGAAACAGTAAATATAAACAACAAAACTATAGCCCTATAATACTGAAAAGTTAATATGCGTATTGCTTAAGGTAGGATTCTCTGCTTAAAGATGGAAAATCATTTATCTCATGATAGTACTTATCATGAAATATATTTGGCTGACATACTATTAATACTGAACTTTTTATTACTTATACTTAAGAATTTACTGTCATAGAACTTTGGGTTGGGCACGGGTTTGTCCCTCTTCACAGTATGAAGTTAGCTAATGTGACCTTTACTTGACACCAAAGGAAAAGAGGGTGCTTGGATTGTAATGTCATACGGGTCGTCGACACCATGTGTATCACAAACCTCAACATCAAGGGATGAACTCACTTATGACTCAGGGATTGGTGCTGACCTTTCATGTCTAAAGTATATATTTGTTTTTAAGTCATGCAATTAGTGTTATATATGTACACATTCACATACATACATCTGTGTGTGTGTGTGTGTGTGTGTGTGTAATGACACCAAATAAAAACTCAGGGGCTTCCTCCCCTGGAGTCTCACATGCAGCAGGGGTCAAGACAGTGTCTGCTGAGAACCTCCCAAGGAACTCAAGTGGGTTCTAACTTACCTCAGTCTGCCTTCCACACACCTCTCCACTTCCTTCCCAGTCCCTTTTCTTTCTCAGCTGTTTTGTATGATTGTTGCTTTGTTTTGTTTGAGGCAGGGCCTCATATAGCACAAGGTGGCTTTGAATTCCTGATCCTCCACCTCCCTACTGCAAGGATTGCTGGTATATACTAGTGCACTTAGTTGGCCTTTTTTTTTTTTTAGGAAAAACTTTCACTGCAGCCATTTTTGTGGACCATAAACCCAGAAAGGCAGGTTTAGGGGCTTTGTCGCAACTGTGTCCACATTAGAAGCAATCCAAGGAGCTATAAACCAGCCTGCCCAAACTCAGAATGCTCTGCAGTGTAAAGTCCATGCCTACAGGTACCTAACCCAAGACCTGCCAGTCCCTTTGGACTATGCTGGTTGGTGAGCCAAGATAATGATGAAGGACCTTTTCCAGTCTACATAACTATGATTCTAAGAATCACTGGCTCTGACTTCACAGAAGTCACCTTTATGTCTGAGGACACAGCCCACATGATATGTTAACAACTAAGCAGGATGGGAAAGCATGGCTTTTATTCCAGTCCCTTGACCACTTGGTCACATTCCTTATCTGTAAAATTGGGATGAAAAATACCTGCCTCATGGGGTTTTCACAGAGATTAATCTAAATCAGGAAACAATGTAAACTGCCCGGTGCCATCCGTCAGGCACTCAGTGACTGACGTTATGTTTGATATATATTGTATGCTGTAAATACACAAGGGAGACCTAGCTGCTGCATAGAGCAAGACAAATGTTCCTCTTTCTATAGTGTGGTCAGCCTTCAGCAATAGAGCAAATCAGCAAAACCTCCAGCCAACCCACGCAGAACGTGTAGTGAGCTGCCTTCAGCTGTCGGGGTTGCATCCCTGAATAAGCCATTGGACCTTGGTCTGTCCTCAGGTGTTGTGAGTAGTGAGCTGGCAGTGTTGGAATACCTTCCTCAGGTCTCTCCTATGGGCACGTGAACTCGTTTTCCATATTTAGGAAATAAATTTAGGAAAGCAGCCGGTTCTCTTTAAATGATTATCTCTAAGCCGGGTGGTGGCGATGCACGCCTTTAATCCCAGCACTCAGGAGCCAGAGGCAGGCGGATCTCTGTGAGTTCGAGGCCAGCTTGGGCTACAAGAGCTAGTTCCAGGACAGGCTCCAAAGCTACAGAGAAACCCTGTCTCGAAAAAAACCAAAAAAAAAAAAAATTCTCTGTAGCAGCTGTGTACCCCGCCCCCAGCTCCTTTGTCTGCTTTCTCTAGGAAAGGTGCTAGGAAGGAGCCAGCGTGCAGTAATTTAAAAGACAACTGCTACAGAACAGAAATATGTGCTAAAAATACTAAAACCAACAAGGATTCATCATCTGAGAGCAGAATAGACTGCGTGTGCCCTGCTTCTGGACCTGCTCACTCCGTGATGGCTCTGCGCTATTCGGGGGTGACAGTAATTATGGAGCTGGAGTGCTCCTTGGCAGAGACAGACAGGGCTCGGAGCAGAGGGGTGGTTTCCATGGCAATGGCATCAGCATCTGAATGACTTCCTGTCACAACAAGTTGGTGATTTAATGAGTTCATCACCAAATTCCAAAGGAAAGCCAGAGAGTGGATGAGCTGCTGTTGAGACCTTGGAGAGGCTCATCCCACAGTGTGTGTGTTAGGGGGGATGGGAGGGAGCCTTCCATCCTGTGCAGCACGGGAAGACCAGGTGCTCTGTGTGGCAGTAGGAGCCTGGGAGCCCTGTGGCAGTATACCAAGAGGAGGGAGTCTAGACAGAATCTGCTCTGGGAGGGCCGCTTTGCTGTTATTCTTAGAGTGTGAAAGAATCACAAGTCCTCATGAGAAACTCGTTCTGGTTCAAACCTCAGGAAGTGAATGGTCACAGGAGTTCAGCTCAGACTCTGCACCCCAGGTCCTTCAGAAAGTAAACACCCAAGAGAAAGACCTTTGGGTCTAGTAATGTGCAAACAGAAGCAACAGCGGAAGCAGGGACCTAGTCTTACTTTTCATCAAAGTACAGGGAGAAGTGCTTAATATGGAGCAGAAGTCAATCACTGGGATCGCTTCCGGAATTAAAGTCTCATCTGTGGTCAGGGGCATATAAAATTTGAACTGAGGGACCAGGGGCATAGCTCAAGAAGTGAAATACTTGCCTTCCAGGCAAGCACGAGGCCCTAAATTTCGTCCCCAGCACCTACAAAAGAAGCCATGTGTGGTGGCACACACTGTGTCCCCAGCACTGGGAAGATAGAAATAGACAGATCCTTGAAGCTTGCTGAGCGGTCAACCTAGCCCAACCCATGGTGAATGACATCACTCCAGGTCTCCGTGAATGACGCCCAAGGTTGACATCTGACTTCCACACAACCCTGCATACATGCGCACACACACACACACACACACACACATTTGAGCCAAGGCGTCAGAGTGCATTAAAATGAACTGTCCATCTTTCACCATCCTTACTAATGAGTCACCACTGGGCTGGCAGAATGTCACATTAGCCTAGTCAGTTACCTCGGGTTGGATGAGGGCAGAAGGTGCTGGTACCCAGCCCGGAGTCCTATTTGTAGGAAGTGGGATAGCATGCCATCCCTCTTATGTGCGTTTCCCTATGGGATCCTCAAGGAGTTTACAAACTAAGGATAGAACAGTTTAGCTACTTTCTGGGGACTATCCTAGAGGCAGAGGCTGTACAAACGTCTTTCTCATGTTGCCTGGTGTAGCCCTAGGGATAAATATTGCCTTTCTTTTCTTTTTTTTTTTTTCAAGATGGAGTCTCACTATGGCTGACCTGGAACTACTATGTAGATCAGTCTGGCTTTGAACTTACAGAGATCCACCTGCCTCTGCCTATTCATTTCCCTTATATGGAGAGATTGTCACTGGGTATGGGCACCAACAGCTAGTAGGTAGCAGAGTCAAGATTTCAGTCATGTTCTCCCCATCTCAGCTGGTGTTCTTCACCATGCAGCCTTCCACACAACTACAGATGGGGGCCATGGGCATGCAGGAAGGAGAGACTAGGAAGTTATGCCTCATAGACTCTTGGAAGGTGGCAAATTCCTCCCCCACCGCCTTCTTTCTGTCTACTCAAGGCAAGGAAGGACTGCAGACCGGTATTGCAAGGCAAGTGGGCCAGGTCTGTGCTTGGTTGCAAAGCACAGAGAAGCACTTAGAGCAAAAAAAAAAAAAAACAGCAAAGCACCAAAAATATTCAGGCTGTCATCTATCAAATATGATACCAAATGATCAACCTATAAGGCTGGGGCAGTCTTATTTGGTCTCACAATACAGTTTTTATGCTTAAACAGCATACAGAGAACATTGAAAATAAGTCTGTGTGTGTGTGTCTATATGTGTGTCTGTGTGTGTATGTCTGTGTGTGTGTCTGTGTGTGTGCACGTGCGCACATGTAACTTGCTAGGCAGAAATGGTCCTTTTCTGTATTAATAAATAAAAAGGGAAACGACCACCTGATGATACTCACCTATCTATAGGCAAACATACTGACTTCAAAAATGATGTTTTCCAGGAATTCCTGACATTATTGGCCTGTTCTTATTTTCCATCCCTAACCAATCAAATGCAATAGACTAGAGAAGGCTGGTAGTGTTTTGTAAGTATCTTGCTCAGGACATGGCCAGTGTTAATGCCAGAATTTCAGAAGCTGTATCAGCCCAATCCTCCCCATGTTCAGCTCATTTAAAACAGTGGTTCTCAACCTGTTGGTCCTGACTCCTTTGGTGGTCAAATGACCCTTTCACAGGGGTCACCTAAGACCCTCCAAAAACACGGATATTTACATCACAATCATAATAGTAGCAAAATTGCAGATATGAAGTAGCAATGAAAATAATTTTATAGTTGATGGTCACCACTACAAGAGGAGGAACTGTATTAAAGGGTTACAGCATTAGGAAGGTTGAAAACCACTGATTTAAAACATATATGCATTTTGTCCAGTTGTTCATACAGTTTTGGCAGTGTTTGTTGTTTTTGTTTGTTTGTTTTAAATAACACCAGCATGAAATATGAATACGCAAGCCCTGTGTGCTTTAATACGCATGGGATTATCTTCAGCAGGCCGCCCCTCCTGCCCACGCAGTCTGCCGCAGCACCCACACTGCCTCTCCCCTGCACAGCTCCAGGCTTGAACAGCCTCCCAGCCCTCTTGAAAATAACTGTCATCGAATAATCGACGAAATTCTTTGTAATCACCTGTCCTCAGATCAGACAAGAGCTCGGGATCCTAGTCTGTTTTTCCTCTTGCTGTGCCCACCAGCTAGCCCCGCCCTTGCTTCCGCACTCTGGGAGTTTGCCTCGCAGGTGTAAGAGAAGGCAGTTCACACAGGCCCACTTAGATTTCCCACTTAACTGTGAACATATGAGCAGCAGTCTGTATAAAGTAGTTGCTGCTTTTGGTCCCCACACTGCTGGCTCCCTTTGAGCATTGCCTCCCACTGAGTTTGCAGAGGCATTTTCCATACGCTGCAGGTTGTAAACATCACAGTTTTTGCTCATTAGATGTGTCTTCCCATTAGGCCTGTGTCTGGACATGCACATCAATAGAGTGTTAATAACCGACAGGGCCACAGCTGAAATAGGTCTCACCTGGTGTCACCAGACAGGCCGTGTGCCTCACCTCCCTGTCACCCTGTGGGAAGCAGACAGTGGGCAGGTCTGCACATGTGTGTGTCTGAGACTAGGAGCAGCAGCGGCTAGCCAAGCGGCAGAGCAGGCAGGCCTTTAGTCTGGTAGTGAAGGGAACCGGTTGCTTCTGGGCCCTGGAAGAGACTTCCCAGTGTGGCTGGGGCTTCAGTGATTCTCTAAAGGCCCATATCGTCTGTCCAGTCTCCAAGACAGACCAGGGCCACCGGACGTGGCGGGTGCTGTAACGGGTGTACTTTCTAGCTCTGTGGCTCCTGGAGGCTCCTGAGCTGGCCTGCTAGGAGGAGAGGACAGCCCTCAGAGCCCTCAGCAAGTAGGAGTATTCCATTAACACAGGAGAGCTGAGGCTGAGTTAACCTGCCTGTGGGATCCCTGGAGGGAGTCGGGGAGTGCCTGCTCTGCAGGAACTGAACAGGCTTCACAAGCATCCCCGGGAGCAGCCCGAAGTTCTCTCCTCACCTCTAGCGGAAAGCTTTTGACAGTCACTCCCATTGGCTCTCAGGGAATCATTTCTTTTCTTTCTCTAGATTTACCTAGTCTGGACATTTCATATAAGTGGAATCATACAATATATGATTCCTTTCTTTCACTTAGCACAATACTTTCAAAGTTTATCGATGTGGTGTTAACGGTATATATAAAAAATTAGCTGGGAGGTTATGGTGCACTCCTTTAATTCCAGCACTTGGGAGGCTGAAGCAGGTGGAGTGAGTCTGAGGCCAGCCTGGTCTACAGAGTGAATTCCAGGACAGCCAGGACTGTTACACAAAGAAACCCTGTCTAAAAAAAAAAAAAAAAAAAAAAAAAAAAAAAAAAAAAAAAAAAACGTAAGAAAAAACAACAACAACAAAACCTACAAAACAAAATATAACAAAACTTTATTATTTTTGATATGCCCAGCTGTCAGTCCAAACTAGTCATTTCATAGCTGTATCTTCTGCCTGTTTCCCTGTTTGGTTTGTGTTTTGAGATGGGATCTTGCTAAGTAGCCCATATTGGCCTAAATGAAACTGGCGAGCCTCCTGCTGAAGCATCTCTGAGTCACCAAGCCCAGATTAATATTCCTATTTTTAAAGACTATTTATGTAATCCCTCCATTTATCTTCTGGATCTGAGATCAACAATTTTTTTTTTCTGTGAAGAGTCAGGTAATGAATGATTGATGTTCTACAGCGGTGTGCTCTTTGCCGCAGTATTGTTTGTTCATCGTGACACAAAGGAACTACGGACAGTACATAAACACCCGGACATGACCGCCTTTCCACAGACCTTATTCACAAAGCATGAGGCTGCTGTCACCCCACCACTAAAGCATAAATGATGACTACGGCTGGAGAGGTGGCTCAGGGGTTAGGAGCACCCATTGCTCTTCCAGAGGACCCGGGTTCAATTCCCAGCACCCACATGCAGCTCACAACTGTCTGCACCTCTAGTTCCAGGAGATCCGACACCCTCACACAGAGTACATACAGGCAAAACACCAGTGCACATTTAATAAATAAATAAATCTTTAAATAAAAAGAATAAATAATATCATTCATTTCTACAAAGACTATAATAGTTCTAAAAAGAAAGGTTATTCTGAATTGATTATTAATTAATTGACAAACAAAATAAATAGCCGGAGGTATAAAATTGTAGAGACATTGTTAATATGGGTTATCCAAGAGCCCTGGGAGGAAAGATGCCTGCCGAAGCTGTACCCTACACACATCTCCATTCCTTGGACAAATCAAGAGAGACAGAGCTGAAGAAATGGCTTTTATCCAACCACACATTTCTGGGTCAAAGGTGGCCTTTCAACTCCAGAAATAGAATTTATCCCCAAAATCTACTTCCTGCTGACAAGAAGTGTGAACCGTTGTGTCTGTAACTGTGAAAGGATGCAGTTCATGGGACTTTTTCCCAGTGCATTAGGATGAAATCCTGAACAGTACACTTTTAAAAGACCGTTGGTAACAATTGCTGGAGCCCCGCCAGTTCCTGAGGGCATCAAACAGAAAAGTACAGCTTGCTACCCACTCGGATCCCAGGAGACAAGACAAGCTAATGCAAAATACATACTACATAGCATCTCCTCATTCACAGTCCTCCCCACCCCGCTCCAGTCTATCGCCAAGAAACTAACCACGTGGAGTTATCTGCTGGACAATCTAGTACGTAAAGGCAACACCTGAGAGTCATCATTCTCGTAACCCAAAAAGTCATAGGTTTGATTCACTGATCACAATTTTAAAAACCAGTTTGTGGTTCAAAAATGGCCCCCACACAAGGCTAGAGAGACACTTCAGCGTTTCAAGGCTGAGGCTCACAACCAAGACGACAAAACCCCCTGGTACAATAGGCTCTCTCTCCTTTTCCTGTCTTGGGATTCACCTTTGTTTCCTTCTTTCTGGACCTGCATAACTCTAGTCTCCATGGCAGCCCCCTGCCCAGCTGTGCTGTCAGAAAAGCCCTGGCCTTTCTCCCTCAGGATACACAGTCCTACTCCTTCAAGGAAAACACTCAGAGGGCTCTTCAAATCGGGTGCATACTAGGGACTGGAGAGATGGCTCAGTGGCTAGGAGATCACTCTGGTCTTGTAGAGGACCTGAGTTCGGTTCCCAGCACCCACACGCAGAGCACAGCCACGTGTAACTCCAGCTGGAGAGGATCTAGCACCCACTTCTGGACTCTCGGGGCATCTACACACATGCACATACCCACACACAGAAACAAATATACATATAATTAAGATAAATATTATACACATGTCATTAAGTTTTATATATAAGTATTAAACAAGTGCAATTAATTTGTTTTTTTTTCCTAGTCAGTGAAGTTGAAGTCTGTTTCAAAGAGTATGCCTTTGGTGTTTTTGGTTTTTCTCAAAGAATATACTTTAAAAGTTACGTAGTTGGTACTCTTTGCAACAAGTACTGTGTACAAGGTCATAAAGCAGGAACTTAGTGACCATGCTGCAGTGAGAGGTATTGGGCTCACCTGTATGCTTTAACTACATTGTCACAGAGACGAAAGGTTATTCTGATTTTCCCAAAGTATATGACTTACTTGGAAATTCAGATGGATTTAAAATCCTGATGCAATTAGCACCTCAGAGAACAGCCTGTAACAGAAATAGCCCCATTCCTGGTTCCCTAAGAAACTCATTCTCAGGACTCACTAAGTATCTTGTGCTACATTGCAAAGGCCACCGGGTGCAGCTGAACGGACTTAGCCGAACGATTTCAGTTTTTCTAGAGAACAAAACTTACGTGTGTTCACTTCCCATTCTGCTCATACTTGCACTGCTGGCCAAGGCCACACCTGCTGTCCCCACTGACTAAAGCACAGCAGCTGTAAGGTCTTGAGGTCACACCCTTTCGTTCACTCAGTCCCGTTTCTTGTGACTGTCCAACCGATACCAAAGCAGAAGCCCATCTCTACAGGAGTTATGGGGGGGGGTGAGTAGGGAGGGCATTCAGGAAGGGAAACCCATCCTAGCCCCAGAGTGAGGAGTTAATATTAGCCCTAGCATTCGTCAGGAGTCACGTGATTACAGTCCTCACTCTGTATATCACGCCCATTGTGGATCTAACCTTCATCTGAAGCTTCCCTCCCTGAGGGACGGACCAGGGCCATCCCTTGAGAATATGCCAGTCTGACCGCACAAAGGATGAGATGCTCCTGGGTCATGATGCTATGCAGTAGATGATACTGTAGAGATGAAAAATGAGCATAAATGGGACTGGGGAGATGTGCAGTTGATAAAGAGCTTGCCATATAAGCATAGGTCCATGATTTAAAAAAAAAATGTGATTGTAATATCAATGCTAGGGAACCAGAGACAGGCAGACCCCTGGGGCTTGGTAGTCAGCAAGAGATCCTATTTTAAAAAGCAGGGAGGATGGCTCCAGAGGAATGACACTCAAAGCTGGCCTCTGGCCCCATACTCAGACTCACCCACATGTACATATACAGACACAAGTAAATGAATACATAAAAAGAGAGATTCTGTGATTCTGAGAGTAATGTTGAGGCATGAGCTGTTCATGTTCCATAAACAAGCAAAGAAAACCTCTAGAAGCTTGCACACTGTCTCAGCTGCCTTTCCCTGCATGTCAGCATCCATGCCTGGTGTATTCTGATTGCTTTTCCCCTGTGCTGATGCTCGTCAGGTGTTTGGATGATGTAGCCCACTCATCAGGACATGTGCACATGGTTATTCGTGTGTCCTCTACAATGCTTGGAGCCTGGGTAGGAAGGGGATCAACATATTTAAACCCTGGACTGATACCATTTACTTTAAAAGAAAAAAAAGTGACCTTTAGAGAACCATTTCCCAACAACATTCTTATTTCTCCTCCGTCGAGTTGTGTTGGGCGCTGCAGAGTAAGCTCCGTGTGTAGAACAGATGAAATGGAGAGCAGCCTGGGAATCCCAGCACTTAGGAGGTGGAGGCAGGAGGGTCAGGATACAGACTCATCTATCAGTGGAAATATCGTGAGTTCGAGACCAGCCAGGTTTGAGACCCGGTCTCAAACTTACACACACACGCACGCACACACACACACGTGTGTGTGTCCTGGAAGGAGCTCACACATTGTAGAGCCCTATGGACTATAAAGCCCAAGAACAAGAAATTGGGAGACACTGTTGCTGCCTCCCTCCTGCCTGTCTCTCTTCCTCTACTCTCTATCTCTGTGTAGTGTGTGTTTCTGCACAGGGAAAGCCTGGGCACACTTACTTAACAGCCTTTTAAAAGGGGGAAACTTTTCTACTTCAAAATATATGAACCCCTTAGCCAGGCAGTAGTGGCACACACCTTTAATCCCAGCACTTGGGAGGCAGAGACAGCACATCTCTGTGAGTTCGAGGCCAGCCTGGTCTACAAGAGCTAGTTCCAGGACAGACTCTAAAGCTACACAGAAACCCTATTTTAAAAAAAAAAAAAAAACAGAACAGAAAGGAAGGAAGGAAGGAAGGAAGGAAGGAAGGAAGGAAGGAAGGAAGGAAAAAAAATGAACCTCAAGCAAAGTCTTAGATTGGCCCCAGGTGGGCCACATTCTTTCTTCCAGGCTCATGTATATGAGGGTGCAGACCAGAGTCCTGCGAGTGGGAACACAGTCCCGAGATAGGAAGCTCCCCTGGGGCTGGAAGGGAAGGATCAGTTCTCCACAGAGAATGAATGAAGATAGAAAACTGCCAGGAAGAGCCAGTCAAACCCCAGGGGAGACATGGTAACAGCAGCACAGCCCCCAGTGCCCTGAGGTTTCCCTTTTTAACATGGAGACGTATATCTTACACCACATACTGTGATGGCGGAGGGCTGGAAAGAGACTTCAGCATGAGCGAGCACTGTGTATGAAGCCAGTGTCTCCACTGGCCCCTGTCTGGCAGGGTGGAGGCTGGAGAGAGGAGGAGGGACGTCTCTGAGAATATGGAACTGTGAATTTCCTCACTGCCCCTACGAGGGGTTCTTGTGAAAGGCAGCTGAGAGCAGCTCCAGAAGGCTAATGGGAAAGTTCTCCTGTCGGACAAACTCCTTGTCAGGAATGCCTTGGCACAGGGGTTCAGGCTTCCCAGCCCACAGAAAAGCTAAGAGGCTAGTGACCGACAAGGGCCCAGCTAGCCGGCCCAGCTCTCTGTTTACATGTGTGTGTATCTTTAGCGCAAATGTGTCTGAGAGTCTACAGTCACACAAATCTTCACTGAAGCTCTTTTCTGATTAGGAAATGGCAAAGGGCTTGGTTTGAATAGACACTGAACGCAATTAAAATAAGAGCTGAAAGGCAATTGAAGAACAGAGGATTTCGGGCAGCTCTGACAGAACGGCTGTGAGTTCCAGCCCAGCACTGCAGGGAGGGGAAGCACTTGATGTTGTCTAAGATATATCTATGGCGGGGGGGGGGGGGATTCTTGGTGAGTCCCAACATCATCAACCAGCTTTCTTTGAGCCCTACTATGTGCTGGATCAAGGGTTTAGACTTATGAAGAAAACAAATGCCTAAAAATGATGTTACATACAGCCCTAGGGGGATGTGGCTAAGGGTCAAGTGACCCTGCCATGGGAACAGGAAAAGGCCTCCCCAGATAACAACTAGATGCAGGTCTAAACACCACATGGACTGGAAACAGTCTTTGCAGAAGCCTAAAGGCAAAAGCATCATGGCAGACAGTTTAGCCGTACACTGTAGCTGAACATCCTCAAGGAAGGCAGAAGCAAAGGCAAGCAGGAGAGCAGAGGGATGCGATCTGGTCCAGTTCTCCTGGTACCTGCCTCTTTAGCTGCTGGTTCTGGAGGGAGTTCCAGGCAGGTTAGTGAGCTGCCTTATTCTCCCTGCTTTCTTTTGTGGCATCAGAGTCTCCAGGAGAACAGAAGCTCCCTGAAGCTCATCTTAGAAATTGGGGAGATGGCCTCTTCCCCAGACCTGGTGTTCATGGGTCAGAAACATTTGGATCCTAACATTTGAAGTCTTCCTTTCCAGTGGAATTCTAAATATGTCCCCAACTGGAGATAGGTGATTGGATGCACAGATCCAATGTCATCCCCCGGGGGGAGGGGGGGAAGCTTGTGAGATACCTGAAGAAGGGGAATTTAGAACTCACTTGAGGAGGAATGTCAAATAACAGACTGGAAATCAACCCGCTCACGGCAGCTGCTTCCCACAGCTGCGCGCCATACAGCAGCCTCTCTCAGCAGTTAATGGGGCTAAAAATAACCAGAAACTAACACTAGCAAGCCGCAGAAATGCACGTGGGGAAGGAGATTGGAGATGGGTGTCCTAGGGCCTCGGAAGGAGTGACAAACGGACGCCAGGTGGCCCAGGTCGCATCAGAGGCCTTCAGAGCCCATATGTCTGGATGATTTCACAAATGGTGGCCAAGAGTATTGACTACTGACTTCTTCCAGTTTCTAATCTCAGCTGTAATCCCAGCTGAGTTGACTGCCTAAGGGAAACAAAAGTAATCAAACAGGAACAGCTTCCTGGTTTCCAGCCTAAGCCTGAAGCTAGTGACAGAATGGCAAGGAAGCGGCCTGGGCTGCCATACAGAGAAGTGACTCTTTTTAATAGTGAAACTAAGCCGGGACTTTCTCACCAGCAAAGGAAAAAAGTGAGGTGACATCAGAAGGAAATACGGTCCATCAAAGACAAAAAAGGGATGTTTGTTATCTTGTGGGAAACCTCAAAGATAAATATGCTCATTTAACACCAGAGGAAACAGATTTGCTTTCCTTGAGCATATGAAAGCAATGACTTTTTTTTTTGTAAGAAAAGTGAATTGTCTATAGCTGTCCCAGCTGTGTGCTGTGTGGTCCTCGCGAGAACACTCAGAGTGTGTGCTTGTGAGGTTCTTGTGGTACTCCAGGCATAATGAGAGCACTCTCTGTGCTGGGTCCTTCATTATGCATCTCCACAAGATTCCTGTTTACGGCCCAGGACACTGAGGCAGGCAGAGGTTAGGACATTTGCTCTGCTGACCCCTGCCTGTCCAGAGCCCATCACGACTGGCCCCCAGCTGTTCTCCCTCCAGCGGTATGGCCCTGGAGGTATTGCTGGTCATGGAGACGGACAGGAATTTCCTGTGGGGTTTTTTTCTGTTGTGGATCTCGTTGTGTGCTTTCGTTATGGGTACTGTTTTGTACTTCTTCCCTTTCTCATGTGAGAGAAGTGAGTGGGTGAATGAGTGGGTGGGTGGGAATCTTGGGTGCTCTGTGCAAGTGTTGTTCTGACACTAAACACCTATGTGCTTTGAAGGCATTTTCTTGGCTTCATTGGTTGGTTGGTTGGTTGATTGTTTTGTTTTTTTGTTTTATTTTGTTTTCCCTTTCCTGCTTTATTTTGAGACAGGATCTTGCTCTGTAACCTAGGCTGACACTGAACTCTTGATCCTGCCTACCTCAGCTTCCCTCGTGCTGAGATCCAGGCATGTGTGACTACAGCCAGCTCAAGACACGGTTCTCTGTGAAGTAAAGCTGTTGGATTATAACCAAGGCCACTCCTGTGAGAAGTACACTCCTTTCCTTTTCTTCCTCCATGGCCCTTCCTGGCCCTTCATTAGGTACAGTGGGCATGCAGAGGCGGTGCTAAGAGGCTGAGGAAACATGCTCAGATAACAAGACCAACAAGCAGTGGGATGTGTACACGGAACATGGGCCAGTCTGGCACATCCCTAGCCCTGTTCTTGTCTGCCCTGTCCTCCTTCCCATCCTCACACTGCTCCAGGGCTTCAGACTCCACTTGCACCAAGCCATGCTGACCTCCTCCTCCCTGCTCCTCTCGCCGTCTCTTCCCTCTGTCCTGCGCCCCGTTCCTTCCGCTCTCTGCTGGCTGTTTAGGAGGCAGTGGATCTGGTCTGCCAAATGTGTTGACCAGGTGTCTTTTCTGAGCACTGTAATCATTTAACTCATTTAAGACAACATCCAACATTTAAGAAGGCCCTCAATGCAGAGGGCCCTGGTTTGATTCCTAACACCCACAGGATGGTCACAACCATCTTTAACTCCAGTTCCAGGGTAACCTATGCCCTCTCTGACCTCCACAGGCACCAGTTATGAATACCACATGCAGGCAAACACTCATATACACAAAAAATGAAAATGAAGTAAAGGGTACTAATTGATCTTTCTTAGTAACTCATTGCTTTGAATCTCTATACTGTGGATTTTTCATTACTCATTTTCAAAGAGTCATCAGTATAAAATTATATAAGTAATTCTTAAACAGTATGTCACATTGATTCATTTTTGGAAGGTATGTTGTGTTCATTTTAGTGGTTTTATCTAGAGAAAGAGAAAAAAGACTTTCAAGATATTACAGTTGTTTAGAGTAAAATTGTTTCATTCTAGCCACTGCTAAGGGCTCTCTTTGGGTCAAAAAGCTTTCTAGCTTTAGGATGGTGGCTCCTCCTCAGCCTTAGGAGCCAATATCAGGTTGGGACTGGGCAACAGGAGTAAGGACAGTGAATGAAGTGGTAATCCATACAGAGTTTGTTCTTTTCTCATTCTTCTTTAATCATGGAACATAAAATTATTTGGGCGTGGGGAATGTATGGTTATTTAGGTTTTGTTGTTGTTGTTGTTGGCTTTTGATTTTTGGTTTTTCGAGACAGAGGGTTTCTCTTTGTAGCCTTGGCTGTCCTGGAACTCACTCTGTAGACCAGGCTGATCTTGAACTCAGAGATTCGTCTGCCTCCTGAGTGCTGGGATTAAAGGTGTCTGCCACCACTACTTGGCAGGACATCTGGATTTTACTAGACTAATATTTCAAGCATGTGAGGAGAGCTGAGACGTGTGGGATCTCAGCTAACCGGTACGACTGTTTAAACCCAGAGTGACCATAAGCAAGCCAACATTCCCCGTGCCATGGTCACTTCTGAACTTAACTGATACTTGTATTGAAGTGTTCCCTGATCTGCTGCTGCCAAACGTGGGAGGAATTTATATGAAGAACTTAAATTCTCTTCCTTTTTAATGACAGGGTGTCCCAGTGGGCACAGGCTGGCCTTGAAGTGTTCAGCGTCTTGAGTGGAATTACAGATGTGAGCTGCCACAGCTGGCTCAGCACACTCTTCACTCCCCTCCTCTGTGTTCTCTTCAGTTTTCCACAGTTCTGTGGGACTTTGTGGGCCTTTGTCCCTACAGGAAGAGTACTCCACTGTCCCAGCACATGGTTAGACACAGGAGCAATGTCATTGCTTGGGCCTTGTCCCTATTTTAGGTGTGTTTCTAAGGAGTAGGCTGGTTGTCATGGTTTACAAAGGCCTTCTTCGCTGTCAGGATGCAAGAATACTGCAGTAGGCAGCAAGGGAGGCACGGGCCATCTGTCCCCCAGGGAAGTGTCTAAAGGAAATAAATAGCCTTCTAGCCACAACGCTTTGCCTGTGTCCTTGCTCGAAGCTGAACTCAAGGTTTTGTCCTAGGATGCTAAGCTTGCACACTGAGGTTTAGTCTTTAAGAGAGCCCCCTGAAAAGTGGCTGTGGTGTTTTTCTGTCCTTCCATATTATATCCATTCTCTGCCTGCTGTCATTCCAAACTGTCCTCACATCCCCACCCCGCTGCCAGGAAGATGAGCTTTGCCTTTCCTCTGGGGATGGGAGGATTGAGCTCTGGGATGTAGGACTCACAGCGGTCCACGCGTGTCATTTGTAGTTTTTCTCCGTGGCTGAGTGAAGGCTTAGGGAGAAGGATGCTCTACCCTGGGTGGCCATGAAATCCTTAGGGCTGCTGAAGTGGACACAGCTTCCGTCTAAATAGAACAGTAGTAGTGTACCCCTGCCCTCTGACTCCCGGGACTCCCTCGCAGTTGAGAGTAGAGCCGTTGGGAGTCAGCTCCCAGCCCACAGCCGAGTGTCACACACCTGTTATTCATCAGCACACCTCTTCGTCATCTGACAAAGCAGGATGCTGCAGACCCAGGAGAGGTGTGTCATAAGGGAGAGGGCACCTGTGGGGAAAGGCAGATGCATTACCCCACAGCATGCTGAGCTTTCAAAAACTCCCCGATTGTATTCCCTAACACTGTGACTTCATAGCAAGGAACTGGTGTCACCAGGGCATTTCTGGGCCTCATTGCAGTGGGAAGCCTGCCCTGGGAACCCCAGTCTTCTGTGGTCTCCACCTGTGAGTTGCAGGGCCAGTCACCCGCATCTGTGTGTGGCAGGGTCCACCACCGGCTGAGCAGTTAGAGGAAGGAGCGAGCTCAGCTGTGCCATCTGAATAGCTTGGCAAGCTTTTCCTGTTGGTGCTGGAACAGTTTGAGAGATAACACCATGAGGCTGGGCTCTGAGTCCGGAAGGAAGACAAAAAGGGATACACATTGATTTTCTTCTACTGGAGGAGGAGTCCCTGCTGCAGGACGGCTCCTGGGGCCTTCAGGGTGTCCTCATCTGCTTGCAGCTGTCTGGGGGGGGGGGGCAGCTCTTTTGCCGCCTTGCCCTTTAACTCTTTCTGCCCAACACTTGTCTCTTTGTGTGTTTGTTTTGATCCTGAAGCTCATTTTCCTGTTGCTTTATACTTTCCTCATCCACTAATCATATGCCTTTATCTTAACAAACCCATAAACCCCTTCCCTTTGGGCACCCCAATGAGCTCATCAGTATGCAAGCAGATGATCCACACCCCAAATCATCACCTCAAGAAAGACAAAGCAACCATCGGAATGGGGGCAGGCTGGGGGGGGCACTATAAATGATGCAGAGAGTCTGAAGTAAGCCACACCGGCCTTCTCGGTGGGCGTGCGGGTGTGTATTTGAGCACATTTCCCACCCACAGCTTCAGCACCCGCTCCCGCGGCCGGCAGCAGCATTTTAATGTCAGATGGAAGCACCGGGCCTGTGTTACCATAGCAACCACAGAGTGGCAGAGCTAAAAGCGGCAGCCTTGGCCACGCCACCTCCCTGCAGCCCACCCTCCTCGGAGGCGCAGATTCCCTTTGTCTAGCTCAGGCTCCCCTTGCCATCCTCTCCCTGCCCCCTTCCCTTTGTGGCCCCCACATTACTAAGCTCTGCTGCCCCGCACCTGCAGCACCCAGGCCCGGCCAAGTGCAAAGCCTGTGGGAGTAAGGGAGGGAGAAAGCCCTGCTGCCAGCCCAAGCTTGGGGACTTAATGCCTCATTGAGACCAGCCTTTTCGAGAAGTAAAAGTAAGAGCCTGGCAGGAACACTCTCTTACCAGTCATCCATCTCTGGGCACCATGTCTGGCTCATTTGGCCATGGCTCTGCTGGTCTAAAGGGATGGGCATGCTGCCTACCTATCCCCTCCCTGGGCTGCTGCCTGCCTGTCCCCTCCCTGGGCTGCTACCTGCCTGTCTCCTCCCTGGGCTGCTGCCTGCCTGTCTATTCCCTGGGTTGTTCCCATGCTCAAGCAGTTGGAAGTGGAGCTAGACGTGGTCACAACCGCTCATAAAAGCTCCAGAGAGGTTGCCTTCAGCCCTCCATGTCCTTTTGATTTGGTGAGAGGTAGCTGAAGGTGATAACTGTGAATAGGTGGTCTTCTGCAGATCCAGGAGCCCTGGCAGCAGCCCCCTCCTACCCCTGGCTTACAGGCGCAAAGTCACTCATCCTGTCTCTGAGAACTCTATAAAGTAGAATTGTACATTGTAAAGCACTTCCATAGCCTCTGGAGTGTGTTGGTTGAAAAGGGGGAATTGTTTAGAGAGAATGTGCTAGGTGGTTAGCTTTGCATCGGCTTGGAAGGTGGACCATAGGAATGACCCCAGCCTCCAACCCTTCTTTACTTCGGCCTGGGAAACACTGCAGTTCTAGTGCATTGCTTTTGGTTTTGTTTTGTTGTGTTGTTGTTGTTGTTGTTGTTGTTTTAGTGTTTATTGGGGGTTTTTTTGAAACAGGGTGTCTCTGTAGTTTTAGAGCCTGTCCTACAATTAGCTCTTGTAGACCAGGCTGGCCTCAAACTCACAGAGATCCACCTGCCTCTGCCTCCCAAGTGCTGGGATTAAAGGTGTGCACCACCACCACCCAGCCCAATGTATTGCTTTTATTCAGCTGCTCTGGTACTCAGGAGGCTGAGGCAGGAGAGTTGCTTGAGCATGGGAATTCAAGGCTAGCAACATCTCAAACAGGGAGGGGTTATAGCTCCACAAAATACGCTATGACCTAGTTAAAGTTTTAAAATTTGCAGGATACTAACTATATCCAACACACAAATAAGTGTTTGTTTTGTTTTTATGATTTATAATACAGTCTCACTCACTCAGGCTGGCCTCCAGTTCACTACGAAACTAAAGATGACCTTGAATTTCTAATCTTCCTGCCTCTCCCTAACTGCTGGGATTACAGGTGTGCCCACCATCCCAGGTTGCTACTGTGCTGATCAGAACTAGGACTCAGTATGTGTAAGCAAGCACGGTATTGGCTAACCTGCATTCCCAGCCCTCAGCATTTGGGTAATGGTGTTTTTAGTGTTTTCCCTCACAAATTATTCTAGTTACTGGGTTTTTTTTTACATGTGTTTATCTGTGTGTTTATGCATGTGCAAATGCATCCTTCAGTGTAAGTGTAGAAGAAGAAGACAGTCTATATGGGTCCTAGGGCCAGCACTCAGGTCATTTTGGTGGCAAGCACCTCTACTGTCTGAACTGTCTTGCTGGCCCTAGGTTATTATTTTGGTTTTTAGTTTTTTGTTTTGGTTTCAGTTTTTCCAGACAAGTTTCCTTGTGTATCTACCCACATTAGAAATAAACATTATACTTGTGTATATAATATTCTTGCTTGGGTTCTTTTGCGGGGAGGGTAGATAGCCCTCTTCTATTCCAGGCTGGCCTAGAACTAGCTCTGTAGCAATGATTCTTACCTTCCAAGCCATCTTCCCACCACTGCATAAATTATAAACAACTTTTATTTCAACATTCTGTTTATTTCTAAGTATTGTATTTTGTTACTGTTAATCTCTACTGTAACTAATTATTAAAGCAAATTTGATTACAAGTATATATATGTAGGAAAATGCCTCTCCATGATTTCAGACCTTTGAGGGTCTTGTACTGTGTCCCCAGTAGACGATGGGTATAGGAGCCTTGTCACCTGCTAAGCTGTTTCTCAGGAGGGTAACTGGGGTATTTATCAGAGGCAAAGGCAGACTAGCTCCTCTTCCATCATTCCCAGGGAAGTGATCACAGGGGGAACCCTGCAGGTTCCACTCACCACAATGAGGGAAGCAGCCTTTGGGGGAAGGGGCCATCCACTCTCAGTGCTACTGGTTTTCAGCATCTAAGGTGTAATCGAGGTAGAGTGTTGCTGTGCAGTCTCCCAGGAATGGGAATGTACTCGGCAGACCCAGAGCTTTGGTTTTAGTTGCAAGGTTGCTGCTAGTGATGTAGGCGGGATACAGTGAGCTATGATAATCTGCAGCACTTCACACCATCTCAAGACTGCTCACAGAGCCTCTCTCCCTCCAAAGCCTCTGGGTCCCCTCCTGTGACAGCCATTTAACACAGACATGGAACTGTCTAATCAGGACATGCACCATTTTCCAGACTTGCCCAGGCAGCAGTGACCTAAATATTACTCTGGGTGTCTAACATCTAGCCCCAGAGGAAGAGTGCCTGTGTTTGATTGTTTTCATGCTAATGAAGTTGGGCCAGCAATTCTAAGTCTCCTTCTAGATGGCTGAGTCACTTGAGGCTATGAGTTAGTTCTTTAGAAGGCAGTGGTATGGTGTCTTTATTAAGTTATTCACTTTTCAATAGAATCACTTGCACACCTACTTAGTCTCATTTGTTGTGCCATTTTTAATTGATATATGAGATAAATGAGTAGGAATAGAGGGATTGGTGGAAATGGACCCACCCACTTATGCCAGCCAGATACTCAGTCTTGAGAAAGGTGACTGACTAACCCACTTCCAAGCTAGGGATGTGACAAATGCAGTGGCAGATTGTTCATCTCTTCTTCCAACCCCCACCCCCTAGGTGACCCTGCAGGCAATAAATAAGATCTGCATTAGAAGTCACTAAAGCCATAAACACACACAGTAGGGAAGTCCATCTGAACTGCCCACCTAGGTGTTAGCTGCAATTGGCCTTCTACAGAAGCTTCTCTGCACTCGAGGTCACACCAAATTTGGCAAGAAGACCTGTGAGGACACTTCCTGTTGAAATCTCTTAGGATAGTAGGCGCAGGCAAGGGAAAGCTTCTCCTGGGTCCTTAAATCAAATTAGTGATCACTGAGAAAATGAGAATTCTTCGTGGCACACAGGAAAAGCACACATGTGGCTTGAGAAAACCCACATTCCGGCTAGCAGGCTCCAGTCTGTATCTAAACAGCCATTTCTGGAAACCTTAAAAAAAAAAAAAAGTAGAAAAAGAAAGGGCACACACACACAAGGGAGAGTAGTCAGATGGGCTTGAGTTCCTGAGGGCCTGTGATGTGTCCACCCTGTGGCATCATGGCCAGTGGCTTCTGTGATGTGGGATTCCTGAATAAGAAGGACTGGACCTTGGCCACTGGCCCCCCTCTCATTATTGTGCCAGAAATAAATGCCCTGTCCCAGGAAACAGGAAGTGAGGCTGCATGGAATGTGTGCTCTGTGGGAATACCGTTCTGCTTGCCTGCCGTCATCACCGTGTCCTCATTCTGTAGCGCAGGCGTTAAGTAAGAACCTGAAGATTGATGCATTATGTACTCGCTTAAAATAGCAAAGGCAGAATAGAAAAGGCAGAGCCGGTGGGCAGCATGCAGAACATATTGACAGGAGGCCTGCCTAGCCTCTGTTCATAACAGCGTGAAAGCATGTGCTGGAGGAGAGGGGGATTTTCCATGAATAGCGCTCCCGAGGTAGAGGCTCCCTGACCACAGGGAGACCAGGTACATGTTTAGCTGACATCGCAGAGTGCAAATCCTTCCGTTCTCAAACAGGTGGTAGTGAGTGGGCAGTCGTTCTTTTTCCTCTTAGTGTCCTGGGGTTGCTTTATGGCTGACTCGGTTTTAACCTCTTTGAATTTCCCCTTTGTACAAAAATCCCCAGTTACTTTCTCCTAATGAGGTTACCCATGGGTTACACTTGCCTAGGTGGGCAGCAACGTTTAGTGACAGTGGAGTGGAAATTTTATAAAAAGTACCAGACTATCAATGCTGAGAAGAAAGCGCCACTCTTTGTCAGCGTGTGTGGAATTTTGAAATACCCAAGAACAGGTTAAAAGCACCTTCTGGAACCCACAAGCTTTCTCACCAAAGCAGCACGGTGCTGAGCTGTTTCTCAGGAGCCAGGGGCGGTCAGGGAGAGGCCTGCGATTGGAGTCCAAGGGCCCTCTCAGCCTTTCTACTGAGGGTGGAACCCGCGGCCTTGTGCATGTGGCAACCACTGAGCTACATCACCAACTCCAGCCTCAGAACGTTTGACCAGCGCTCCCTTCCTGGCTGCATCCCTCCTAAAAGTCTGCCCCACTAGCAGCCAGAAATGGAACACTTGTCCACACTATACTGCACTAGCTACCCCAGCACATAGTTTCCCCTTTAACTCTCGCCATGACCTTTGTAAGACAGATGTGTCTGTAGCCTTCACAGAGTGCCCAGAGCCGATCAGCTGGAAGGGAAGTCCTGGATTAGCTAAGTCCAGGCTTGGATTCTGCTAGCCTCTTACTATGTTCTCTTTTGATTAAGATGCATTCCCAGAAATAAGACATAAAAGCAGGACGACCCTTTCTTTTTCTTTTTTTCTTTTTTTTTGGGGGGGGGTGGTTTTTCAAGACAGGGTTTCTCTGTAGCTTTGAAGCCTGTCCTGGAACTAGCTCTGTAGACCAGGCTGGCCTCAAACTCACAGAGATCCACCTGTCTCTGCCTCCTGAGTGCTGGAATCAAAGGTGTGCACCACCTCCATTCAGCTGACTCTGGTATATTTTAACAGAAGGTCTCAGGCTTTTTCAGGCTGTAAACAGTCTGGCACTCTGGCGGCCCTCAAATGGTAACTCGGACTATCGTTCAACAAATCGGAACCAGCTGGCTGCCACTGGACAGCCTCTAAATTCTTCCAAATCCACCGCAGTTTTGGATAACTTGCAAAGCAAGCATGAAACAGCCCTCCCTTCCTCCTCCTCGCCTTCATAATGCTCCTGTTCCTTCCAGAAGTGTTTCTAAAGCTCAGATACTTCAAAATAAAGATCATTGCAAAGGCTTAGCACATGGTGGTGGGCACACCTGTGATCCCAGCACTCAGGAATCCCAGGCCAGCATGGTCTATATAACAAGTTCCAGCCAGGGCTACATAGTGAGACTCTGTCTTAAAAATAACAACAAGGAGCCGGGCGGTGGTGGCGCACGCCTTTAATCCCAGCACTCGGGAGGCAGAGGTAGGCGGATCTCTGTGAGTTCGAGACCAGCCTGGTCTACAAGAGCTAGTTCCAGGACAGGCTCCAAAACCACAGAGAAACCCTGTCTCGAAAAACCAAAAAAAAAAAAATAACAACAAGGAAAAAAATGCAAGTAAAAAACATTGAAAACCATAGGCTGAAGAAAAACTCAATGACTAAAAGCATGATCTTGCAGAGGGCCTGAGTTCAATTCCCAGCACCCTCATCAGGCAGTTTACGACTGCTTGTAGCACCAGTCTGTGGCCTCCACAGGCGTGCGCATGCACACACAAACACACACTCGCATACGTGTGCACACGCACATCTCTCACATACACTCATATACATATACACACCTAATAACAAAAATAAAACCTAAACTAACTTAGAAATTTGAAAGAGTTCGAGAAGGACAGAATGACTGACACCAAGTGACTGAAAACACAGGCTTTGCCTGCAGTTTGTTTGGGTGTTGTTGGGTTTTTTTGTGGGTTGTTGTTTGTTTGTTTGTTTGTTTCTGACAGCATTTCTCTGGGTAGCCCTGGCTATCCTAAAACTCACTATATATAGATCAGGCTGGCCTCAAACTCAGAGACCTGCCTGCCTCTGCCTCCCTAGTGTGGGAATTAAAGGCACACGCCACCGGCACCCATCTCATCGTCTGTTTGTTCTTTCCCTGGGACTGGGTGTTAAGTAGCCCTAGCTGATCTTGAACTTACTGAGTAGCTGAGAATGACCTTAAATTCCTGATTCTCCTGCCTCCACCTCCAGAGTGTTAGAATTATAAGTGTGCACCACCACACCCAGCCCTCCCTTTCATACACAACACAGACCACTATAATCTTACAGTTTTTCTGATGAATTACTTGTAACACAGGTCCTGGGAGGCAGTCCTTCCTGAGTCACACCTCTTCCTGAGACAGAGAAAGGTGTGGGTTTCTGTGTACTCCTGGGTCTGCATGATGCATAGTGAAACTCTGGATTTTCCAGGGCTGTCACTCTCCCAGGGCTATCTGCTTTCTCTCTGGCTCCTTCACCACCACCCAAGCTGAAGCTCTGGAGCCACGATCAACTTTACATTCCGTCAGCTGCCAGCTTCTCCCTTTTAGGCATTTTTCTACTGACTGTCTCGCCCTTTTAATGACCTTTCTTCCCAACTTAAGTTTCTCAATTCATCTTCCTCCCTCAAAATGCCCCATTTACCTATTTTGTACATTGTCTGTCTCATCTCTATCGGTTCTCTGGACTGGCAATTCTATTGAGTACTAACTGTATGCCAGGCATCCTTTGGGCACAAGGTCCTCTTCTCCCATAAAACTTCCTTTGGAAGGGGATGGAGACAGTGACAGACATCAGCCAGCCAAGAATTGAGACAGTGGTGAGCACATGGAAGGAGATAGGCACTCTGGCCTTCTCTCCTCAAATCCTTAAGGGTTCTCACTGCCCACAGATTCAGCATGGACTTCTCCCCTCTCAGCTGCCTGCCAACCTGAGTGAGCTCATCCTACCACATTCTCCCAAACCTGTGTGAATCCTAGACTCACTGTCTAAATCTCCCTCCTCCTCCTATGGGCAGAGGTGGTCCAGCCAAGCTCTAGGGGAGAGAGGGAGCTGGAACTCTTGAGGGATGGTATGAATGACTAGCAGGTGAGTCACCGCCAGTCCTGGCACACCAGGCTCAGTGTGTCTGGCACCCAGTTCCATAGCTGCATCCTGATCTGCGTCCACAGAGGTCGGCTACAGGACAGGTGCCGCTTTCCCCTTCGCCAGTGCTGGAGCCTAAGTTCCCGGGAAAGCGCATCTGCCCACAATAGCACAATTCCTAGACCTCCCATGGCTCCAGCAGGCTCACACCCTCCATGACAGTTATCTGCTGCCCAGCTGCCTCCCTTCCCGAATGGTGAGCTTCTGGAGAACAAAGGCTGTTTCACTGCTGTCTTGTAACCCAGAGCTCTCTCTCACTGTATAGAGCAGGTTGTCAAGGCCATGCTCAGCCAGCGCCAGGGCGTCTGAATCCAGGGGATTAAGAGGTTGAAGTCAGCCTGGGCTGCATAGTGAGAACTTGTCTCACAATAGAGAAGCTAAACAGAAGAGACAGCCAGAGACTCCTGAGTTCCTAGCAAACTTGTTTTGTTCCTAGTTCCCAAAATTGTTCAAAAGTGCGATCCTTTAATCTGTGCCCAGTGATGTTTTATCCATTTGTTCTTTAGGCAAGTCTTTTCAGTATCTCTGTCCCTGGTGTATTTATGTGTGGACTGTTTTAAATATTCTCAGATGGCAGGGACTGGGACTCACCCGGCTTCCTGTGAAGTCCTGCGACTCTGGCCACTGGTGAACATAACTCACGGTTTTGAAGAGCGTGAGCGTGAATAAGCTCAGATGTGCTACTGAGTTGTGTGCTCAGAGGAAATCATGGGTGCTGGTCAGGTTCCTTCCAGTCTTATTTAGCACCTTCATTAACAATGTGAACAGAAAGTAGACACCAGTGTGCACAGATGGTGCTAACCATAGAGGTGCTTTGTGCAGAAGTGTCGAGAAAGAGAACCGTAAGCAGGAAGCAGCCAAGATGTAAAAATAAATAAATAAAAAGCCTCGGTACAGCAAAGGAGAAAAAAAATCTCGAATAGACACAGAATAAATTCCTCAGGACAATGCAGCAGAAAGTGTAAAGAGATGTGGAGTTAAAGGAGAGAATGACCGCTGCCCATGAACCCCCGGGCTTCTGGGGAGAGGACGGGCTGCAGCCCCGCGCGCCAGTGAAGCCTCGGTACTGCTCACTGCGATGTGCTCTGCCAGGTTGCTGTCCCTGGACTCTAGTGCAGTAAAGGTTTTGTTTGCTGATGGCTTGTCGCTCCTGGGTTTTGTTGTCGTTTATATTTGAGAGAGCTGTGGCCACAACTAAATCTTTGTAGTTTGGCTTTGGAAGGCTACATTATCCCTAACGTACAGCGTTAAGTTGGACAGTTTGGGAGAGACAGAGGAATGAGCCCTGAGAGAGTGATACACCATGGAGTTAAAATGTGGCATTCTCATAGCTGCAGCTCTGATCGGGGCAGGGATAAACCATCGCCCCTGCCCTCACAGGGTGAGCGCAACCTCCAGCACGTCTCTCTTTACTCACCTTGCCAGCGGAGGCCTGCTGGGGTACACACAGAACAGGAGCCTTTTACCTTTTAGTTGACAGAAATAGCACCTGGGAATAGCCACAAAACAATGATCTTCCCCACAAAATGTGTCCTGAGGGACTAGATGTGAAGCTTGGTGGAGAAGGTTTGCCTAGCCTGCAAGGGCCTGGGTTCAGTCTGAGCACTGAAAAGGGAGGAAAGGTACCCCCGGGGAATCAGAAACTGCACACAAGCTCTCCAGACACCGGGAGAGTACCCCTCTGACTGCATCACCCGGGTCTGGAAGCGTCTGTCTTCTGGCCTGGTTGAAGCTGAGGCATGGGAGGAGCAACACCCAACAAGATTAAGACAAGAGAGGTAAGCGGGCCACTACAGGGTCATGGCTGCAATCCCTCCAGAGAGCCAGCGGTGAGGGCGTGGCTGTGAGTCAGTATCTAATCCCACAGAGAGCAGGTCTGGGGGTGTGGCCGTGGGTCACTGTCCAAGCCCAGAGAGGGCTAGTGGTGCAGTCCTGTGACACCTAGGGCTGGTGAGTTCCATGCTGACCCCCACAAGGCTAAGACAGCACCTAACTGCGGAGGAACAGTATGGAAGCTGAAGATATCTCTGGAGAGGCACTCTGGGTGTGCCATTTCCCAGCTTTGAGAAGTTACTTGACATAAGCTTCTGCTTCCTCCTGTATAAAGGGAAGGGAATGGCAGTCCTCCCCGTGGCAGCTTTGGAAGGGATTAAATGAGATGATGCATGAACAGCGTTTAGTGCAGCACCTGCTACAGGATAAGTCCTCAATAAATGGATGATTTCCAATCCCAGCCCCAGCCCAAGACCCCTAACAGTTAGTCCAAGGCTGCTGCCAAGCACCCGTAGCCAGCAGGCAGCCTGGTGATCACTGGAAATACAACCCTTGGATACACTAAGAAATATGCAGAGAGCCAGGGTCCACGCATCTCCGTCAACCCTCAGGATGTAAGCACAGTATGATCATCAATGTCATGTTCCGAACCCCGTCAGTCCTGCTGTGTAAAGTGACCAGCGGCAGGGTATCTGTTATTCCGGCATCTGTAAGATGGTTGATTGGGCAGATGGTGGTGAGGGAGCCATCAGCTCCCTCAACTCCTGCAGCTGGGAAAACAATATGATGAAAAAAAAAAAAAACAATATGATGTACCCATTCACATATTCTCCATCCTCTCAAATATTTTTATCACCCTTAGAATCTCATTTTAGAAATGAGGCATTTCCTGGGCATTAAGGTCTACAAGGCAAGTAGATAAGACTGTTCAGAAGGGCCCTCCAGGTCTCAAAAGGCATCCCGTGAATAGTGAGATTCCTCTTCATCACAGTACATACAAACGTTCCCTTGCACAGAGCAATGTGTCAGAAGTGCGCATGTACCTCCCCTAGCCACCTCTGGGCCCACACCTGGATCTGATGGCTCCCTCACCACCATCTGCCCAATCAACCACCCCATTTGAAAGTTGCTTAGGTGCTGGGTAGTGTCTCATAGTTCAGTTAACTCCAACTGCTTGCTTGCTTTTTCTTCCTTCCTTCCTTCCTTCCTTCCTTCCTTCCTTCCTTCCTTCCCTTCCCTTCCCTTCCCTTCTTCTTCTTCTTCTTCTTCTTCTTCTTCTTCTTCTTCTTCTTCTTCTTCTTCTTCTTCTTCTTCTTCTTCTTCTTCTTCTTCTTTTTGGTTTTTCAAAGCAGGATTTCTTTGTGTAACAACCCTGGCTGTCCTAGAATTCTGTAGACCAGGCTGGCCTCGAACTCACAGAGATCCTCCTGTCTCTGCCTTCCGAGTGCTGGAATTAACGGCATGAGCCACCACCACCTGGCAATCCAACTGCTTTCTTAATCATATCATTGTAAAAAACAAATCATCCACAGACAATGGTGTGCTCCTAGTCTGTGTCAGGCCCTATAGCAGGTGCTCTTGATAGGGTGTAGACAGTACCCAGTGTCCACTGCTCAGGAGCACAGACAATGATGACGTCATATTCTGAGGTTAAGACTCCAGCTGCAGAGATGGCTGAGAGATGGCTCAGTGGTTAAGAGCAAAAGGTTCTGAGTTCAATTCCCAGCAACCACATGGTGGCTCACAACCATCTGTAATAAGATCTGGTGCCCTCTTCTGGCTTGCAGACATACATGTAGACAGAATACTGAAAATACTGTATACATAATTAATAAATAAATCTTAAAAAAAAAAGACTCCAGCTGCATAACTAGGTTTGAGTGCTACCTCTGCTCTGTGACTCCAGGCAGGTTCTAAATCTCCATCTGAATGTGGAACTCACCTGCTGTCATGAGACTGTCAAGAACTGACGTTTCTGACGCGCCTGTATCCTCTGCTGCTCTTAGTCTGATGGACTGAGTACCAAACAACAGAAGCGTGTTCTCACAGCTCCTCAGTGTCCAGCCCAGAGTCAGCACGGTTAGGGGCTGGTGAGGGCTGCCACGAAGGGAGGCAGAGAGCAAGCTGTGTGTCTCTCAGACCAAGACCCCACTTTTGGCTGGGGGTGCAGTGTAGCGGTAGAATAAGCGCTTATCTCTGAACATGTGTAGAGTCAAGATGACAGTGTTAATTTGGTACAGTCCATAGCAGCATTACTTTGACTTTATTACATTTTTAAATTGTAGATTTTTTTTATTATGTGTATGAGTGTTTTGCCTGTATTGTATGCATGTGCCTGGTGCCTACAAAGACCAGAAGAAAGCACTGGGTCCTCTGGATCTGGGAACCAAACCTGGGTCCCATAGAAAAGCAGCCAGTGCTCTTACCTACTGAGCTCCCTCTCCAGTCTGATCATTGTGACTTATATGTCTCTTTAAGTAGCTTATAGTTGCATATTTTAGGTCAACCTGGAAAGTAGCTTTAAACAGTTTATCTGTTTTAAACAATGTATCCATTTTGTACAGCTTAGTGCATTTATATATTCAAGCTTATCTATGGATATTCTATGTGGTTGTGCATTCTTTTTAATTTTCCATTTGTATGTTTTACACATGTATATGCGTGTTAAAGAGTTCTCTCCTTCTACCATTGGATTCTGGGAACTGAACTCAGGTTGTCAAGCGTGGTAGCAACCACCTTGTTGGCCCAGTTTTAAACTAATATATACATATTATACATGTGTATCTTGTTAGGGTTGCTGTGAGGAGACACCATGCCCATGACAACTCTTGTAAAGGAAACATTTAATTGAGGTGGCAGCTTACAGTTTCAGAGGTTTAGTTTATCATGGTCATGGCGGGATGCATGGTAGCATGCAGACAGACATGGTACTGGAGCTGAGAGCCCTTACATCTTGATCCAAAGGCAACGGGAAGTGAACTGTGATACTGGGTGTGGCTTGAGCATAAATGGGATGTCAAAGCCCACCTCCACAGTGACACACTTCCTCCAACAAGGCCACACCCACTCCAACAAGGCCACACCCACTCCAACAAGGCCACATCTCGTAATGGTGTCATGCCCTTTGCGGGCCTTTTTTTTTTTTTAAATCACTACCATATGTTTTTTTGAGATTAAAATTGCACCATTTCTTCCTTTTTCCTCCCTCCAAACCTCCAATATGCCCCTCCCCACATTCCTTCAAATTCAAGGCCTCTTTTTTCATTGTTATTATATGCATATATATATTTGTATATACATATATACTTCTAAATTTAACCTGTTGGGTCTGTATAACGTTACATGCATTTACAGGGCTGACCCTTAGGCCCTGGACAACCAGGTGGTGTGCTTTTCCCATGCCCAGCTGCCTGTAGTTCTTTGTGTTGAGTTGAGGCCTTGCAGGCTTTCCCCATGCTGCTGACACGGTGTTGTCCTTGTGCAGCTCATGTGAGTGGTCCTGCTGGTGGGACTTTGTTCTTCTCATGTTTCTCAGGCTCTTCTGTTTCCTGTACCTTCCCCTGGATAGGTCAAGTTTGCATCTTCCTTCTTCTTGGAGAGTTACCATTACAGCCTCTGTTCTTGCTTCATTTCATCTTTTCCTTAGCTGTGTTCTTGCGAAAGAAGCCCAAAGACTACCCTCTTCCTCCCCATCTGCAAAATAAGAGGAGCTGGAATGTTCACTGTGACACCTCACTGTCTTCCATGTTGCTGACATCCAAGATTTTAGCTCAACATTGTCTTGTTTCTGTGCTGGGGATCAAACCCAGGGCCTTGTGAGTTTTACTTCTCAGTCCTTCAACGCAGTCTTTGTTTGTTTGTTTGTTTGGTTGGTTGGTTGGTTGGTTTTGTTTGTTTGGGTTTTTTTGTTTTTGTTTTTCAAGATAGGGTTTCTCTATAGCTTTAGAGCCTGTTATGGGGTAGACCAAGCTGGCCTCAAACTCACAAGAGATCCACCTGCCTCTGCCTCCTGAGTGCTGGGATTAAAAGCATGTGCCACCACCACCTGGTTCAACACAGTCTTTAGCCATAAGTACGTTTACTATAGTTCTGAAAAGAGCCGCACGCCCCGTGAACTGTATGGTCTGAGTTTTCCTGTTCACCAGCCCTGCTGCCCTGGGCCCTAGACTCGTATTGCCTGCTGTGTCCTGAAGTGATCACGACGGCTGAGCATGGCAATGTTTTGTGGTCTCTGCCTAGGTGATGAGGCCACTAGTCCTCTGTGAGCAGCCTTCTTGTCTTCTTGCCTCTGGTGGTCTATAGTGGGTTTACTCTTCAGAGACTCAGAGGGCTGGAGCCCTTTCTTTTCTGGACTCTGTTCCCCACCTGGTGCTTCTCTGCCGCTCTGGAAGGCAAGCTGCTTCTGTGTTCATTGCACAGACTGGTCAGCCTACAGGAGGCTCCTTGCTCCTCGGTTGTGGTGCTGGCCATGATTCTGCTCAAGCCAGCACTTTGGGGCCCCAGTCCAGCCGTCCACTCTTGTTGCCTTCCCCTGCCACCTGGAGGCTTTTTGTTCCTTTACCATCCGCGGTGGCTCCCATTCGCTCTGTAGAGCCCTACAGCGCTGAGCTGCATGCAGAAGCTTGGCTTGCCAGGCCTATCCTTTCCAGGGCTGAGCACAAGAGAGCTCTACACTCCAGGCCTGTGACCTGGCTGGAGAGCTGGCAGGAATGAGGCCGATGGAGAGTGAATGGCAGCAGGGAGTGGCGGGCCCCCGGCTGCCTGTTCCAGACTCTGCTCATGGCATGGAGGAAATGTGGAATGTGTGTGAAGCAAGCAGGGCGTGGGGCCCAAAAGACAGAAACCAGTTGGGCGACAGTGGTCACCAGGAGAGGCTGAGACGGTGTCTGGAGAACTGGCTCTGCGCTGCGTGGGCAGCAGAGGCGAAGGGAGCCGAGCTGACTCCCAGCTACTGGCCTCTGTAAGGAGGGTGTCTAGGCTGGGCTCTTGACAGGTTTGACAGGGATGAGGTCAAGAGGGCGTGCTCAGTGTGGCTCGTGGGAAGACTCGGTTGCCTGTGGAGTGTTGAGGGGTCTCTCAGAAGAGTCCAAGAGTATGCTGGAACTTCATGCTTGAATGTGGACAATGATCAGGTCATTATCTGTCATGAAAACCACGTAGTGGTAACATAAATCTAGTGACTGTGCAGAAATAACTGAGACCAAGAGGATGAAGCCAGGGAGGCCCCTGCAAGAGCCCTGTTGTCCTTGAAACTCAGCCCAGATGCCACCTCCTTGGGGAGATTCGCCTCAGCCACCATTACCTTCGTGTGGCCCACACCCCAGCTCAGAAGTTAATTCACCACCTCCTGTCAGGTGCAAGATTGGCTCTCTAGATCCATTGATGGACCAGTGGTTCTCCACCTGTGGGCCATGAGCTCTTTGGTAAACCTCTAGCTACCTGATTATTTACATTATGACTCAAAACAGTACCAAAATTACAGTTATGAGGCAGCAACAAAAATAATTTTATGGCTGGGGTCACCACATGAAGAACTGTATTAAAGGGTCTCAGCATTAAAAGGTTCAGAAGCGCTTGTAGGCGGGGAAGAGAGGGGACTTAGAAGCACTTTAAAGAGGATGCAATGAGGGTGGAGTGGGTTCCCTGCCTGGGTCTGGACACCAAAGCAGCTCAGGCTAGGGCAGAGGCAGCCCCTGGGCGTGGGTGAAGCTCTCGGGTGTCCAGCTGTTTCAGGACTGCTGTGTGGTTTCACCTCGTCCCTTACCAGCTACAGATACAGAAAGGGCTTCAGAGACAGGAAGTGCAGCACCGCCGTCCCTGGCCTCTTGGCTCCTCTAGAGCAGCTGTGGTGCAACCCTGACCAGAGCAGAAGCAGCATTTCCCCAGCAGGATTGTGAAAGAGCTGCCCTCTGAGGCTCAGCACCAGCAGGGGACCGTGCCCCTGAGGCGAAGCGCAGTCCTTAGTGGGAGCCAGAGTGTGTACTGCATGTCCCAGTGATATCAGGGAGGTAGGACTCTGGGGTTGGCTGCCCAGCACGGGAGACCTTTCATCTCATTGTGACCGCATCTCTCTGGTCCACGGCCTGGGACCAGACAGCAGAGTACAGCCCCTGCTTCACAGGGCACTCCTGTCCCTCCCAAAGTCCAAGCCAGGCACCCTGCCGGACTGCCTGCAACCTCCTGGGCCACTTTCTTGGGTTGGCTTCGGTCTGGAGACTGCATTTCCCAGCTGACCAGGGGCCTGGATAAGGAGGGAGATTCTTCTGAGCTGATTCAGCTCCTGGACACATGTGGTTGTCCCCTTTGTGCACGGCCTGTGGGTGCGCAGCCAGCCCTGGAGCCATGTCGGCTTGTCCCTTCTTACCCACAGCTGCTCTAATGAGAAGACGGAGTCTCAAGTGAAAAAGGAAAGAAAGTCACTCGACAAGGGCCATTTGCCTGCGATGACGGCTGAGAACAGATGACATGAGATCAAAGTCCCCAAATACCACAATTTGCTGAGCCACTAAATCCTGTAACAGAAGCTGGGGAGGGAGGCCCCTCCCCCACAGGCAGGCTCCCTCAGCAGCTGTCGTTTGGCTCGGCACACCATCAGAGGAGATACCCTGTCTCCCTCTCCATTCTCTGTGAAGATGAGGAAAGACCCCAGTGTGTGCTGGGGCTCAGGCCAGAGCCAAGGCACTGCTCCCACGGGAGCACCTAGTCTCCTGTGCCTGCTGAGACCTCACCAGCTCCACAGCCATACAAAACCTCTTGCTGGTTTGGTTGTCTCACTCCATAATCCAGACTGGCCTCAAACTCACAACAGTCCCCCTGCCTCAGCCTCCTGCTGTGATTAAAGGTGGGAGCCACTATGTTCAGTCTAACTGGACTTCAGTCATTCTGTTAACTTAAAATAAGGACTTCCTCTAAAACTGGTCAGTCATGGCCTTTAATCCCAGCACTCAGGAGGCAGAGGCAAGCAGATCTCTGAGTTCAAGGCCAGCCTGGTCTACAGAGCAAGTTCTAGGACAGGCTCCAAAGCCACACAGAGAAACCCTGTCTTGAAACCCCTTCCCCACAAAAAACAAAACAAAACATGTTTTCTGCTTTTTGTCCTCTAGACCCTTTTGGCAGAAAAACTCCCTCATTGAACATGGACGACTATGGATGCAGTGTTAGACAGCTGTTACCTCTGTCTACTTCCAGACTATTCTACTACCCCAAAAGGAAATCTCCTTAGCATCCCTGCCACCCCCGCCCCTCCCTGATGCCCCTTGCCACAACTAAGCTACCCTGTCTCTGGCAGTGTGTCTAGTGGGGTATTTCCCATAATGGGGTCTTACAGTGTGTGGCCTGTTGTAGCTGGCTTCTTTCAAAGCTCATTGCTGTATTGATACTTTACTCCTTTCATTGCTGAATAATATTCCACTGGACATAACTATCCTAGTGAATGGATTTAGCACACTTTGGTCATCTGTTCATTCAACCACTGATGGGCTGGCTGCCTTTTGTAAATACTTCTGCTGTGAAACTGGTATCCGGAGTTGTTGTCTGAACACCCGTTCTCATTTCTCTCTGGTACACACCTGGGAGGGAGCTGCTTGACCATGTGATTGGTGTTTAGTCTTCTCTCTGGCACACGCCAGGGACTGCTAGACCATATGATGGCTTTTTAGTGTGCTGAGGAACTGGGAAGCTGCAGCCGGGTTTTCCTTTGTGCACGCGACGTGTGGGTGGCAGCAGAACCCTCCCAAGCTGCTCCTCTTTGTCCCTCATACTATTGTGAACTCAACCCCTCTTCCTTTGAACCCGGCAGCAGCCTCACAAAGATGGTGGGGCACCGGGTCAGACAGGGATACGCCAAGGAGAAGAGCAGGAGCCTGGGGCCATCCCATTTCTCAGTGACTACCCCAAGTGCTTGTTTTTCTGAGGGCTGCCTGCCTCCTGGGACTCCCCCATTCCACAGACCATCTGGTCATCTTGCCTGCGAGATGAGCTTCTTGAGTGGGTGTTTCGGGTCTAAGAGGACCATGGCCAGTTGAGCACGCTGCTCGTCCCCACTGTGAGGCTGAAATAACGGAATAAAGTGCTGGGAGTGGGCTGTCTGCAGTGCACCGCGGCCTGGGATGGCATACTGATCCGGCAAGCCCAGAGCCAGCAGCCTAGCTGGGATTGCCCATTAGTACCGGGAGCCCTCCTGGACCTTCAGGCACAGGGTTCCGGACCCTCTGAGACCCCTCCCCCTCCAGGACCCTGTATCCATACGTGGAATGTCAAGCCATGCATGTGGTATAAGGGCCCCCACACCTGTCAGGCTGAAACACAAGCTGAGAAGGCCCAGGATACACAGCGCCAGACAGGGGCTGTTCAAACAGAGCAGCCGTGTGGTTTATGAGCTCCAAGAACATGTGCGGAGAGCATCAGCGCAGTCTGTCACGGTGGCTCTCCTGAGCCAGCGCTGCTGGGGGTCCTCAGCCTCGACTGAAGGAGCGTAGCTCTCCTGGATAGTGCCCGCTCCCAAAGACAGCTCTGTGCTTTGGTCACAGCCTGCAGATCCCAGGAGGGCGAGCAGCCTCCCAGGGCACAGGAAAAGACCCCGTCTCTAAGCTTACACTTACTTTCTGTATTCCTGGGGCTCAGCACCTTGAGGTAAAGACTGGAGAGCAGATGTGGGGTGATGGTGAGGATGATGATGATGAAATAACCGTCACCTGTCACCACCAGCGCACAGGTGAAGAAGAGAACCTCACGTGCGCCTGATGGCTGTAAGAGACTCACAGGGACTTGGGCAAGCCCAGGAGCCAGTAGAACTGGAAGCCAGGCCTCTAGCCCAGCCTTGTACTTAAAAATCGCAGATGATCAGAAGCAATCTTAGGTGTTTAGAGCACACTACCCAGAAATCTAGGGTGGAGAGTTGGGTGCAGTGGCTCATGCCTGTAACCCCAGCACCAGGAGGCTGAGGCAGGAGGAATGACCATGAGTTCAAGGCCAGCCTGACCTCTATATAGTGAGCTCTCATCTCAAAAGAAAAGGGGAAGAGGAGACGAGGGAGGGATGTCGAGACATGGCGTGCATTCTTTCCTGATACATCCTAATTGATTCTTGCCCCATAGAGGGTGGGGCTGGAAATTGGGAGTTTGATGTTTGAAGCAGAATCTGTGTTTAGGAGTAGGGGTGGCAGGCATAGAAACATGTCTGTACTTGGGTTGTTCTCTGACTACCTCCCATGTCACCAGAGGACCAGGACACGGCCATTCCAGCAAACTCCCTGGGGCAGGCTGAGGGTCAACTCTGGCTGTGGGAGGGAAAGAATGACCCCACTTTCAGGGGTCAGGTCAGGGGAGAGCTCCTCCTTGAGAGGTGGGGAGCCACCACAAGCTGGCACAGGATGGTAGCCTGCCAGAGAAATGGGGGCCCAGATCTGTCTGCATCACCGTGCAGAAGAATCCAGTTCCCGGCTCCTGCCTTCCTCCTCACAGAGGTCCCTTCTCCAGCAGCAGTGCCCTCTGGAAGGGAGGGAAGCCAATCTCAGTGGTGTGTGCTGGAGCCTCCCAAGTATGGGTCTGCTCAGCTCGAAGTTCCCTGAGAAAGAGGATGTCCCCCTCCTCCCCTGTCTTGTTCCTGTCCCGGCTAGTGTTTACTCTCCACTGCCTGTGGACTGACTGACTGACTAGGACTAAATGGGGAAAGAGCCTGTGGCCTCTGAACCCAGTGACACCAAAGCTCACCCCACCTTTTGATGCTTCCACCACCCATGCCCACACCAAAACTAGAGCTGTCCCCAAACACCCAAAGAAGAAGGACGGAGACCATGGCTACCCTGCTGGTAACACTCTGGCCGAGGGACTAGGCTGAGAAAAAAGCTCCTGTCGGGAGGGCCCACTGCACCTCAGGAGCATGGCTGGCATGCTGGTGATTCTCCACGTCAGGTTCTCAAGCTGACATAGAATTGGTTCCCCGGAGCCCGCTCCCAGAGAATCTGAGAGAACCCAGAGTCATACTGCTCTCCTGGCCCCACTAGGAAGAGGAGGGCAAGATGGTGGCCCTAAGGAACCCACAAGACCCAAGTTCAGCGGAGAAGCATGGTGGCTGACAAAGCTTGGGGACCATCTTGTTCGGAGGCAGCCTCAGATCTGGCACTCTGCCTGCTGGGGGCCAGTGTGAGGCCACAGGGGACCCATGCACACCTACTGCAGCCAAGGGCCCTGGAGCTAACCTGCAGAGCCCCCTGGTTCCCAAGGGAGTGGAAAAGAACCTGAGTCACCGCCTCTGATGGGCTCTGCTATTTTTATGTCCAACTCTGGTTAAAAATATCTAAGCCCAGGTTCTAGCTGGGGCTGACAGGACATTAAGTATTTGATATTTAGTGCCCATGTCTCCCTGGTCCCATTCACTGCATCATGGCTCATGAGGCAAGTAGGTAACAGACCTCAACACACCAACCCTGGGCCTTCTGTGGTAGGTGCCACCAAGTGTCCCTGGACACCATGCCCTGGGGCCAGTGCTGCAGAAGCACCTATGCTCAGCACATTGATCCCTGTGAGCAGGAGCATGGCATGCAGCCTGACCGGCATGCAAGCAACTGGGACTATTGGACCAGCCAATGCTTGGGAAACAGTGGGAAAGCTTGTGCAGAGGCTGACCTCAACCCTGGCTTCCTTCTGCACGGTGGACATGGCCACTCAGTGCTCATCACTTGGTGCTGGGAGCTCCCTTAACTCCAGAAGACCAGGATGTTCAGAAGACCCAGCCTGTTGACCCTTGACATGGAGCCTCGGCAGCCACAGCAAAGGAATCCCTAGGGAGGCAGAGAAAGCCTAGCTGGCCGGGCAGTGGTGATGCACACCTTTAATCCCAGCACGTGGGAGGTAGAGACACAGGTGGATCTCTGTGAGTTCAAGGCCAATCTAATCTATGAGACCTAGTTCCAGGACAGCTAGGACTGTTATACAGAGAAACCCTGTCTTAATAAAAAAAAAGAAAAAAGAAAAGGAAAGGAAAGGAAAAGAGGAAGGAAGGAAGGAAAGAAGGAAGGAAGGAAGGAAGGAAGGAAGGAAGGAAGGAAGGAAGGAAGGAAGGAAGGAAGGAAGGAAGGAAAGAAGGAAGGAAGGGTGGGCAGAGTTGCTGCCCATCCTAACTGGAAACCCCTAAGCAGCAAGCCTTCCCCCCCAAGCTGGAAGCAGAGTGATGCAGCAGAAGTGGGGTGCAGCGTGGGACGGCTGGCATGGGTGCACACACTTTAAGTGCCAGCCTCCTTACAAGGCTCTCAGCTTTTAACCTAAGCCGCAGCTCGAGTACATTCAGCACTGTGTGTGTTGTTAGAGGCGAGGACTTCCACTTCCACAGCGGGGAGAGCGCAGCAAGCCACCCGAGTGGGTCTCCACTCAGTGAGGAAGCCTTGGCTGTGGCTCTCAGGCTGACCCTGCTCAGCATCCTGGTGAATAGGAAGTGAGATACCATCCACCTACCCATTCTGGAGCAGCCAGGCAGTGGGGACTATCTGCAGAGCCTGCGCTCTGTGGCAAAACCTGGCTCCCCTTGCTCCAAAGTAAAAACAGCCTTCACAGGAGGTCATCAATTCAGACCTGCTTTGATTTGGTTGGTTTGAGTGGCACTGGGGACTGAACCCAGGTCCTCACACACACTAGGCAAATGCTCTACTACCGAGCTGACTCTATGTCCAGGACTTTCCAAGTCCTTATTTCCACACAGGGTGTCAGAAAGTTGCCCAGGCCAGCTATAAACTCACTCTATAGTCCAGGTTGGCCTTAAACCTACTGTTCTCCTGACTCAGCCACCCAGGTAACTGGGATCCCAGATCTACTGTACGTCAAGGCTCAGCCTCAGACCCACTTTTGATGGGCAGACTCCATGACAGCCAGCTAGATTCAAGGCAGACATTCCTTGAGGGGCTGGGGCAATTCTAGTCTCCCTGTTGGCAATCAGAGATGACTGTCATGAGTCAGAGCCCTGACACCTTTTTTCCTGAACACCCAAGTGACTCAGCCCAGCCCTGGCAATGGCGCAGCCACATCTGCCTCCCTGGTTCGGCAGCACACAGGGTTCCCTGGATGAGCAGTCCTCCTGCCTTGCCAGCACCTGCTGGCCGCAGCACACACCTCAGTGCCTCTGTCTCCTTCCCGCCTCTGTGGGCCCCTGGGAAGAAAGCAGGTTGAACCCTGAAACTGCCACCCCACAAGATCCTGGCAAATGGCAGGGCCCTGGGGGTTGCCAAGGAAACCACACGATTCTCTGTCTGCCCACTCACTGCCTGCCTGGCCTATCTTTTCCCTTCTTACAGTGAGAAGCGCCACCTTCAAGTGAACGTCACCAACCCAGTGCAGTGCAGCCTCCATGGGAAGAAATGCACCGTCTCTGTGGAGACGCGGCTTAATCAGCCGCAGCCTGACTTCACCAAGAACCGCTCTGGCTTCATCCTCAGTGTGCCAGGGAACTGACTGCTGCACGTCGGAGGCCTGGCCCGGGGAGCAAGAGCTTGAGCCTGGCACAAGGCTGGCCGGGCCCTTAGCCTCTCCATCCCTACATACGTTCCACCTGGCTCAGCATCCCAGGAACCCGCTAATTGCTGTACGCCCTCTAATCCCACTAGAAATCAGCGTGCAAGGGCCTCCCTGGGCAGGGCTCCTCTGCCTTCTCCGAGGCCCTGCTCATGAAGTGTCCTGTCTGACTTTCTGCCCCTGCCCCTGCCTCTCATCTCTCAACTCTGCATAGTACCTGCTCAGGAAACCAAAGACCCTTTGCAGCCTCCTGGGCTAGACCACTTCTCACCCCACAAGCAACTGGATAGTACCTGTAATTGGCAAAGGCCAGTGACCACTGCTGACCCAGCAGAGGGATGGGTGGCCCAGAGCACAGGACAGTTTCTCCAGCCAGAGACGTTCTCTTAGAGGTTTGGATCCAGTGTCCGTGTGCAGAGGATTAGCCCTGCTGTGACCCCCACACCTGATGCCTTCCTTCCCCCCATGATTGCAGCCCTTGGACCTAGCTCAGAGCCCCTTAGCACAAGCCTTACCACTAGCAGCCAGCCAAAGGCAGCAGGTGAACAGGTTTGCCTGTGAAGCCCATCCCTCAGCCATGTTCAGTCAGAGGTTCCTCCTTCCAGAGCTGACCCTGGAAGATCTTTTGCCTCCAAGGTTCCAGGGCCTGGACTTTCTGAGCACTTCTCCCGTAGAGACACCCTGCTGCTACTCAAGGACCAGTTATCATAACTCTTCTCTTTGCAGACTGCCAGGTTTGTAACCAGATGTCCCCTGCTGTAACCACACTGTCATACCTAGTAGGGAGTAAGGAGAGCCCTTGCCCCGACTCCTCCAGCTGAGCCTCCTCCTCCCTGGAGAACTGGGACTCCTGGGAAGCCACTGCACACAGCTGTGAGAGCTGGGTCAAAGCTGCAGCAAAGAGCGTGGAGTCCTGGCACTGCCGGCCAGGCCAGGGTGCCCACCTATGCCACATACCTGCCTGCTGGAGCCTGGCCCCTGAGCCCGCTGATGGGAGTTTGCCAGTGTCTGCCAAGCAAAAAGCTTGCCTGTTTCAGAACCTTCCTGAGACCCCTGCCCCCGTCTCAGCTGCTGAGGATAAGGCCGCCTGTGGGCATTGCAGGCTGCTGTGAGCGCCTGCCATGGAAGGCTGGGAGCAGACATCAGCAGGCACAGCAGGACTTACAGGGCCAGGAGCACATTTTCTTCACTTTCCCCCAGGTTCTGCCCCCTAATCCTCACCTTGCCACCCTAACCCACCAAGTGCCTGTGTGTCACCTCCTGTGCCTTGCCCAGAGCCTGAGGGAGTCACCTGGCTGACTGACCAAGGTGGTTCCAGCCACCTGGTCTCATAACCCCTTTTGCAGAGGTGCGGGGCCTTTTACACTGCAGGCCGTTTGTAACAGAGAGCCCTGCTGCCATCTGCCCTTGGGAGCCTTTCTCATCCTCCAGGCCTGGTCAGCTGCCTGTGCAGAGCGGAGGTGCCACCAGCCCGGTTTTGCCAATCGCCAGCGGACACTGACGGACCATCTGACTGGAACTTCACCTTCCCTTCCCACCGCCCCCGCGTGTTGCTCTACACTAGACATGCTGGTGTGTTCATGCACACCAAAGCAGGTCATGCCAAACAAGTCACAGATCGGAGGCTGGGCGTGGGGGTAGCCTGGGACCCCTGACCCAGGCCAGAACCCCCCACCAAGGAACTGCCCTGCCCACAAGCACTTTCTTATCAGTGTGCGGCCACTGAAGGACCTGGAATTTCGGGTGTGAATGATGACAGTAAGAAGGGACAGGACACAGTGATTGTATGCACGGAGTGGGGTCTCTCAATTATATGAAATGCGGTCTATGGTTTGGTGCGTATATTCCTATTTTCCATTAAATTAACTTTATTTCTAAAGCATATTTTGATTTACCATAAAGAGCAATAAAGCATTAAATCTTATTTTTAAAGGCATTCTGCTTATCATTTAAAAATAGTGAAATTTTAGATTATATAGTCAACTGCCATCTCAGAAGGTAGAATCAAGCACAAATTATGTAAAATGGTGGATAATTTGCCCAAGGCTTTTGAACAGAAAATTTAGGGAGTGAGAAGCAAGCTGTGTGAGAGAAGAGGCAAGAGGCAACCTTGGAATTCATTCCAGGCACACTCTTCCGCCACTCTGAAGCTGCAGTCTAGAATCCTAAGGGAACATGTTTCTGAAATAAACGCATGTCCACACAAAAGATGGCACGAATTCCTGCAGCAGCTCATGGGAACAGGAACCTCGGGTCAGGTGGAAGCCCCAGGACACTCTAGCGCCCAGAAGCTCAGCCCTGCAGGGTCTTGCAGTCACTGGCAGACTGCCAGGGCTGTAGGCTCCCAGCAGTGGGTGCAGGGACAGCAGAGAACAGGCCTCGCTTCCCTCTTCCTGAGGCTGAAAGGCAGACAGGACACAGAAGCTGAGGCAGTGGCACAACTGGGAGACCCAGGACCAGATTCCTCTGAAGCTAAACTGTTGGGTCGCCAGGACTCCTGTCCACCCCTGCTGACTTTTGGGCAGTGGACACTGAGCAAGGTGGGCCTAGGGGAAGATGGGAGCAGCGGCCTTGGCACCAAGACTCAACATACAGTCTAAGTCCAGATGCCTAAGCAGGACTGAGGTGGCCAACACTGACCGGGCCATGCCTAAATGTGGCTGGCCTTCTGTGGCTTGAGCTGCCTGCCATGTGACCCCACAAAGGAAGCCCCCAGGAAGAACCTGCCCAGCACCTAAGCCAATGCTGGCTTGCCCCAGTGCTGCTTTCTAAATCGCGGAAATATGCTCCCTCCCTCTCCCTAACTGTCCCCTCTGCCTGCACAAACCTATACATACACAGCCATGCACTAAAGGTGCCCCTAACAAGTGCCCAGATGGCGGGTCCACAAAGAGACGGATGTAATGGATGGTCAGTGCATTTTATTGAATCAGCACAGTACAAAAATAAATAAAAATAAGGGAAGGGGAATTAAATTACAGCCAAACTGAGCTTCATGACTCTTGTCAGATTATAAACCACACATACTCAAACACGCTACACATACATACAGAATGAGACAAATATAAATTAACAGTGTCCACAGTTTGGTCAAAAAAATAGCTACAGAGAAATTTCACTAAAAAAAAAACCCATACATCACGTGTGTGTAATTAGCAGTATCAGATGTACAGCTATGGATAATTCTAGGACGGGATGGCACGTTTTCTCTTCATTGCAAGTCCAACACTGCTGGAAGAAAACTAAATTCTAATAACTGCATGGAAAGAATATAATATCAGCCCTGCGGGGCTGTAAGAAAAAGAGAAGAATCCAGTCCTGAACTCGGCTTCTGTGGCTTGTCCTCGGCACGGCGTGATTCCCACTGCCATCTGTTCTAAGGTTATTTTTCTTAAGACACAGAGCGCTCCTGGTCTGCATGCACGGAACCACTGTAAAAGCGACGAAGAATAAAGGGAGTTTTTGTGGATTTTTTTTCACATTTTCCTTTTTTTTTTCTTTTCTATTTTGCGTGTGTTTGTTCTAAAAGTGTCTTCATAGCAGCATGTCAGATGGGTTCATTGCTCGAACACTCAAGTCTATCAGTTGTTCCTTTACACAGTACTAATGACCAGTGCAAGGGGGAACACAAGGGCTTCACAGTCAACTAGGGAGTCCTTTCCTTAGTCGTCAACCACTTCTGAAATGTGCACCTCCTCAAAAATTAAAAAAAAAAACAAACTTTTTTTTTTAAAGTACAAAGAGAAGGAAACAGTCAATAGAGCTGGAATCTGTGATTGCAGCTCAGTGAACAGCTCCAGACCGGCTTCAGCAGTTGGACGGGCTACAAACACAAACCCCTCCTCCTTAGACCGGACACCTGAAGCTCCTCTTCCACTACACCAGGGGCCAACTGTGCAAAGTTGCTCTCCGCACAGGTAATCGTGGCAGCGGAATCTGAAGACAGATCCCGCGTGAAGTCAGACCAGAGAGGCTCCGCAACCCTTGCAGGGCTCCCCAGCTCCGCGGCAGATCATGAGGGCCCAGGATTCGCTCTCTAGGAATCTGGCTGAGGGACTGGAAAAAGGCTCTCTAGTCCCAGCGGGTCAGGTCCTCTTCCCCACCTCTGGTTAGCTGAAAGGCTCTGCTCCAGGCCTCTTTAGGGGAGACCTCCGTTTCACAGCTTTCTCTTTGTGACTTTTCTGTAGCGCTTGTGTGGAAGTTGGCAGCCACCTAGAACCTAATCCTATGTAAGATAACCTCTGCCTTCCTCACTGTAGCCCCCACGCCCATTCCTGGGGAGCAGGACAGGAAGAGGAGACTCCCCGCTAGCATCTTCACATTGCTCTTTGTTCCCCAAAGCTGGAAAGAGGGCCATGCAGGAAGGCTCGCTCCCTTCTCCTGGACCGCTTCCAAACCCCCAAGCCACCAGTCTGGGAAAATTAGAAAGAAAAACCAGTAAAGTCCACAGAGTGTGTTTTGCAGCTGCCAGGGATAGGTGGGCACCACACCCGAGCAGCTGGAAGTGTTCAGCTGGACAGTCACCAAGCTTCCCGAGCAGTCAGGAGTCACAGGCGAATCTTGCAATTGTCTCCGGGACGCAGCTGTCTCACTAGGTTGCACAGAGCGAAGCTTCATCTCTGGGAGAAACCGAACTGCCTGGAGACAGCTTTAAGCTACCAAGGGGTAGGGGTGGGAGACACCATTGCCACGGTAACCCCTGCCAACTGATCTCACCTTCCCCCAGCTTTGTAGGAAAATATGTTCACCAGCAAGAGGCCGTGGCACTTAAGTGGGCAGGCACCAACCTGATCTCAGGCATGGATGCCCACCTGCCCAGAAGGCAACGTTGCTCATGGGTACCTGCCACTGTCCTGGCTTTCGCACAGAGTGACTGAGCTGCGTTAGTCAAATGAAAAACTCACTCGGGAAAGGGGCTGCCCCTAGCTTCACCTTACCCCCTTAGCTGGGACCCAAAATGAGAGAGGAATCTACTAAGCAAACCACCTCATTTACCGACACTAAGGTGGGAGCCGGGAGCATAGACAAAAGGACAGGGCAGGGAGCTCCATCCATCCTGCCAGCAAAGAAAAGCCCTTCGCCCAAAAGCAAAGCAGCAAAACAGGGCCGAGCACGGTCAACAGTCATGGACAATCTTTGCAACAGACCCACTTCCAGGCTCCTGTGCTGATGGCCCAGGGCAGTGGAGAGCTCGCCTCACTGAGAACCTCCTGGAACCTGAGTCGGGACAGCTGGCTCCAGGAGCCTTTGGGAGAAAGAAACAGTCGCCAGAAAAGGGTCACTTCCTCCTGGGCCACAGCTCCCATCATGGGACAGTGGGAAAGCCTCATCTACTCTGGACCCCGCATGGGTACAGGCGACACGGGCAAGTCAGTCCCTTGAATCCCCAGAGAGAGCGCTCAGCAGCCTAGGTGGCTTTAAATGCATCTTCTGGGTTTGCACAAGGTTCATGAGTTCGAAAGTCCCCAGAGTTCTCGAAAGGTCTGGGGAAGAAAAAAAAAAGAGAGAGAAAAAAAAAAAAACCAAGGAGAGAACATGGGAAGAGGCCCTTGGTGGCTTTGCTAGACACATACTGTACACAAATTGATTCGTTTAGTAATAAATTTTTAAAAACGAATGGAATCCTTGAGCCGGGATACCGGCCACAGGGGCTCACCGATCGAGCCCCAGGAGGAGCCGCTTCTTGTCCTCCTGGCCACTCTCGTTCTTCAAGTCGGAGAACACCTGTGTGAAGTAGTGTGGGTCGGCATTGATCTGCAGCATCTTGGAGCTCATGAGGTTGATCACTGAGAGGCAACGGTCCCAAAAGGCTTCCTTGCAGCTCTCCACTAGGAAGGGCTTGAGCGGGTAGGAGATTTCATTGCCCATGTAGGAATAGGAGAGGTACAGGCAGGTCAGCAGGACAGCCTGGAGCTCGTGGTCCGAGCCCACCTCGGAGGAGATAACATCCCTGCAGAGCATGTAGAGGAAGACCACGTTGGCCGGGGTGATGAAACCCTGGTCCTGCCAGCCCTGCAGAAGCAGCGAGCGGTCCACGCTGCGCAGCCAGAGCACCGGGTCCGTGGGGGACAAGTGCTTCAGGCGGTAGCACCGGCGGCAGAGAAACTCGCCCAGGCAGCGTAGCAGCTCACTAGTGGAGGCCTGGACGATGACCCGTTTGGGTGTCCCTGCAGAGGTGATGGCAGGGTGCGGGGCCTTCTTGACGGAAGAGGAGACCCCAGTCTGGGAGCCCGAAAGCTGACTGGCTGGGGGTGCGGGCGGCTGGGCCGGCGGGGGCTGGGCGAATGTGGACAGGTTGGCGCACGACAGCGACTTCTTCAGGTTCTCATTGTTGAGGTGCGCGATGTTGCTCTGGTAGCTGCTGTTGGGCTGCGCCTTCTTGGAGTTCTTCTTCTTGGCTGACACTGCCACGATCCTCTTCCAAGGCAGCACCGAGATGATGGAGTGCCGCTTCAGGTTCTTGTCCTTGGCGTTCTTGCTGTTCTGCACAGCCGTGTAGTGGCCCACCGTGGCCGCGCCATCCTCAAACAGCGTGGCCTTCCGATAGCTGGGGGACAGGGACAGCACTGTGCCCATGGTGCCACTGCGCGCCCGGCGGGGGCCGGCGCCCCTGCGCGCCCAGCCTGCCGGCCTGAGGGAAGAAACGCCTTACCGAGCCTGAAGCGGCCGCAGGGAGAAAGAAGGCGCTCCCAGGACGCGACGCGTGTAGCCCTGCGGATCTGCGTGGAAAACAAGATGGTTCTCAGCCCCGGGAGGGGCTCAGCGCCGCGCCCCTCCGCCCGCACCTCCGAGGCCCGAACCCCCGGGCCGCGGCCCCGCCGAGCCCCAGCCCGCGCTTCCACTGCGGCACCGGCCGAGCGCCGCAGCGGCCACCGCCGCAGGACTCCGACCCGGCCGCGCGCACGGCCCCGGTCAGCGCAGGCTTACCCGCAGGCAGGCTCCCGCGGCAGGCGCAGCCGCTGCGTCCCAGGCCCTCCGCAATGCGCGCCGCGGCCCCGAGGCTCGGCGCGGCTCGGCGCGGCGGCGGCTCGCAGCTTCTGTCCAAGGTTCTGCAGACGCCGCGGCCCCGCCCCCGCCCGGCCCCCGCCAGCGTCTCCGCCGCGCGCTCGCCCGCCCCGCCCTGGCGCGCGCCTCGCAGGCTGCCTCTCCGGGTCGCGCGCGCCGCCGCACTCCCGTTCGGTCTCGCCGCCAGGTCGCGGCCACTCGAGTTCTCGGCTCGAGCGGCGCACGGTGGCGCCTCTAGTGGGCGCGCTCCATGCGGGCGGCGGGAACGCGCGGCGCCGGGTCCCCGCTTCGAAGCCGCCCGCGCCGCACGGCACAGCCCGGCTTCGTGAGTACCGGCGCCGCGCAGCGGAGCTCGCCGGGCGGACGGGCGGGCGGGGCGAAGGGCGGACCCCGCCCAGACACGTGCTGCCTTTGTTCCCGCCGCGGCCCCCGCAGCTGAGGCCGCGGGCCTTGTGAAGAGTGGCCCCGCGCCGGGCAAGGGAGAGCCGCTGTCCTCTAAGGCTCAGAACCTCGGACCAGCCTCTGATTTGCCCGTTTTGAAGCTTGATGGCAGTAAAATTGCGGAATATTCTGGTTCTGATCATCGACGCACAGCTCCAAAACACTCCATATCCTTCACAAAGGCGACTGCCGGTTTACTAGCCATTCATTTTGGACTGATTCTGGAGACTCAAACTAGCAAGCAAGCCACAAACCGTCTCTTAACTTGGACCTAGAGAATTCCTGACAACACCTGCAACAGCTGAGCCAACTACCCAAAACAGGAATCTTGTTGAGTCATTAGGCACAGTACTTCCAGGTTAGAAAGCGCCAGTTTCTTTATGTACCCAGAGAGTTCTCTGCCAACAGGAGCGGAAAAGTTTAGGGGCCTTGGCGACCAGAATAGAAAATGCACTGAACTGTACAAAAAAACAAAAAACAAAACACGTTTTCCAGGACCTGTCAAACACCAGGAAGGCTAGCTTAGCTTGTGTGCCCTTCATCACAACGTTCCTTGATGAGCAGAATCTTAGCCGGTATTCTATTGCTAGAACACAACACCCAACACTGGATAAACTATAATGTGGCTCCGGGCGGTGGTGACACACGCCTTTAATCCCAACACTCGGGAGATAGAGACAGGCGGATTTCTGTGAGTTTGAGGCCAGCCTGGTCTACTGAGCGAGTTATAGGTCAGGCTCCAAAACTACAGAGAAACCCTGTCTCGAAAAACAAAAGCAAAACAAAATTAATGTGTTAACTCACAATTCTGGAGTCCAGTCCAGAACCAGAGGTAGAACTTTCCTTGACGAGAGCTTTGAGGCTTCAACTCACATGGGCAAGGGGGAGAGCTAACAAGTACTTGTGGGATTGATGGCAGGTGCCATCAATTGGTTATCTAACAACTCACACTAGCAGGAGCTTACTTAACCCCTTCATGCATTGAAGCGACGCTGACTTAAAACCTTCCCTTGTAGCACAAGCCAGCCAGTGACTGGCAGTCTTCCTGCTTGTATTAACTGCTGGAACTGAGGCAGGAACACCAGCTCTGACGACCCGGCTCAACACTGACACCGAGATCAAGTCGCATGGCTCAGAGTGTCAACAATCCTAACTGCTCTTGAAAATCAGGAGTTGCCCTGGCCCTTCATTGTCAAGTGGGTTTAAGTCATCTGCCCATGGTCTTTCAGCCCCACTGACCCAATGCCTCTTCCTGGAAAGGAAACCCTGAAAGTCAGCCTCTGTTCCTCAAGCCCCAGGGGGAGAGACCCAGCTTCTCAGCTGGCTTCATTGTTTATGTTCTTTCAAATTATAGGATTGAGCAAAAGTTAAATGTGTTCTACTTCCCTAAATAGACACACATCTCTGAAGGCTACAATCCACCCATTAGAAAAACCTGGGCCTGCTATTGCCTGCAACTGAATTCCAGCTCTTACAGTTGATCCTGGAGTTGATGGGCCTTTTCCAGCATGGCTGTACACATGTTCTCTCTTGTCTTCTGTCCAGCCAGTCCTTCAAACCCTCTGTGTGAACTACTCCAGCCTCCTCACATTGCCAGGGGCAAAGTCATGTTGGTAGCAGAACAGAATAGGACAATTCTATCAACCTCCATGCTGAGGGACAAGGTTGTTAGGCGCCCTACCACCTAGGTGATACCTGAAAAGCTCTTCAAAGTCTATCAGTCAGGGTTCCGGAGGGTAACAGAACTCCCAACAACGGCCAGCTATTGGACAGAAAGTCCAAGAATCCAGAAGCTGCTCAGTTCAAGAGGCTAGATGTCTCAGCTGGTCTTCAGCAGAGGCAGGAATCCTGAAGTAGGCCCTAATGCCAGTGAAGGAATGGCCTTGCTAGCAAGGACAGAGCAAGCAGGCAAAAAGCAAAAGCTTCCTTCTTCCACTCCAGCAGTAGGTGTGTCCCTCCTCCTGAGACCCAGATTACAGGCGTGTGTCTTCACACCTCAAGACCCAGACAAAAAGTGGATCTTTCTATATCAAACTGAAGCAAAATGGTGTGCACTCCAGATTTGCATTTTCGTTAAATCCAGATGTAGTCAACTTTGAATAGCCTTCACACAGGACACCAGTCAAGTCCACCTCTGCCTTCCCCCACCCAGCTCCCTCACTGTTCCAACAGGGAAGCAAGGAAGAAAGGGCAACAATCTGCCAAACATGGTAGAATCTAGAGCCCAGAAGGCAGAGCAAGCTGAACGCTGCAGGATGTTTTCCTCCCAGTATTCAGATAGCTCAAGGAAGATGTCTAGTTTTCACTATCAACCAGCCTACTTTCCCTAAAGCCTATCTAGCTACCTTGCAAGGTGGGTGCCCATGCAATAGCTCAGTAGAGATCTGTTGTACACTTACCACTTCCCATACTGGCCCAAGAACAGAAGGCCAAAGGAGCAACTAGCTACATGGTACAGAAAGGATTCCAACCAAGAGCTTCAGAATGCTGGTTCTTGAGGAAGTCTTCCTGTGAGGGCATAGAGCAGCATCTAGTGGCTCTTCTGAGCAACACAGATTATGTAACCAGCACACAGCAGGGCACAAGAGCAGACCTCTTGGCTGTCACAGTCAAAGCAGTCTCATTAATGCACAACGAAGTCCCAATACATTGAAGGCGAGTGCCTAAAAGGAGCCCTCAGCTAGACAGCCCAGAACCAGGCCAATCAATGGCCAGACCTTGGGAGTGGGGAGGAAGCTAGGCTAGCTATGTGAGACCCGGAAGGAGAAACCGTGGCACATCCCATGACGGTCTAGTGCAGCAGTCCAACAGAGGTTACCTGAGAGCCATATTGACCAGCCACATGGGTAATGCGCTATTTTCTAGGAACATTAATAAAGAACAGTTGGGTGGTGGTGGTGCACACCTTCAATCCCAGGAGGCAGAGGCAGATGGATCTGAGTTCGAAGTCAGCCTGGTCTATATAGAGCAAGTTCCGGGACAGTTAGAAAACCCCTATCTTGAAAACCCAAAACAAAACAAAACAAACAAACAAAAACCGGGAATTTTAATAACATATATTTTATTTAACCCAATATGCCCCAAATATTCCAGTGGCATATATAAAAATTAGTAAGCTGCTTAATACTTCTTTCACACCAAGCCTGTAAAGGATGGTCTGTGGTTAGTCTGAACTAGCCTCACTTCAAGACCTAATGTCACGCGGCTAGCAGCTCTGCCTGACTACACTTCTTGCATCATCACACTAAGGGCTACTGTTCTGAGCTGCTTAGGGTTTAGGTCTAAGAGACCCTCCTTACCCTGCTCCAGCTCCACATCACATCCCTATGCAGAGTTTTAAAGTCCTTTATAGAAACTAAACTTTCTAGAAGTAAAATTATACAAAGAAACACATCTACACCTGAGAACTGCTAAACTGGAAGGGGTTTGTCAGTCCCCCAGGGGCCCCAGGCCCTCAGAATCCCCCTACTCTTGGGGTCTACAGGCAGTATGAAAATAGCCGCTATTTAAGATTCCAAAGTAGGGGGCTGGAGAGATGGCTCAGAGGTTAAGAGCATTGCCTGCTCTTCCAAAGGTCCTGAGTTCAATTCCCAGCAACCACATGGTGGCTCCCAACCATCTGTAATGAGGTCTGGTGCCCTCCTCTGGCCTGCACCACAGACAGAATATTGTATACATAATAAATAAATATTAAAAAAAAAAAAAGAACACACTGGCTATTCTTCCAGAGGTCCTGATTCAATTCCCAGCAACCATTTGGTGGCTCATAACAATCTGTAATGAGATCTGGTCCCCTCTTCTGGTGTGCAGGCAAACATGCAGATAGAACACTGCATACATAATAAATAAATTTTTTGAAAAAAAGAAGAAGATTCCAAAGTCACTAAAGTGAGACTGGCCATGGAGACACTGGCTCCTGCACTACTTCATCAGAACCTAGCATCCTAGCGCCTCCCATGGACAAGGAGATAAGGAGACAGGCTTGGTGACTACTGTCCAAGCCCACATGTCCTCGCAGGTCCTCCTGCCCCAAAAGACACCTGAGCTCCATTTTTGACTTCACTCCTTACAGGTCAGCTTTCCTGCCAAGGTTTCCAAATATGGACTCCCAGCATGGCTATAAGACTCCCATTAGGCAATGAAGTGACAGAGCTCTGGCCAAGCCAGAAGGGGCTACAAGGAACACTTGAACTTTCTTGGAAACCCACCAGCACTCAAGAAAAGACACCTTTTGAAAAAAAATTATTTTATTGGAACTCATCTGAACATCAGATATACCTGGTGTTGGTTAGCAAGAACCGTTTGTACATTTGATATTGATGGTGCCAAAACCAAAACAGTGACTGGACATGATGGGGAGAAGGTGGCTGAGAACAAAACCTGATTTTGAGAGGGAAATGAAAGCCAGTCAGATTTAGTGGAGATGCAAAACCTGGTACAACAAAACCTTTTACAAAATAGAGATCTATTACCAAAACCTGGAAGGACAGTCTGAGAAAAGGGGGCCAGCAGGAAGGAGTCAGGGGAGGAGGGAAGAGAGAAAAGACAGAGTGGATGAGAGGACACGGCACGGTGGGGACAGCAAAGGTGCAGGCATTCACCTGCCCAAATGGCATCAAAGCCTGCTAAGGAACTGCATCGGAAACAAAGCATGCTAAAACAGCGCCACCCCGTCAGCTCACACTCTTAAGAGGCAGAGGAAGACAGTCTGGGAAGGGGGCATGAGGGTGCTTCAAACCCAACAAAGTTTTGGTTTGGGGTTTTTTTTTTTTTTTTTGTAATTTAAATTAAAACCACCCAGCCTCATTCCCGATGTTACTGTTTTGAAAAGGGATAGTTCCATCTAACATCAGGAGAGAAGGGTAGAGAGGGAAAGCAGCAGATGGAGTTCAGACAACCCAACTCCTCTAGAGGGGAAAGAGAAAGGATATGGTCTCCTGGCTGAAAGGAAATAGAGGAAAGGAAAGCAAAGAGGGGAGGAGGGGTGGTTAAAACACTGCCGTCTAATCTAGTTACTGTGTTAAAGAAAGCCATGTGCACATCAGGCACCCTGAGGGCTGAGGCCCACACTGTGCCTGCCCGTGTGGCCGTAGTGGACACTAGCTCCTGGACTTGTTCCCATTCTTTCACAGGTCAGAGCAGAGCCGTATTGCAGTGGCTCCACAGCCGGCCTTTCAGGTAGTCTGCTGGAGCCAAAGTCAGAGAGGGAAGGGGAGAGCACACCAACGCCTCGTTTCAAATAACAAAGAAAACAGCAGTCTATACACAGTTGTTTGTTTTGGTTCAGTACAAACAGAATAAAAAGTCATTGCTTTTGATGGTCAGCAAACACCCAATTCTGAAGAGGAGGAGAGGTGGCGCCCAGCAGGTGGATGAGGATCCCCAGTGGTTGGCGGGGTGCCTGGCTTTGCGGCCCTCTCCCAGGAGGCAGAGAGCACAGCTTTAGGTAGTGTAAGCCTTTTTCCTTTTATTTAGAATCTTTTTTTTTCTTTTTTCTTTTTTTTTTAAGCAATTTTCCCACTCCCATGTTGGCCAGTGCTGATTACATGAGAACTGGCCGCCTATCGCTGGATACAGATGCACCAATGAGGGTTAAAAACTTTCCGAGCGAAAAGTAGAACAGAAAGAAAAGAATCTCCTAGCATTTCCCCAAGGGTTCACTCTCCCGCCACACACACTCTCCAAAGAACCGCTACAGATCCAACTCTGCAAGAGAAGACAGAGCAGTGTCAATCAGGGAAGCCGTGAGGACCAGAAGGTGTTCAGTGTCGCAGGCAGAAGACAGTGCTGCCCGGCCCTGGGTCTCGGGGCCGGCACTCACCTATGTCAGCTTCTTGGCTTTGTTGTAGAGGGAGTCCACTACTTTACTCATGTTCTGAATTGTTTCCAGAGCAGCCTCGTAAGTTTTATCTACTGGGGGTTCATCGAAAATGATCAGAACGCCCTCCCCCTGGTCCAAAATCCCTGCAAGAAACACAGCAACAAACCAATTAAAAGGAAAAATTAGACAATAAAAAAGGACCCCACTGTCTGTCTCATCACTTTATCCCAATTTCTCCCAGCACATTTGCTATATACTCACTTCTTTTATTAAAAAACTTTGAGTGTTTTATTTATATATACGTGAGCCTGTGTGAGTACACACAGCACATTGTGCATGCAAGAGCCCTCGGAGGCCAGAAAAGGGCGTCAGATCCCGAAACTAGAGTTACAGGCAGTTGTGAGCCACCATGTGGATGCTGAGAACTGAACCCAGGTCCTTAAGTATCTTAACTGATGAATCCTCTCTCCATCCCCTTACACATTGTTCAAAGGGAGTCAGGGCTCCAAGGAATGTCACGAGAGAAACTCAGCCCCTGTTTTAAAGATACACCCTGCAAATTCTGACCAGGCCCTGGCCTGTGTGCTGCTTACTCACCGTGAAACTTCTTGTCAAGAATCATCTGTGATAATTTTCTTTCCACGTCGGCCTAAAATCAGAGTACATGATTAAAGGGACCAATATCCATTAATCAGAGATCAGTCTGACATGAAAGTTTCACAAGAAAGAGTCTTACAAAAAAGAAAAAAAGAAATGGTTGGAGCAAAATAGCAATGAAATACTCTCCAGCTCTGAGCCCACATTCAGTTCCTCACAAAGAAGACACCCCTCCATATCTTCCTCCCATTCTCACCACATAACAGGCCTGAGAACTTACCTTGGAGAGTTTGATGAGACTAGATATGTGTTCAATCTAAAAGGAAAAGCAGACAGTAACATTGAAAGTTTGAATTTATCTTCAATATAAAACAGAAGGACAGAGAACTAGTGTGTCTCTTGAGCTGCTGAATCTAGAGAGGGAAATTCTCCCTGGCCACACTTAGTGTCCTGTTCGGTCCTCTTCCTGCTCTTCACTATACAGAATACACTCCTGTTCCATGTACCAAATTCAGAAAATACTGACAATGACTACAAGAATGGGATAATCAACACGGGGAAAGGCCAGCTCATAGCATCAGCTCATAACCCCACCAGCATCTTCTTTGATTCATTTCCCATCCAGACAAGTCCAAGCCCTTCGTGGCTTCTTACCAACAGACATACCCTTGAAAGTGAGTTCCTATTCTGAACAAATATGGAAAAGGAGGTGGCTACCGCTATACCATCTAACCCAAAACTGTTAAGAAAGTTCCCAGGAAGATTCTTACCTGTACTCGGGAAAAAGGTTCAATGACCCGGATCAGATTCTGTTCCAGTAAGTTATCATACAACTTGGCCAAATGTGTGCTGATGATTGGGTCATCCCGGAGCTCTGCCCGGTAGTCTGTCAGGGCCTGCCAAACAAAGCTCATACCAGAGACTGGCACAACACATTAAAGTCACTACTCCTAGCTTCCTGAAGTCTTCTGGCTCTGGTGATCATATGATACACACACACACACACACACGTACACAATCTGGAGTATCAAGAACTAAAGCATGAAGCTACCACCTTTCCTGTCCTAAAATTTAATCCTGCAAGCCAAGACACTCTACTTAGAGGTCAAGTAAACTGTACATATATTTTTCAGCATATATTTCAAAGAACTCTGAGATTAAATAATGAAAAATTACTACACAACTAGCTCCTAGGAGCTTTGTGAGAATAGTACAACATGGCTCTGCAGGCAAAGAAAGCAAAATGCTTTTCTTTTTGAAAAATGCTTTTCTAATTCTTCTTTGCCTTAATGTTTTCTAAGTATCTGATCATAGAAGAACCATGAATAAAAGTGTCCCGTCAAATTTTATGGCAAATGTATAGGCTGTTTTAGTGTAACTGATCCATTTATCTTTAGTAATGGGTTCAGTGTCCAGCCTCACATTACTCTGCTCTAAGGTACTATAAAGGAAGTAGATAATCATACTAACTAGGAATAGGTAGGCGACTACAAAGTAATGACATGGGAGGTCTAAGCCATGTGATGTGGCCCTTATCTTCAAACACACTGTTTTTGTTTTTTAGATTTTGTTTCCATTTGGTGGATTGATTTTTGAGACAATATGCAATCATGGCTGGTTTGGAACTCTGTATAAACCAAGCTGACCTCAAACTCCAAGAGTCCTTCCTGCCTCTGATTATCAAGTACTGGGATTAAAGGTGTGCACTACCACCAGCCAGCCTAGGTCTGGTTTTTAAGTTGATTATTAAACTCAGACCAAGAACACCAGTTTAGAAAAGAATAGACAAGACTCGTCCTAAAGCTAAAAATGTGTTTCTCCCATTTTTAATCTTCTTAATGAGCAAAAGAAAGCTTGTGGCATCATCACGAAGAAGGGTCTTATCTCTCTTAGAGCTAGGCAAAGTAGTTCACACTTGTAATCCCACTACTTGGGACAGGAGTTCAAGGTCAGTGTGAGCTACGTAGCAAGACCCTATATCTCAAAAAAAAAAAAAAAAAAAAACCGTGCCAGGCCTACTGCCTTCAATCCAAGCATTCCAGAGGCAGAGGGAAGGGGATCTCTGTGAATTCAAGGCCAGCCTAGTCTACAAAGTGAGTTCCAGGACACCAGGGCTATTAAACTGACCCACAAAAAAAAAGAAAAAAAAAAAAAAGAATGAATGAATAGAGGGAGGGAAGGAGGGAGGGAGGAAAGGAAAAAATAGGAAGAAAGGAAGGAAGGATAAATGAGTTGAATAAGTAAATAAGTGAAATAAGATGAAAATAAAGAGAAGTAAATAAACAAAATCATCTCTTTTGCTCACAGAGTACAAAGCAGGTCTGGGCTATCCACAGCTGTTCTGTGAGAAAGAATGAGGCCTAGAGTTAAGCCACAAGACGTGATTGTTGTGTGGTTTGGGCATCCCCCCCGATTACCATGTTACTAAAGAGTAGAAGTAAAAAACTTTATTGTGCAAAATGAATGGCAACTTTTTAAACATGCGTGTGTGTGTGTGTGTGTGTGTACGTATGCATGCAAGCACGCATGTACACTTGCAGGTGTGTACATGAATGCAGGTGTCTGTAGTGTCCAAAGGGTTAGGATCTCCCTGGGGCTGGAGTAACAAGAGGCATGTGTTACCCAATGTGAGTTCTCTGTAACAACAGTGTATGTGCTCTTAACTAGTGAATCATTTCTCCGGCTCCAAATGATACCTTTTGAAACTAAAAAGTATACACAAATGAATTTAATATAGCTCAACATGTTACTCACTATACAAAACTATTTCCTGGTTTTGATATGGTTCTGGGGAAAGAGGACATGGGATCAACATGTACTATCTTTGCAACTTAGAAACTTTTTGAGGGTTTTGTTTGTTTTGGTTTTTGAGTCAGGGTTTCTCTGTGTAGCCCTGGCTGTCCTGGAACTCCTTCTGCAGACCAGGCTGGCCTCGAACTCACAGAAATCTGCTTGTCTCTACCTCCCATGTGCTGGAGCGTTACCACTGCCCAAATGAAATTGTTCTTCAATGGCCTTTATCTCCACCCATTCCCCATCAATTCAATACCACACTCACCTTTTCAAAATCTGCCAGTGATCTGTTTTTGCTAGCTTGAGCCACACATTTCAATGCTTCTGTCTGAGAATTTAAATAAATAAAAAAAAAATCATGAAAGCAATCTGTCCTGAATGCTCACATATACCCAAGGTCTCATAAGCACCTGTTATAAAAACAGTAACTTATCCCCCCATCACTCTTTTTTAAGAGTCTTGGAAGAAAAGCCAGAAGTATTGAATATCATTGTATGCCAACCATACAACCCTTTGAAATGTGAAGTGACTTAAATAGAAGTTTCCCAAAAGGATAGACCCGGATAAGGATTCTCTAGAGAAACTAAGCTTAAAGAGAAAATAACAAGAGAATTATGATTTCTTTCTCCTTACTCCACACCTACCCATTTCTTTCTGCCCTCAAACCTGATAATCCCTGGCCTTTGTTAAGGTTCAATGTGCTAGCTTTGATACAAGATATTGACTGAGTGAGGTCTGCACTGGGGTTCAGGCATTAGTAGTCCACATATTACAACTGAATATTAAAACCCTACATCGTGCCAAAACTGAATGTACAATGACCACAAGAAGCGTCTAACTTGGTTGTAAAAGGGTACCTGGCAAACTATCACGTCGCCACTCAGTGCCTATCTTTCTAGATCAGCCTGACTTCTTGTGAGAGCTGTCACTGAGGCACAAAGGAACAGAGGAAGCTACTATGTGTCAGTCTACACGCATAAAAACACTATATTGCAGACTAAATGGCACACGCTGTGAGGAGCATAGTTTGCCTCTAGCATCTGCCCTACAGACAAAAAAAAAATGTCATAATGAGAACACTCTGGAACTCAGAGTCAGATAACCAAAGTTCAAATCTGTGCCCACCACTCTCAGCTACCTGTCCTTGTTCTGGATATTTGCAGGTCCTGTCTCGACTCTACAATTCCAGGCTTGGTTTTCGTTTCTGTTTCTTGGTTTTTTGGTTTAGTTTTGAGGCAGGGCCTTCTCTGTAGCTCTGGCTGGCCTAGAACTAACTCTGCCTCCCTAATGCTGGGATTAAAGGTGTGTGCCACCACATCTGGCTTCAGGCTTCACCTCCAGTTTTTTGTTTTGTTTTGCTCGCATTTTTGGTTTTGGTTTTTTGTTTGTTTGTTTGTTTGTTTGTTTTTCGAGACAGGGTTTCTCTGTGTAGTCCTGGCTGTCCTGGAACTCACTTTGTAGACCAGGCTGATCTCGAACTCACTGAGATCTACCTGTCTCTGCCTCCCAAGTGCTATACCACCACCCAGCTCAACTCCAGTTCTTATGAGAAAAGGTTCTACAATGAAAGCCAGTGTTGCCGGGCGATGGTGGCGCACGCCTTTAATCCCAGCACTCGGGAGGCAGAGGCAGGCGGATCTCTGTGAGTTCGAGACCAGCCTGGTCTACAGAGCTAGTTCCAGGACAGGCTCCAAAGCCACAGAGAAACCCTGTCTCGAAAAACCAAAAAAAATAAATAAAAATAAATAAAAGCCAGTGTTCCTGAAGTCAGAACTACAACTGACTTGAAACTTTTACTGAAGGAAAAACCAATTAGGACCACTTACAGAGAAAAAGGAAATCAGTATTTGTACGCCACAGTTTTAGGGAGATAGCTAATCTGTTCATTGTTTAGAGACAACTCTACCTGAAATTCAGAATAACCGCTTTTCTTTAAATACAACAAACTGCAGATAGGACAAATACCTAATATCTCAGACATTATCCTGACAACTGTGTGCTCTAAAAAGCCATTCACATCTACTCAATATAAAAGGATGATCAACCATCAATGGACTCTTTTTAAACTATATTCAGACTCACAGTATGAACGGAAAGATAGTAAGCTAATAACACTCAAACTCTAGTTCTTACACCAAGTAATCTGGCCTCCCTGCAAGCATGCATGAACCAGATCTCACCAGGTTCTTGACTCAGAGAATCAAGATGTGAGATTCACTGCTTCTACTTGCAAGTGAGGCTCACAACAGAAAGATATGACCAAAGATAAATTGTAGCCTATCCGCAAATGCTACAATATACTTCTATAAGCCCCTCAAATTACCTGTAACAGAGTCCAACACTTACTTTCTAGGCCAAGAATTTAACAGTAAAGAAAGTCTAATGAATGAGCTGAAGGGAAGAAAACAATGGGTGGGGAAGGTAAGATGGAGACCTGAGGAACACTGGTCCCATCACACATTATGAATTTGACAATCAGCTGGTCTCAGAGTAGACTGCAGTCACGGCATTCCCTACCTGCCTCCCTGCATACCGAAGTGCAAGCTTTCCGCTCACCAAAGCCTGGACATCTTCAGGGCTACAAAAAAAAAAAAAAAAAAGACATACTTGGTCAACTGCTCCAGGACATTGCAATTCTAATCATAGATAGGTGAACTATTTACCAGAATTCCATTGTGAAGATTCATCCACACTGAAAAATCAATTAAACTTGTATGTACCAACACTGCAGCAGTCAGGTTTCTTCACTCTTGGCCAAAGCTAGCAGTGAAAAGTAAAAACCTCCCAACATTAAAGAGATGGCCAGCTGAGTGTGGTAGCACATACCTTATGGAGGCACAGGCAGACAGATCTCTATGAGTTCAAAGTCAGCCTGGTCAATGTAGTAAGATCTTGGAAGGGAGGAAAAGAGGGAAAGAGAGAGGGAGGGAAGAAGGGAGAGAGAGAGAAAGACAGGGCAAGAGAGAAAGAGAGTGAGAAAGAAAAAGAGAGAATGACAGACAGACAGAAAGCACAACTGAACCCCACCCCTAAATCAAAAGGCAGAATAGTAAGTTTGAGTCAAATCTCAGCATAGTGGGTCTTGCTAAAACAACACGGCCCTGGGGCAGGGGATGCAGCTCAGTTGGTAGAATGTTTGCCTGGCATACATTAAGCCCTGGATTTATTTCCCAGTACTGGTAGCTCATGTCTGCAATTCCAACATTCTGGACAGCAGAAGTGTGCCACCAACATCATTCTTATCTACATAACAAGTTGAGCAGGGCTAGAGAAATGGTTTGGTTGTTAAGAGCACTTGTTACTCTTGTAAGGACCTGGGTTCAATTCCCAACATCTACATGGATGCTCACAGATATTTGTAACTCCAATTCCAGGAGTCCTGATGCCTTCTTCTGGCCTTCTGGACACCAGACATGCAAGTGGTGCACACACATATAATCAGGAGAAACACATGTACACATAAAATAAAAACAAATTTCAAAAATATATTTTCAAGGCTGGGCACACGCCTTTAATCCTAGCACTTGGGAGGCAGAGGCAGGCGGATCTCTGTGAGTTCAAGACCAGTCTGGTCTATAGAGCTAGTTCCAGGACAGGCTCCAAAGCCACAGAGAAACCCTGTCTTGAAAAACCAAAAAAATAAAAATAAAAAAATATTTTCAAAAACGTTAGGGCCAGTGGGAGGTGGTAGCATAAGCCTTTAATCCCTGCACTTGGGAGGCAGAGGCAGGCAGATTTCTCTGAGTTCCAAGCCAGTGGAAGGAAAGAAAAAAAAAAGATAATGCCGGCCTGAACAACATGAGATCCTGCGTCCCCTGGTGTATCCCCTCAAATAATAATAATAACAACAGCCGGGCGGTGGTGGCGCACGCCTTTAATCCCAGCACTCGGGAGGCAGAGGCAGGCGGATCTCTGTGAGTTCGAGACCAGCCTGGTCTACAGAGCTAGTTCCAGGACAGGCTCCAAAACCACAGAGAAACCCTGTCTCGAAAAACCAAAAAAAAAAAAAAAAAAAAAAAAAAAATAATAATAATAATAATAATAATAATAATAACAACAACAACAGCAGCAGCAGCAATAATAAAAAATATACAATTAGATGATTTTAAAATCACGACCCTAGGTTAGGGACATAGCATTTATCTAGCATGCATGAGGCACTGGGTTCAGATCCTACCACCACTTAATTATCATGCCTTTTATAGCCCAGTTATTCAAATATTTCCTGGGCTTTATGCTCCCCATTCAGGTTGGCCAGTTGACTAACACTGGCCTATCAGCTATTTCCTGAGCTCTGTACTGTGTTCCATACCTATGAGGACAAAATATTTGAAAAATGAGAAATTCTCCAAGAAAAATTTCTACTTAAGTAATTTCTAAAATGTCTCCCCAAATCTGAAAGACTAGGCAAGCAAAAGAAATGTGGTGCACCTCTGACCAGCCACTCTACGTCAACCAGCCCCACAGCCTGCAGCTAACTTTGCATTTATGAGTGGCCAAACTCCCTCCCAAGCCACCTCTGCTATAGCACAAACTTGGTTGAAAGACTAGAGTTCTTATATCCTACAGTTAATGTACACTTACGTGTTGAGCATGATTTTGCACAATAACATGTACTTCAGAGATGTGATGGCCTTGGGACTATCAATGGAGTCATAGCCTTCAAATGCCTCATAGAAGTATGAGTAAGCAGTTTTCCAGTCCTTCTCCTCTGCTGCATGAATAATACCTGGAGAGTGAAAAGAAAGAAGAAAAAAACAAAATAGTAGAACTAGAAGAGACCTGTAAATCCCTTAGAAACTGACTCCAACAGGAGCAAGTTACTAATGACCTCAAGTGAAGACAAAGGAACTGCCCCAGGTCATAGCCAACAAAGCTGACATTAGAGCCCCAGGTCTCTGGCCTCTGATCAGCACCCACCTTTTTAAATCACCAAAGGAGTAAGAGATCCAATTAAAAAGGAACCCTAAAAACCTCACACTGTATTATTATCTTTCCCATGCTACTTACCACCTATTCCTACCAGCACTAAACAAACGTTAAGCCTCCATCATATCAGGCCAGTGAACTGACCCACACATGCCCACACCACATGAACGATCTCAATCAATAGCATCAACTCTGGGCTGGGATGTAAAATGCTTGACTAGTACATACAAAGTCCTGCATTCAAGCCCCAGCACAAAACTGGACGTGGTGTCAAACATCTGTAATCCTAGCACTTGGAGATAGAAACAGGAAGACCACAGTTCAAGATCATCCTCAGCTACATGCCAATTTTAAGGTCATCCTGGGATTTATGAGATTATATCTCAAAAGCAAAGTAACAAAATTAAAATTTAAAAAAAAAATCATGCCAGGTGGTGGTGGTGACACAAGCCTTTACTCCCAGCACTCAAGAGGCAGAGGCAGGTGGATTTTGGAGTCCAAAATGAGCTGGTCTACTACTGAGTAAGTTTCAGGACAGCCAGGGCTACATAGAGCTCACAAAAACAAAAAACAAAACAAAACAAAAAAGAACTACTAGCTTTTTCTATGCTGAGTTTGGTGTTGTTGTTAGATTTTTTTGTTTTTCTTTTTTTTTTTTTTTTAAATATTTATTTATTTATTATGTATATAGTATTCTGTCTGAGTGTATGCCTGCAGGCCAGAAGAGGGCACTAGACCCCATTACAGATGGTTGTGAGCCACCATGTGGTTGCTGGGAATTGAACTCAGGACCTTTGGAAGAGCAGGCAATGCTCTTAACCGCTGAGCCATCTCTCCAGCCCCTGTTAGATTTTTTTGATGAGACGTTGTCTTACTATGTAGCTCTGGCAGTCCTGGATCACCAGGTAGATCAGGTTGGCTTCCTCTACCTCCAACTGCTGAGACTAAAGGTATGTCCTACGCCTAGCTAAATTTAGAATTTTCACACTGAAGCAGCTTTCCTGATTGGTAATATTCCCCAATATGTTATTACTTTCATTTCAAATATACCTCATTTTGGATGTGATTTTGCCTATAGGAAAATATACATCTCTCTACAGCCAAGGAAAACTCCCTCAAGACTGGAGAGACAGCTCAGCAATTAAAAGCGCTGACTGCTCTTCCAGAGGACGAGTTCAATTCCCTGAATCCATATGGTAGCTCACAACCATGTAACTCCAGTTCCAGAGGATTCAACACCGTCTTCCGGCCTCAGTGTCCACCAGACGTGCATGTGGTACATAGACTATGCATGAAGGCAAAAGACTCCTACACACAAAACAGAACTAAATAAATAATTTTGTTTGTTTTTGTTTTTTTGAAACAGGGCTTCTCTTTTTAACAGCCATACCTGTCCAGGAACTAACTTTAGACTAGGCTGGCCTTGAAACACACAGAAAACTGCCTACCTCTGCCTCTCCAGTGCTGTTATTAAAGGTGTGTGCCACCATTGCCCAGCTCTAAATAATCTTGGAAGACACAACAAACTGCTAAAGTTGCCGAGCTTAATGAATATCAGAATTTCCCCCATATTCTTCCAGGACATCAATAGGGCAGAATAAGTCAGTCCAATAAGTCTGGCTGGAGGAAAAAAAGTGAGCCAAGCACTATAGGGTTACGTGCTCTTAACCACAGCGCTCATCAGCACTCAGAAGGCTGAGGAAGGAGAATTCTAAGTTCAAAGCCAGCAGAGACTATAATGTAGGACGGTATCTTTAAAAAGAAAGGAAAGAAGGGTGGGAGGAGGGAGAGAGGGAGGGAGGGAAAGGGAGAGGAGGGGTGAGAGAAAGGGAGAGAGACCGAACAAGGCCCCAAAGACAAATATACTGTTTTCTTGAAAACATTAACAAGAAAAGTCACATCAGCAGTATTACAATTTGCTTATGTTTACTTTTTAAAGACTTCATTTTTTATTGTTTTAATTAAGCTATACATTTTCTCCTCCCTTCCTCCCCTCCCCCATGACCCCCACACTTCCAATTTACTCAGGAGATCTTGCCCTTTTTCTCCTTTTTACGTAGAACCAACCATGTATGTCCCTCTTAAATTAGGATCCTTTTTGTTTTTCAATTATTTTTTTATCTGAGTGTTTGTAGAGATGCCCAGAAAGGCCAAAAGATGGCACCAAATTCTCTAGAGCTAGAATTAGGGGCTGCCCAATGCATTTCTAACAGCTTAGCCATCTCTCCAGCCTGAATATGTTTACTTTTAAAAGCAAAATCCCACAGTCGTTCAATACAAACATTAAAGGGAGTCTTCCACGTGCCAAGCAGAAAATATACAAACAAGGCTCCTAACGAACTTAGTACGATAGTGTGTATAAAAGAATAAATTTTGGGGAACTGTAAAGAACACCTGTTCTGGCAGAAAATTCAGTGCCCAACACCCAAATGGTGGCTCACTGCCATCTGTAACTCCAGTTCCAGGAAATCCAATGCCCTCTTCTGGCCTCTTTGGGCACCTGGCAGACATGAAATACACATACATGCAGGCAAAACACCATTCATATGAAATAAAAATCAATCTTAAAAAAATTTTTTTAAAAATATATTTTGATAAGTTAGCTCAAAAAGGAAACCAACAAAGGCGAATCTGTGAGTTGAGGGCCAGCCTGGTTCTAGAGCTACATGAGATTCTGTGTAAAAACCAAGAAAGAATGACAAAGAAAGTTTGCAGAAGAGACACACAAGTGTAAAGGCAGGGCATCTGAAATCAGGATTATCTTCCAACAGTCCTGACATGAAGCCCATTCAAAAAAATTCTACAAGTTTCCAAAAGTCTCTAAGAGACTAATAGATTTGGTTAACACGCATAAGGTAGGCCAGTCTGGAAAAGAAATGCTACCATTCTTATTAAGTGACTAAAAGATAAATTAAGTGAGAACCCAAAGGTATGGCTGACAGTCAAGTTGCCTAGACAAGCACTGATAACTATGGGGTTTTTTTGTTTGGTTGGTTGGTTTTTCGAGACAGGGTTTCTCTGTAGCTTTGGAGCCTGTCCTGGAACTCACTCTGTAGACTAGGCTGGCTTCGAACTCAGATTCACCTATCTCTGCCTTCCAAGTACTGGGATTAAAGGCGTGTGCCACCACTGCCCAACTGACAAGTATGTTCTTAATTGTTTTAGGCAGTTAATAGGAAGAAGCTGGCTTGAAAGGCAGCCTTCTCGTTTGTTTCTTAAATCAGTCAATTATTTTCCAGCTTCAGTCCCACCCCCATTCCTTTCACCCATAAGATAAGGACGTGCATCTTATGCACTGCTAGGCCACTAACCTGATTGCATGTCCAAAGTGGCCTGCAATTTAGGGGGGCAGTAGATGGCATTGGCTGTGGTTCGAGCGGAGGTTAAGGCAGCTCGGGCTTTCGGCAGATTACTCAAAGCATGGTATGTTTTGCTTTCTAAAAGCTGTACTTCCACCAAAAGGGCTTTATCATCCATCTTTTTCAATTCCCGCAGCAGCTGAGAACCTAGAAGAGGAGAAAATATGCATATATCTGTTTGTTAGTCTCATTACCACCATCATCCTTTTTTCCTTCCTATCATTCGGGAGGCAGAGGTAGGTGGATCTCTGTGAGTTCGAGGCCAGCCTGATCTATAAAGTGAGTTCCAGAACAGCCAGGACACAGAAAAATCCTGTCTTGAAAAACAAAAACAAACAAGCAAATATAGAAACTTACAATACAGCTCTGAATAGCCTGGAATTCACCATGAAAACCAAGCTGGTCTAAAGTAGTCTAAACTGCCACACCAGCCTCTTTTTTTCCCCTAAACAAAGATTTGTTTGGAAGCCGGGTGATGGTGGCGCACGCCTTTAATCCCAGCACTCGGGAGGCAGAGGCAGGTGGATCTCTGTGAGTTCAAGACCAGCCTGGTCTACAGAGCTAGTTCCAGGACAGGCTCCAAAGCCACAGAGAAACCCTGTCTCGGAAAAAAAAAAAAAAGATTTGTTTGGAGCTGGAGAGATGGTTCAGGTTAAGACCAGGACCCCTTGGTGGTTCACAGCCATCTATAGCTCCAGTTCCAGGGGATCCAATATCTCCCTTTGGATTCTTTGGGTGCCTGGCACACACACAGTACATACACACACACACACAGACAAATAATCATACACATAATCTTCTTATTATAAAAAAGAAAGGTTCGTTTTAAACTTGTGATTATTGTCTTTGTAAATATATATGCACATGTATGTACAGGTAGATCTCTGTGCACAGAGACCAAAAGAGGACATCGACTATCCTCCATCACTTTTTGCATATTTTTTTTTGTTTTGTTTTTCGAGACAAGGTTTCTCTGTAGCTTTGGTGCCTGTCCTGGAACTAGCTCTTGTAGACCAGGCTGGCCTCGAACTCCCAGAGATCCGCCTGCCTCTGCCTCCCGAGTGCTGGGATTAAAGGCGTGCGCCACCAATACCCAGCCTTTTCTGCATATTTCTTTGACACAAGGTCTCTTCCTGAACCTGGAGCTCCCATTTTCTCACCTAAGCTAGAAGTTAACAAACCCCATGGTCCTTCTGTAACTACATGCCTTGGAGCTGGCATTTTGTCTAGATTCCCTTGTTAGTCTTAATCTTAACATATACCATAAAATCTTACTCTCTACTCATAATGGCAATAATATAAAGAAACCCTCCAAAACTCATACAAGTTACCTTCACAGCCCATGAAAGAATTAAATTTTCCTCTAATGTGTTTTCAAAAGAAAACTACATTATCTCTGAAGCTTTTATTCTAAACACAACACTGGAGCTAAGAGTTCTATACACTCACACCTAAGATTTACAGTGACAGTCTCCCCTATCCAGCAATCAAAGGGCTGTAACTTTTTGAAAAACATGGGAAGCAGGCATGGTAAAGGCACGGCTGCAATCTCAGAACTTGGAGAGTTGTGACAGAATGTTAATAAGTGATTGGGCTACATGGTGAGAAACTGCCTTAACTAGCTAAAATAAAATCAGGGTACAAGACCTCATGGGGAAGAGAGAACTTTTATAATGTGTCAATATTCTTCAAATACACCTTATTTCTCCATCTCAGAAGAGAATAACAGATCATTTATACCATGTACAAAAATTAACTTCAGGGACTGGAGAGATGGCTCAGAGGTTAAGAGCACTGGCTGTTCTTCCAGAGGTCCTGAGTTCAATTCCCAGCAACCACATGGTGGCTCACAACTATCTATAATGCCAGAGGCACCCTCCTCTGGCGTGCAGGCATACATCGAGGCAGAATGTTGTATACATAATAAATAAATCTTAAAAAAAAATTAACTTCAGATGGATAAAAGGCATAAATAGAAGAACTAAAACTTTGGTGCATGCCTGTCACTGTTAACACTTAGGAGGCTAAAACAGGAGTATGAGCAAGAAGCCAGACTAGGCTATATAATTAATTACAGACCAACATGGGCTACAGAGAGACAGAGACAGACTGACAGAAAGGCAGACAAGAGAGAGAGAGAGAGAGAGAGAGAGAGAGAGAGAGAGAGAGAGAGAGAGAGAGGAGGAGGAGGAAGAAGAAGAAGAAGAAGAAGAAGAAGAAGAAGAAGAAGAAGAAGAAGAAGAAGAAGAAGAAGAAGAAGAAGAAGAAGAAGAAGAAGGGAAGGAAGGAAGGAAGGAAGGAAGGAAGGAAGGAAGGAAGGAAGGAAGGAAGGAGAGAAAGAGGAAAGAGAGAAAGAGATCGATCAACTATAAATCCTCTAAAACAGAGCCAGGTTTGGTGGTGCACAACTTTAAACCCAGCACTTGGAAAGCAGAAACAAAAGAAAATGGAATAGATAAATAGGATATTATTATAATTTAAGGACACTTTATTTGCTGTGCACACATGCACAGGCCCAAGCCTGGTAGTGGCACAGCAAGCATGTGGAAGTCAGAAGACAACTCCTGGGAGTCAGTTCTCACCTGCCACCGCATGGTCCTCAGGCCTGCATGCAAACACCTCTACCTGCTGAGCCATTTGCTGGCACAGAACTTACTTTAAAAAATACCATCAAGCCGGGCGGTGGTGGCGCACGCCTTTAATCCCAGCACTTGGGAGGCAGAGGCAGGTGGATCTCTGTGAGTTCGAGACCAGCCTGATCTACAAGAGCTAGTTCCAGGACAGGCTCCAAAGCTACAGAGAAACCCTGTCTCACACCCCCCCCCAAAAAAAATATCATCAATAAAATGAAAAAACGCATCAGGCATGTCAGCTCACATCTATAATCACAGAACTCAGTAGGCAGAAACAGGGAATTCCCAAAGCAATGCGTTTTCCCTTAGTTTTTTACTCATAAGTTTTCACATTTATTTATTGGTTTATCTATTTGAGTGAGTACATGTGCATGGCATCTGTGTGAGCTACAGAGAAACCCTGTCTTGCGAAACCAAACCAAACCAAACAAACAAAACACACACACACACATATAAGGAAATCCTACTTTATATACATTAAGAAAACTATAAGGGCTGGAGAGATGGCTCAAAGCCATCTTATAAGGCTGTTCTTCCAGAGGACCCAGGTTCCATTCCCAGTACCCACATGGTGGCTCAGAATATCTGTGTAACTTCAACTCCAGGAGATCCAATACCCTTACACAGACATACATGCAGGCAAATTACTAATACACAAAAAATAAAAGTAAATTATTTAAAAACAGAAAACTATAGTAAAAGATAGTATTGATGAAGATGTTTCTGCCACTTGGGAAACAGTTTGGTTGCTCATCAAAAAACTATAGCTATTACTTGACCCAGTAAGCCCACTTATATAGGCCAGAATTTGAAACAAAAACAGGTTCTAGTAACGAAACAGTATTCTAGAAACAAAAAGGGAAAGAATATAAGTCTGTCAAGCAATGAATAAGCTACAGCCATGGGCTGGGGAGACTGCTCAGTTGGTGAAGTGCTTCTACACAAACATGAGTTTAGAGCTCCAGCACCCAAGTAAAAGGTTACTGGAAAGACGTAAAAGGACCCCTGTAATTCAGTGGCCCTCAAGTCTAGCTAATCCACCCAATACCATATTCAGTGAAAGACCGAAAGATCCTTAATCTCGAAACTAAGATAGACAATGAATGATTGAGGAAGACACCCTGCATCAATCACTGGCTTCCACACATATGCATATACACTCATGTGAACGCACGCGCGCGCACACACACACAATCCATCCAAAGGACAACTTATTACTTACTTAGCAACTGACACATGTGACAACATTGGTGAATACTGAGAATAATTATGCTAAGCAGAAGATGACCACATATTATATGACTCCATTCATATGAACTGCCCTAAACAGGAAGATATGTACAGAAAGCAAACAGTAGTGTCTATGGCTTGGGAAAATGGGGTGAAGAATGAAGAAGCTGATGGCTTCTTTCTGAAGTGATGGAAATGTTCTGAAATTAGGGATGGTCACTGCACAACTTAGTGAATACATTTCTAGGAAAAAAATTACTGAAGTATACATAACTTTGGAAGGTGAATTTTGGGGGTTGGGGAGCTCACTCAGTCCATAAAGTGTTTGCCACACAAACTTGGGATCCTGAGTTCAACCCCTAGAGACTATAACAATGTAAAACTCGAGGCATGGTGACCCACACTTTTAATCCCAGTGCTGGGGAGGCAGAGAAAGAAGCACCCCAGGGGCTCGCCTGATAGCCAGTCTATCATAATCAAGGAGACACAAGTCCCTTTCTCAAGCCAGGTATGGCACCACACATTTTTAGTTCTAGCACTCAGGAGGCAGAGACAGAGACACAGGTGGATCTTCTGAGTTGAGGCCAACATATCTATTCTACACAGGAAGGTTTTAGGCAAGCTAGAACTCCACAAGACCTTGATGGTGGGGATGGGGCAGTGAACACTCCTAAGAACACCACCCAAGACTGACCTTTGGCTTATGCTTTCTACACATGCTTACACAAAGATGAATATGAAATGAATAAAAAAAACTACTATATCCTTAAACCTATGAAACTGTTGGCCAGACATGGTGGCACACACCTTTAATCCCAGCGCTTGAGAGGCAGAGGCAGGTGGAGTTCAAAACCAGCCTACTGCAGGATATTTGATCATACTGTTAACCCCAAGATTGCATTATTTACTGGAAAAACCTGTTTCTAGTTGTAGTGTGGCTCAGCCCTAGCACAACTTTAACCCTTTAATCTAAGAGCTTTCTGCTTATTGTAAACAGGATTAAATAAAGTCAACCATAGCTCAAGAAAGGGAGCAAGCAATCATTTGACAGAAGTGAACATAGGATTATTAAGAAAAAAACCATAGAGAGTAAGAGGGAGTCAGAAGGACAAAAGGAGAAGGAGAGACACACAGGAAGGAGAAGAAAGGGACATTCTTTTGGTCTCTTTCTGGGAGAACAGCAGAAGAGGAAGGTGAGCTGGGTGCTTTCCTGCCACACTGAACTAGCAGGCTTTCACACCAAGATTGACTTGACTCCCAAGTCTTTACTGATAAAAATCAAACAATTGAGATTTTGTTTAAAAACAACACCAGCTTGGTCTACAGAGCAAGTTCCAAGATACCAAGGACACACAGAGAGACTCTGACTCAAAAGTTACAGAGAAACCCCATCTCAAAACCCCCACCCGCCAAAAAAATAATTAATAAAAAAAAGAAAAACCGAATAGATTAAAATGTAGTAATCACAAAAAAATTAAATCTGAAATTTAGTAAGGTATTTTATATAAAATAAAGAGACTAAAAAAGAAATCTCAGCTACTATTTCAGTGGTAAGGCTCTTACTGCTCTAAATTTAAAGCTTAAAACTGATGTCTGTTTTGTAAAATTAGCCCCAGCTGGCTTCCCAGAACTTTATACCCAGAGCTGCTCTAGCACCGAGCTAACTTCCACCCCAGTATTTCTGATTTTTTTTGGGGGGGGGGGGTGGCTGGTTGGGTTTTTTATTTGTTTATTTATCGAGACTGGGTATCTCTGTATAACAGTTCTGGCTTTCTGGAACTCTCTTTGTAGACCAGTCTGGCCTCGAACTCACAGAGATCCACCTGTCTCTCCCGAGTGCTGGAATTAAAGGCATGCGCCACCACCACCCATGGCTAGTTTTTCAAAACTTTGAAATAGAACTTTACTGTGACAGATTTTATGAATGTTAACTACCTGAAATGCTTTTTAGACACAAGTAAAATATGATTATTAACAATAATAACCGAGTTTGGAATAGACTTGTTTAGTTATCTTAAATTAGATGCCTTATTAATTTCTACCAGTTTACTTACCCAGATGCAATGCTTCCTGGTACCTCTTAGTATCAAAATACAAAGACACCAACCTTGCCTAGGAAAGAGAAAAGGCATTGACTGAAGGAAATAGGGGGAAATCCACAGAAAGAAATTAACGAATGACAGTCACAGAACGGTAACTGTTGAATATACATGTTCTGATAACAAGGTGGGACATAACAAGTAGATTACCTCCCAGTCCTATTTCTTATTGTGGCCAAATGACCATTAACTATACTATACCATACTGCGGCTTATTTTCTATACTCAACCAGCCAAAGTGCCTCAAAAGTTCAAAAAGAAATAAAAATAGTTTGAAAGAAAAATTTAGCCAGGTGTGTTGGTACAAAGACAGACAGATCTCTGAGTTCTTGGCCAGACAGGTCTACAGAACAAATTCCAGGACAGCCAGGGCTACACAGAGAAACCCTGTCTCAAAGGAAAAAAAAGAAAAATTTAGATCCAGGCATAGTGGCTAACACCTATAATCCCAGAATTCAGGAAACTGAGACAAGAAGTCTGCCAAAAGTCTGAAGCCATGCTGAGCTCTAGAATAAGATGTCGTGTTTTAAAAAAATAAATACTTCTACCAAAGACATTTCCGTAACTAGAAGCACTATCAACAATATTCAGGTGACAGGGTGATACTGAGCTACTCAAGATGCTCTGTCAGGGTGGTACGTATACTCACAGCTTATCTATCTAAAGCTGCATATCTCCAGTCAATGCTAAGGTAGGCACCTACCTCCAATGCTTGGCGTAAGAAAGTTCTTTTCTCTGATTTGGCCCATTCGATGCACTCTAAACATAGCTCGACCTGGAAGAAAGACAATACATGTAACATGATGTCCTCGCCTTCTTCCAAATACATGTAACATGACGTCCTTACCTCCTTCCAACTAACTACATTGGAAGCACTAAGCCTTTAGCTCCCTCCTTTCTGAATCTACATTTTGCTCTATTTAGCATGTATAGTATGCTGGCCTACCATACTTCAATATCTTTTTATGATTTAATTATTTGTTTGTTTTTGTATGTAAGTGCTCTATCTGTATGTATGCCTTTATGCGAGGAAAGGGTATCAGACCCCCACTAAAGATGGTTGTGAGAACTGAACTCAGGACCTCTGGAAGAGCAGCCATCTCTCTAGCCCCATATTTTTTTTTAAGAGCTGGTCTGTAGTATACTTGCCCACCATATCTCAACATTTAATGGTTATACTATGATAAAGAATCAACTTGGCTCTTAAAATTTTTTCTTTGGCCCAGCACGGTGGTACATGCACACTTTTAGTCCCAACACTTGGGAGGAAGAGGCAGGAAGATCCCCTATGAGTTCCAGGCCAGCCAGCTTGATCTACATAGTGAGTTCCATGGCAGCCAGGGATATGTAGAGAAACCTTGCCTTTAAAAAAAAGCTTTCTCTTCTACCTTATATAGCCCTGGAATACCTTTTTTTTTTTTTGACATCATAGGTATCTTTAAAGTACAAATCTCTTCCTGAATAGTTGAAAAGAGTAAAATAAAATACTATGTATGACTATGCTAGTAAAAAAGAGGTGAAATTCCAAGCACAAAAAAGCCTTGTTCCTGCCAGGCAGTAGTATTGCACACCTTTAATCTCAGTACTCAGAAGAAAGCGGCAGGAGAATCTCTGAGTTTGAGGCCAGCCTGGTCTACAAACAGAGTTCCAGGACAGCCAGAGTTGTTATACTGAAAAACCCTGTCTGGAAAACAACAAAAGTCTTGTTCCTTAAAGTTAGCGGTAAGGCTCAAAACATCTAGCTTGCTCTTAATCATTAAACACAACTAGCCAATTTATTATCATTCATACAGAAAAAATAGATACTGTAAAAAAGAAGAGCATAGAATTGCCTAACACATTTAAAAGAGCTCTGAATCCCAAGCTGTCTGGCACCCAAACAGTAGTAAGATATACAAAGTAACAAAATATAGCATTCTATGTGAGACAGTACATGCCTTTGGGTACCCAAAACATCCTAGCTTTGACAGACTGTAGCTTTTCTATGGCTTCCAGGAGTTAAGTTTTTGTTTTTATTTTTATTAAGGTTGCTCTATTCAGGATTAAAGAATACAAGGCAATGAAAAGAAAACTGAACTTTCTGGAGAACTGCTAATGCAATGGATTCTTATATAAATGCAAAGTTCTCCTGAGACATGCTGTAAGGGAAGAAAACTGAAGGAAATAATCTAACACGAAAGGATTGACAAGCTCATTAAGCAAACAAAAATAACATTAAGACAATTCACTACAATGAGATCAATGAAACCTTCCTCACTCCTCACTGAAGCCGAAACCTTCCTAATTCCTTACTGAAGCCCCCTGGTGGCTATCTAATTTTTAATGCTAAGCACAATAGACTTCAAACAATGGTAAAACAGAAGAAAAACTGAACTAAAAGCAAATCAAATCAATCACAACCTTAGAGTTTGTGTTGTGGTCTGAAAAGCCAAACTCAAGATATATTCATGATATGAGTGAACTGAATATAGATAGATAGATAGATAGATAGATAGATAGATAGATAGATAGATAGATAGATAGATATGGGTGAACTGAAGATAGATATAGATAGGTAGATAGATAGATAGATAGATAGATAGATAGATAGATAGATAGATAGATAGATATGGGTGAACTGAAGATAGAGATAGATAGATAGATAGATAGATAGATAGATAGATAGATAGACAGACAGACAGACAGACAGACAGGATATGGGTATGTATATATGTGTGTATGTACATAGTGTATAGTATATATATAGTATATATAGATATATATATAGTATATATAGATATATATATATATATATAGTATATATAATGTTTCTTGGGTTTTTTTGTGTGTGTGTTTCGAGACAGGGTTTCTCTGTGGTTTTGGAGCCTGTCCTGGAACTAGCTCTTGTAGACCAGGCTAGCCTCGAACTCACAGAGATCCGCCTGCCTCTGCCTCCCGAGTGCTGGGATTAAAGGCATGCACCACCACCGCCCGGCTTATATAATATATAGTTACAATATAAGTAATATATACATGGTGTGTGTGTGTATTTCTGTGTAATTTTGGGGGTTTATTTTTTTTGAGACAGGGTTTCTTATAAAGAAACCTGGCTTTGCTGGAACTCACTCTGTAGACCAGGCAAACTGAAATATTTTGTTGAATATTTTTAACAAGAAAAATTTAATAATCTTAAGTCACATGTGACTTGTGAGGCTAAGAAACGTCCATCAGTTTTACCTGGAATACTTTTCAAATTCACAAAATGAATGCTGAGAAATTATAAATGCAGTACTGCAATAAATATCTGAGGGGCTAGAGATGACTCAGTGGTTGAAAGCACTGGCTGCTCTTCCAGATGTCCTACGTTTAATTCCCAGCACCCACAAAGCAGCTCACAACTACATGTGACTCCAGTTCCAAGGGATCTGACACCCTCACACAGACAGACAGACATAAAGGCAAAACACAAATGCACATAAAATTAAAATAATAATAATAAGCAAAATACCACTAAAAGAGACAAGTAATTTTCACAAAATCATGTATCGGCTACGAGGACCAGAATTTTCCCTACCTCCAGAGTTCTTTCTGCCTTAATCAAGACTTCAGTTAAAATCACTATTGACCCTCCGCTAGAACAAGAATGTTTCTTTGCTTTTACAAATGAATTTGAAATCTATTTTCTTTTTCTTGTTGATTTTTTTGTTTTGTCTTGGCTTTTTGTTTTGTTTTCGTTTAGTTTGGTTTTGGTTTCTGGAGACAGGGTTTCTCTGTTTAAGTCCTGGCTGTCCTGGAACTCACTCTATAGATCAGGATGGCCTCAAATTCACAGAGCTGGGCTGGAGAGATGGCTCAGAGGTTAAGAGCACTGGCTGCTCTTCCAGAGGTCCTGAGTTCAATTCCCAGCAACCACATGGTGGCTCACAACCATCTGTACTGAGATCTGGCGCCCTGCTCTGGCGTGCGGGCATACATCGAGGCAGAATGTTGTATACATAATAAATAAATAAATCTAAAAAAAAAAAAAAAAAAAAAAAAAAATTCACAGAGCTCCACCTGCCTCTACCTCCCAAGTGTTGGGATTAAAGGCGTGTGCCATGACCACCCCTCCTTGAAATCTATTTTCAATTAGAGCATATGGTTTGCTTTATCTATAATGATAATTATAAAACCAGCGCTAGTCCCAGGCAAAAATTTAAAAGGTCCTGGAGCTTGCTACATAGTTATTTTGTCTGAATGATTTAGTGTTTCCATCCACCAGGTAGATATCAAGGATCAAACTCAGGTCATCAAGCTTGGCAGCAAACATCTTTACCCAGTGAGCCATCTTGTCCCTCTTCCCCCTCATATTCTTGATGAGAAGCTCTTTAACAAGTCTAGCTCTTTTAACAACAGTTTTAAACTCCAACTTTGCCTCAGGCCTCAATACTATTACAGCTGTTGCCGAGCATGGTGGTGCAAGCCTTTAATCCCAACACTTGGGAGGCAGAGGCAGGCCAGCCTGGTCTACAGAGCGAGTTCCAGGACAGCCAGAGCTATTCAGAGAAACCCTGTGTCAAGAAGAGAAAAAAAAAAGAAAGACTACTATAACTATGACCCATCTATGCCTGCCTTCTTCATCTTTTCACATCACCCAGAAAACTTTAAAAAGGCAAGAATAAATACTGCACCAATTTCCCCACAACAAAAACTTTTCAGTCACCCAGACAAAAGGAAAAGTGAGATATGCTCATATACCCATTAAATCTAGAGATGGCTCAGCGATAAAGAGCACTGTCTGCTCTTCTAGAGGACCCAGGTTCAATCTCCAGTACCCACATGGGACTCACAACTGTCTAACTCTACCTAGTCCCCACGAATCTGACAACCTCTTCTGGCTTCTGACGGCACTGCACCTGGTGCACAGGTACACAAAACATCCATACATATAAAATCAATGAGTTAAAAAAAAAACGGGGGGGGGGGCTGAAGAGATGGCTCAGTGGTTAAGAGCATTGCCTGCTCTTCCAAAGGTCCTGAGTTCAATTCCCGGCAACCACATGGTGGTTCACAACCATCTGTAATGAGGTCTGGTGCCCTCTTCTGGCCTGCAGACATACACACAGACAGAATATTGTATATATAATAAATAAATAATAAAAAAAAAACACAGATATTAATTCAAGAAAGTAGCCGGGCGGTGGTGGCGCACGCCTTTAATCCCAGCACTCGGGAGGCAGAGGCAGGCGGATCTCTGTGAGTTCGAGACCAGCCTGGTCTACAAGAGCTAGTTCCAGGACAGGCTCCAAAACCACAGAGAAACCCTGTCTCGAAAAACCAAAAAAAAAAAAAAAAAAGAAAGAAAGTACTTTCTGAGCACACAAGACCTGACTGTATACTCCTTCAAGTACTAAATATGTAATTCCTTTAAGACAAACTACTCTAGGCGCTAAAGAGACAGCTCAGCTATTAAGAGCACTGGCAGCTCTTGCAGAGAACGTGGGTTCGGTACTGAGCACCTACATGGGAGCTCACAACATCCTCTAATCTCCAGTTCCAGTGATCCAATATTCTCTTATAACTTCTTCTAGCACTGGACACACATAATGCACGCACACACACACACACACACACACACACATATATATATACACACATACACACATACAGGCAAGACATCTATACACATAAAATAAATCTAAAAAAAATTGTTTTTAAGTATTCAAAATATATTGGTAATGAAGAAAGCCTTGAGTTACCACAAGATATAGAATAATTCCCCTGACTAAGACTGTATTAAAGAAGATAAGGCAAATGCATAATTGTCATATAAGGTAAAATAATAATAAATATAACACACAAAAAAATGTGGGTCACTGAAAAAGTTAAGATCACACCAGTATTAACAGGAAAAAATGCTCAAGAAAGTGAACTTGCGATGGATTACAGAAGAAAAATGCACAGCATGAGAGGTAGACAACCTCAGCAAACCAAGCACTCAACAGCATCCAGAACAGGGAGGATGAAGTTGCTGTAGTGTACTATACTCCAGAAAACCATGAATTACCTACAGCTGACAGTGGAGAGCACCTGAAGGATCAAGCAGAGGCAGAAGAGATACAAAATTCTCAGAATACTATTTGGTAAAATACCTTTGAAAATAAGCCGGATAGTGGTATTGCAAACCTTTAATCTCAGCACATCTCTGAGTTCAAGGCTAGCAGTCTATATACAGTAAGACAGTATCAAAAAAAAAAATCCAAAAAACAAACTAGATTTAAAAAAAAAAAAAAAACCTAAGTAGCTAAAAAGAAAAACTAATATAAAGCCAGGTGGTAGTGGTACACACCTTTGATCCCAGCACTAGGCAGAAGCAGATGGCTCTGAGTTCAAAGCCAGTCTGGTCTACAGAGTAAGTTCCAGGACAAACTCTATGTCTCAAAAAACAAAACAAAAGGTGGGCAGAAATCAGTGTTTCAGAATATTTGTTTACACTGTGAAGATATATCTTTGCCAAGGTGCCCTCTGATTGGTTTAATAAAGAATTGAATGGCCAATAGCTAGGCAGGAAGAGGTTAGACAGAACTGAGAGAGAGAGAATTTATATAGACAGAAGGTATGAAGTCAGGTGTGGTGGTACATGCCTGTAACCCAGGTAGTGTCCTCCGACCCACACACATGCATCAACAGGGCATAGGTACACATACATATACACACACAAAGTGGAATTTTATTAATAGCAAATAACCTATAACCCACAAAAACTATCAAAAAAACTCCAATCAATGGAATGAGACTTGGGATTTTTTTTTTGATAAAAGCTAAATTGCTAATTGTCAAAAAAACACTTTATTAAACATTAAAGTTACAAACATAAAAAAACATGCAGTCATAGTAGTGCACGCTGCAATCCCAAGATTTAGAAAGCTACAAAAGGATTTCAAGTTTCAAGTTCCAAATCAGCTGGAGCTATGAGATCCTGACTCAAAAAGACAAATGAGCCAAATGTACAAGGAGTACACCTTTAATTCTAGCACTTGGAAAGCAGATACAGGAGTATCTTTACGGTTGTAAGACCAGGCTGGTCTACATAGCAAGTTCCAGACCAGCCAGGCTATAGTGAGACATCTCTAAGAAAGGACAAATTAATTATTTAACTAATTTTCTAAAAGAACAACTTGTCTTAGAACTTCCTTTTACTCTAAGAAAAGGAAAAATGGTCATTAGTTGGAGAAAACAAACAATTACAATGTATAAACGCAGTTAAGAGAGAGCCTACCCAGACATTGAGCCATATAACAAAAGTCCCACTGATCAAATAAAAAAGGGCACCAAATTATAAGCTGGGGAGACTTCCACAAAGGACTGAGGATTAAGGGCACATTGGTGAGCACCTTTGATCCTAGCACTCCAGAGGCAGGGGCAGGCAGATCTCTCTGAATTCCAGACCAATATGGTAGTCTGCACAGTGAGCTCCAGGCTGACCAAGGCTATATAAGTGAGACTGTCTCAAAAAAATGAAGAAGAAAAGGAGTAAAAGAGTGAACTAAACCGGTTCTACCCAGTCAACGCTGTTAAAGGGAGGAACAAATCTAATGACCTCAGTGAGCAAAGAAATGGTCTAAAAAAATTTTAATATGAAAAGTTCAAAGGAGCATTTATTAGTTGGAAGCCAACAACACTGATTGGTCAACCTGTTTTTAAGGCATTCTAATTTAAACAAAAGAATTCATGAATACAAAGAACAGTTTAGAAAACAATTGAGGGCTTGATAAGATCAACATTTCTAAAAAGTATGTTTTCTTTCATTCACCAAAATAACTAAATACTTTGATTCAAAAGCATTTATCTAAATATTATCTATTTTGACCTACTGTCATAAACCAGAAACAAGTAAATTTGAAGACTGCTCTACAAATGAAGCTTATAGCTTGGCTTCAAAGAATCATCAGAGCGGGGCTGAAGAGATGGCTCAGTGGTTATGAGCACTTACTGTTCTTCAAGAGGACCTGAGTTCAGTTCCCAGCACTCACATGGTGCTTTATTACCATCCATAACACTAGTTCCAGGGTATCCAATGCCCTCTTCTATCCCTCCAAGGGTATCAGATACACATGTGGTATGCAAACACACATGCAGACAAAATACTGATACATGTAAAATAAATAAATCTAAAAAATAAAAAGAGCATCATCAAAGCAAAAAAACCAAAATTAACAAAATATAATTCCAAAGTGGGATCCATGTATTCTCAATTTTTGAAATCCCTCATTCCAACCAATATACTACTGTGAACTTTTGTCTTTACCTGCCTGCCCACCTAAGATACAGGAGACAATTAAACACACAACCAACTGGCAATTCCAGCCCCTGGCTTTAATATTACCATACACATTATATATTATCTACTTCCCCTTTTAAAATAGAAGACTCATGAAAGTATTAATGCGTTTTTCCAACTGTATCCCCATTGGCTACAGTACTACTATAAACACTAGAGTTCCAGAAAAGATCTACTTTGAACAGCTCAAAGTCCAATTTAAACCTGTAAGTAACATGTATAGAAACATCAGTCACTTCTCAACACATGAAACACAACAGATGGATGGTCATCCTTAATAAAGGCACATAAGCCACACAAAAAAACGACAAGAAAGAATGCCACAAGGCTTAATTGTGCTCATAAGAAACTTTGTGACACAGATGAAAAGTACCACAGACACAGAAAACATTACAAAGGTGTGGCAATACAATACCTCAAAGACAAGAATCAGTTTGTGACCCTGATGTAATGAGGATTCCAGGGACCACTGACAATCTCCACTTACAAAGCAAAGCATGGAACAGACTCAAAGTATCAAATGCCCTGTAACAAAGAGAAACTGACATGATAAGTCCTGAGCGTCCTCCCAGCTATCCCTTCCACACAGAACCACAGTGAAGTAGGCATCTTTCACTGAAACACACTTTTATCATATTATCTACTTCCTGTCATTATTATAACTTACCTCCTGCCCTGTAGCTGCTTCCATATCAAGAAACAAATCAAGAAGAGATCGGACCAGACGAGCTGCTTTAGCCTTACTGATGGAATTCAAGAAAGGTCGTACATACTTCAGGAGTCCTCCAAGCTCTGTGTGGGCAGCAATTCGGAACATAAAATGAAAAATTTTTAAATTAGAAACAAAATGGTCATTTAAAACAACTAAGGCTGGGGTGAAGGTACTTGTCGTCAAGATTGATGGCCCACTGGGACCAAATGTCTGTTAAGTTCCACACAAGAACATGGCATGCATATACCCTCCAACATATAGACAAATACATTAATAAACAAATGTTTGAAAAAAACTCTTATAAAAAAAAACTGAGCCACTTTAATGAAAAAAAAAAATCCTGGTTTCAGTCTAATGAAACCCATTACAAGTCTTAACAATTTCCAGCAAAACCAGGTGTGGTGGATCACATCTACAGTCCTAGCACTTGGGAGGCTGAGGCAGATGAATTACCTAGACTCTAAGGTCAGCCTCATAATAAATTCAAAGTCAACCTGGGCTGCAGTGTGAGACCGTGTCTCAAAAAAAAAAAAAAATTTAAGTCAGGCAGTAATGGCTAACACTTTTAATCCCAGTACTTGAGAGGCAGAGGTAGGCAGAGCTCTGTGAGTTCCAGAACAGCCAACACTACACCACTACACAGAGACACTATGTCTCAAAAAACAAACAAACAAACAAAAAAAAAGCAACTTTTAAATCACAGCAGTAACAGAATACCAAAGTTGTATTCACTAGATCATTCATGGGAAACTCCCATCTATGTCTCATTTAATCAAAGATACAAAGCAAAACACTCTGTTCTCACAGAACAGTTGATAGAACATGAAATATGCTGTGCAACTGCCCACCATGACAAAAATCACCTGCTCAAACCAGCAAATATAAAGTCAAGTCACAAGGGTAATGTTTTTATCTCCCAATCCATGCTCTTGCAGCTTCCCTAAGACAGAGGTTTCCAGCTCCAGGCCCCTCTCCCTCTTAAAAGTTCCCTGTGTAGCATTTCAGCACTAACACTTCCTTGGCACAATGAGGTCAGGGTGTCTTGTCCTTAAAAGTTTCATTATACACTTTAAAAATTCCTTATTAGGGGCTGGAGAGATGGCTCAGTGGTTAAAAATACTGGCTGTTCTTCCAGAGGTCCTGAGCTCAATTTCCAGCAACCACATGGTGGCTCTCAACCATCCATGAGATCTGGCGCCCTCTTCTGGCCTGCAGGTAGAACAATGTATTATTTCATAATAAATAAATCTTTCATTCATTCATTCATTCATTTTGGTTTTTCGAGACAGGGTTTTTCGAGACAGGGTTTCTCCAGCACTTTGGAGCTGGAACTAGCTCTTGTAGACCAGGCTGGCCTCAAACTAACAGAGATCCACCTGCCTCTGCCTCCCGAGTGCGCCACCACTGCCCGGCCATAAATTGTAAGACTTTATTTAAGACAATCCTGAAGCCATTTTTGACAATTCTGAATCCTCTCAGCCTCTGTGCCATAGTGCTTCCCCTCCTCCCCTGGGAACCAAGGACCTAACAGCTACATTCGCATACTCAGTTCCTGAACAATTACCCATATACGTATGTTTTGATTCAGTCCCCTGGGAAACGTGGTCAAAATGACCTCTTACCTCATCTGATCTGGCAACAGCTCTCCAGTCAATTATTGGTAATAGCCCTTTCAAATAAGCCAATCAGAATAGTCAAAGAACAACCCCCCTTGCTTCTGTGGCCCCTTTAAAAGTAGACTGTACCCACTATTCGGGTTCCCTAGGCTTCCCGAATGCTGGGGGACCCTGTCATGACAGAATTAATAAAATCCTCATGCTTTTGCTTCGGCTGTGGTGTGTGAGATGGTCTCTGAGGGCGACTCCTTCTCAGTGTTTGGACGCTAGAGTCCAACAAAATAAATCTTTAAAAAAGATATTCTTCATTAATTTCCAAAGTCTATCTTAAGCAATGACTTAAAAAGCAGTCCATCATAAAGTTTTCTTCTCCTTTTACAAGAGGGCAGTTCAAGAAACCTAAGGGAGTGACTTTAGTAGCAGTAGAGAAGGACTTGTTAAGTCTTAAAAATTAGACAGTGGAGCCGGGCTGTGGTGGCACACGCCTTTAATCCCAGCACTCGGGAGGCTGAGGCAGGCGGATCTCTGTGAGTTCGAGACCAGCCTGGTCTACAAGAGCTAGTTCCAGGACAGGCTCCAAAACCACAAAGAAACCCTGTCTCAAAAAAAAAAAATTAGACAGTGCTTTTTAAAAAAGATTTGGTTATCTTTTTCCTTTTTTTTTTTTTTGGTTTTTTTGTTGGGGGGGGTTGAGACAAGGTTTCTCTGTAACAGTCCTGGCTGGCTGTCCTGATCCTCCTTCTCTGTCTCCCAAGTACTGGGACTAGAGTTTGTTTTTCAAGGCAGGGTTTGTGTAACAGCCTTAGCTGTCTTGGAACTCAATTTGTATAGCAGTTTGGCCTTGAACACACAGAGAGCTACCTGCCTCTGCTTCCTGAAAAGAGGGCTCAGGAAAGAATACTTGTTACTCTTGCAGAAGACCCAGGTTTGATTCCCAACAACACCCATATTGAGAGGCTTACAACCACTTGTAACTCTAGCTCTAGGAGCATCTTGAGTCCTCTGATCTTTGACCTTCAAGGACGTTTGTGCTTATGCAGTTTCACGTAAGCATAATTAAAAACAATAAACATAAATCTTTAAGCTGGGCATGGTAGCACACCACCTTCCAGTCCTAGTCAATGCTTTAACTAAACAAGAAGTATTTTGGGAATGTAGGCTGAAGTTATCTTAGTGCCAGCGTCTCTTTAATATCCTCTAATTGTACACTCATTCTCCTGGGAACTCTTAATTCAGGGCAAGCAAACTTTGGCCTCCTGAGAACTCAAATTCAGCGTCCTTGAAACCCTCATCTACCTCAATTCAGAGGGTGCACCAAACTACAGGGTGTATGTGCTAAGGGTAAGCTACACAGAACAATAAAGTTCACTCCCCAGGACTGAGCTTTGACTTCCAATGTCTGAAACGTCTTTCCATTCCACTCTCGCTTATGCTCATACACTCATTTTAAGCCTGCTTTCAAGCTGCCTTCATGCCAGAAGCTCATCTGAGATGTCTCTCTAATCTACCTAAATTCTATGTAGCCTTTGGAGGCCCAGCTAAGGAACTATTGAGTCTTCCATACTAACTCCAGTTGACACTAATTTTTCTCTCATCAAATTTCTTCTTGTAGCCAGGCGTTGATGGTGCACGCCTTTAATTCCAGCACTTGGGAGGCAGAGGCAGGCAGATCTCTGAGTTCTAGGCCAGCTTGGTTACAAGACAGAGCTCCAAAGCTACAGAGAAACCTGTCTCAGAAGAAAAAAGAAAAAAATAACCTTTCTTGTGCCCTTTCTCTCTGCTTCCGGTCCACCATGAGCTGAACAGTTCTGCTGCACCCTGCACCTTCCCACAACAATAAGTGAAAGCTCTGGAACCACTGGCAAAATCTACACAATGACTTTGAAATAGCCTAGACTACAGAGAGATACTCTGTCTCAAAAGAATAAAACAGACATGAAAAAGAGTAAGATAGACAAACACACACAAAACCTTATTTTTTTCTTTTTCTTTTGTTTTTGTTGTTGTTTGTTTATTTGCTCAAGGCAGGGTTTCTCTGCGTGACAATCCTGGCTGCTAGCTGTCCTGGAACTCTGTAGACCAGGCTGGCCTCAAACTCAGAGATCCTCCTACCTCTGCCTCCTGAATGTTAGGACTAAAGATGTGCACAACCATGCCCAGCTTACTTGTTTAAATTTATGCAAATTATAATTATTCTATACAAGCATGACTTGTGTATACGCATGTAGAGGTCGAGGGGGGCACCTGGCTGGCAAGTTTTCCACTACAATCTACATCCGTAGTTTGTGAGAGTTTATTATAAGTAGTCTAAACAATATTCTTTCTTTTATATTTTAGTAACTAATATATTCAGAAATCAGCTTATTCCAATCTTTTTGGGGGGAAGGGGGGAAGGATTTTCAAGACAAGGCTTCTCTCTGTAACAGCCTAGGCTGTCCTAGAACTTCATCTTCTGCAGACCAAGCTGGCCTCAAACTCAGAGATTCACCTGCCTGGCATATGCCACCATCACCCAACAGTTTGGAATAGTTTAATCTAGCCTTCTCATTACCTTCCTGAAAAGTGGAATAACATTTGCCTACTCTCTGTGTTCATATACTTCGTCCTCATAATTTCTCTGCACTTCTATCTGCTAATACTCCTTTGATGCCAACAGACAAAAACTGTCAGAGCCAAAAGAAAGGAACTTATATAAAGACCATGTGTTCTCTCTTCTCTCACCTACCTTATCTTTAATTCTCTGATGTTATTTTATCTTTTCTGTTTGAAAACCATTTTCCTTCCTAGAAAAGGCAGAAGTGAGACATGAGCTAAGGTGTCTGCCTTACCTCTAGCATCTGCTAGCATTATTTTCTCTAAATACTATTCTTACCTCAACAGAGGAACACATGATCTGAACTATCTGTTTTTAATCTCATTTTCTATTTTAGACTATTACTATTGAGTGTTCATTCTTATACACATTTAGTTTCTTTCCATGTTTGTATATTCCTTTAATTTCATAAAAATCATACTCCCAGTATCATGGGAATTAGGATCAGAATCTCCTTCTTAGAACCTAACAGACTCAGCAGATCTTTTTATCAAGTCCTGGGAGAAAATTTCCACAGACCCTGAACTTAGGCATCTTGTTTGCTAATGGTCAGAATTACTTTCAATTACTACTATACATCAGACCTTATCTTATTCATTGGCCTCCAAGTACTATTTTCCACCAGAAATCCTATCTTAAACTTTTTAGGTAGGGTACTTAGCATAGTGCCAGGTAATTATCAAATGCACAATAAAACAAAACTGAACATTAAGGGGAAAGACATATTTTCAAAGCTAATATTCTACAGAAGTCTTATCATATAGTTAATTGCACAGATAGGTAAATTAATACAAGATGCTCCAAGACTTAGGATTTCTGCTCTGTGAATACCGACCCACAAAGATCAAACTGTCTTAGGAAACAGTAAGTGGACAGAAGAGCTTTTGAAGACACTGTATCACATTAGAGAGGGAAGACTGAAGAAGACAAGCAGGAAATGGGGTTTCAGAAACCTCACTAGAGGGAAATTATTGAGAAACATTCACTGTATATACTAGATAAAAAGGTTGGTTTCGTTAGGGTTTGAGTTTTGTTTTTTTTTTTTTTTGAGACAGGATTTCACTATATAGTCCTGATTGTCCTAGAACTCACTATGTAGACTGAGTTGATCTCAAACTCACAGAAATTAGCTGCCTCTTCTCCAAGGTGTTAAGATAACAGGTATGCACCATTCACATCTTTTCTTAACTTTTTACTGATTGAGCCAGTAATTAGAAAGACAAATTATCATTAATTACAGATCTTTATTTACAAGCTCAAGAAATTTTATTATACTATCTAGATACACCACTCTGAGCTTACTACATAAACTGAAAGAAAGTAACAAATGAAGTGACTTCCCAGAACCCACTTCATTCTAATCAAGTAATTCTAAATTCAACTTAACTTCTTTTATGATTTATACTATGCATATGAATGTACATCTGTGTACCATGAGCATGCCTGGTGCCCTCAGAGGTCAGACAAGGGCATCAGATCCCCTAAGACTGTAGTTACAGATTATTATGAGACGCCACGTGGGTGCTGGTCCAGATCCCCTACAAGAGCAATAAATATTCACAACTCCTGAGCCATCTCTCCAGACCCTCTAAGTTCACTTTAAAGAGACAAAAATTACCCATTTAAGTTTAAGCACACTTATTACCATTTTACTGATCACAGGTCCTTTCTAGTCAACAGAACTATCACCTTAAGTCCAGCCAGCCAATGGTTCAATTACCACTAACACACCTGAATAACAAAGTGCAAAAGTCCCCAGTACCAAGGAAGAAGTCTTAGGAAGGCACTACTTTATGTCTTACTCATTCTACATCAGAAAAAGTGAGTCACTTAGATACAATCCAAGCCCTATTTTCAAATAAAGAACTCTCTTTAAATATACCAGAGCTAGTCAATGAAATTGCTGAAGACTGCTCCTGCCCACATGTAAGGAAATACAATGATAATTCAAAAATAAGAAACAAATCACAGATCACTACATTCCAACAAAAACAGAACTTTCCCTCACCTGTAGAACAAATTCTACACTTTTCTGTTACAAAATTGAAGAACAACAAGTTGTTAGGAAAATAAATGAACTGGGTGTTAGGTACAGTCTGGTGTTCGGAGGGAAACTCCGCCTGATGTTTCAGACAAAAGCATTATAGGTACAATCTGTTTTTAAGACTTACCAGCAGCTTGTCCAGTCTTCGCCAGGAGAGACCCCAGTTCAAGGATGCTCTGCTCTTTGACCTGGACTGCCTCCTCATCATTTTCTTGAATGTCACGTTTCACTGAGAAAAGTAAATGAACTCTTAAAATATGATTTAAAAAAAAATGAAGGGAGCCGGGAGGTGGTGGCGCACGCCTTTAATCCCAGCACTCGGGAGGCAGAGGCAGGCGGATCTCTGCGAGTTCGAGGCCAGCCTGGTCTACGAGAGCTAGTTCCAGGACAGGCACCAAAGCTACAGAGAAACCCTGTCTCGAAAAACAAAAAAAAAAAAAAAAAAAAAGAAGGGGAAAATTCATCCTTAAAAGAGCTATTATTAACTCTACCCTATTTCCCAAATGAAACTACCAAAGCTACGACTCAGTGGTTAAAAACACTGACTGTTCTTCCAGAGGACCAGGGTTCATATCCTAGCACCCACACAGTGGCTCACAACTATCTGTAACTCCAGTTCTAGGGGATCTGATAGCCTTTTCTGACCTCTAGAGGCACCAGGTATGCGTATGATATGGAGACAAAATATGCATACATATAAAATAATAAATCCCAAATGAAACCACCAAAGAAATAAGGGCTTAAAAAGGTAAAATGCCCAAGTATCTATAGAACATGCCTCATAGTAAGGATAAAAAAATACTCTGCTGGGCAGTGGTGGTGCACACTTTTAAACCCAGCACTCAGAAAGTAGAGACAAGAGGATCTCTATGAGTTCAAGGCCAGCCTGGTCTACACGAGCCAGTTATGGTGATGACCCCCATGCTAGACACTATGTTGTATGAAGATATTTTTTAGGAAAATGCCTGTGCATTTACCTACCATAAACTAAAATCAAATTATAAAGTTATTGATGACTATAACCAAGTCTTTCAACAAACTTTTAAGTCTATAAAAGCTTCAACTAAAGAATGTTATTAGGAATAAACAATTCTATAAAGCAATTCTAGACAATTCCCTACCAAGCCTTGATGTGACACTCAGTAGTTACACTTAGGAGAGACTGCTGCCTCATAATGGATTGAGGTCCTGTTAAAATAACTTTCTGTCTGTCCCACTTTCAACTGTTAATAATTATTCAGCCACCCGAACCTCAAACAGCCTCTCCACAGCCTGCAGTTCTGGTGACCATGGCTAGTTACCACTGCTCTTATAAACCATCATGACTTGACAAAAACCAAGACTTTGATACTTCATGATGGAGTCTGGGAAAAGTAAGGCTGTCACTCATCATGACTCAAGCCTGCTCTAACAGGGAAGCCTGCTGGGGACTGTCCTTTAGTGAAGTGAACAACCAAGAAATACTCTAATGCAACGTTTATCAGTAATTTCTACTTTCTCAAAGGCAAATGAATTAAGCACAAAGCACAAAAAAAGTTCAAACTCACGCTCCTCAGATCAGTTCTAAATATGAACTGTGTTCACATAAAAACACCTATGGAGCAATAGTTGGATGACTCTGGCACTCTGTTCTACGGCTGACTCGGGATCAAAACTTCGAAAGGCACACGATCATTATTCCTTCAAAATGCACTGTGATCACCATTTCCGCTCCTTTTCTAGTACCCCGAAGATAAAGACATCAAACTCTTGTCCTTTCTCTGTGCGAGTCTTGATAACTGAAACTCGGCAGACTAAGTCAACACCAGCATCAACATCCTGGGAGTCCTACACCCACCTGCACTCACTACTTGTTGAGCTAATCCCAATCTTCCCGGGCTACACTGCAACGATCACATTAGCACAAGGAGTTCATGCCCTACCCGAACTCTCCAGGACTGAGGAAAAAGTAAAAAGCCTTCTCTGCCATTGTCCGTTTATTTCTGTTCACACCTGAATCCCAGTAGAGAGCGAGCGGCCGAAGGCTCCTATTTCAACTTTCCTGTTGCCCTCAGTTGACAATCACACTACGATGTTAAAATTTTCTTTTCCTCCGGCAATGTGCGGTCGGCCGGTTCCAAAGAGTTCCCTGAACAACAGACAGCTAACTCTGAACTAACTTCAACCCCTACTGGGGAGAATTAGTCACCTCCTCTGTCCCGGCGGTCCCACCCCGACACTTCGCCTCCTCACAGTCTACACCGGACAGAGGACCGCCTTGGCCAGCTCCCCCAAATGCCAGTCTGAGGTGTGTGGCACCCCTCAACTTCCCAACCCCAAAAAGGCCCTCGTTTGCTGCTGCCGGGGAATGGGAGTGAGCAGCAGTGCCCGGCGTCCCGCGGAAGAAAACTCCGAGAGAAGCGCTCGCGCTCCCACCCGGAGCAACCTGTGCTGATAACAACGGCGGGAAAAGCCAGTCCTGTGCGGCTGTCGCCCAGGTCACTCAAGAACGCACTCTGCGACCCGTGTGTAACCAGCAGCGGCTCTCAGCCGCGGGCCAGCTCGTGCGGGCCACAACCCGGGACCCTAAGGGGTAGTGATCCCGGCCCGGCCCTCTCTCCACGCCGCGCTGCGCCCACCGTGAGTCAGCAGCCAGCGGGTGGACGCGCGGGCTGCCTCGGGGCTTCCCGCCCGACTGGAAGCCATGGGGCTTCCGGGGACCCCGAGCGGCCTGCGCCCCCGGCCCGGCCCCCCTCACACACAGTGAGTCAGCAGCACCATAGCCGGCTAACCCGGCCCCTCGCCGCCGCCTCCGACCGACACAGGCCGTGCCGGGCCGGCGGGGCCGCGGGGACGGCGCGAGGACCTTTACCGATGGAGTGGAGGATGTCGATGGAGGCCTCCCGGTCGGTGCTGAGTAGGGACTGAGCTCTCTGGAACTCCACCACCGCTGCGGCCGCCATCTTACCGCTCTCACACCGTCGCCGGCCGCCGGCGCCGGAAACACACACCCGGAAGGTCCGCCCTCGCGTCCCTCCCCCCAGGGCCCCCCGCCTCCCTTCCCAGGGCACTCCGGGAGTTGTAGTCTCTGTTGGGCGGGTGAACCAGGAGCGTCCCGTCAGTGGCATGCGAGCTCCCCAGCACCATCTTGCGGCCAACTCTGAGAAGACAAGACCGAAGTTAGTCCCTACCTGCCTAGGTGGTCAAGGGAAGCAGCTTGGCTATCTTTAATAGTATCCACATTCGACCAGTCATTCATAGCCACAGATGACCTTTCAAATTGCCTGTTGAATGGCAGGGAATAGCACCGTTCGGGTTCATTCAAATGTCTTGCAGAAAGGACACACACACACTCCCTTCCTGTGCTAATGAAATCACCAGCGTCATAGTACACTATCTTTCCCAAATAACCATTCCATCTTCGGACACAGCTTCACATACTGAATTGAAAATCATCTTTGGCCCACTCATTCCATCTAAACAGTTCTTGAGATTCACACGGATGACTCATCCCAGCTTCCCAGCTCAACAATAGAACAAATTTTTTTTATAAATTCCTTCAACTGTAATCAGATATCTGTGAAAATATCAAGGAAAGAAAAAAAGCACATTTTATGTGACCACTAAGATTTAACCTAGGAATGTTGCTAAAACAATACCGAGAGATGACAACCCAGCCATGAAATAGCTGTGCTATAAAAGAAACTGTAAATAAGACCAACATCACACTCCTGTGTGATTGGATTGATCAATTTTCTTTTTTGTTTTAAAGATTGGTTTATTTAGGGGCTGGAGAGATGAATCAGCGGTTAAGAGCACTGGTGGTTCCTCCAGAAGATCTGGGTTCACTTCCCAGCACCCACATGGCAGCAGACAACCGCTGATAACTCTACCTCCAGGGGACCTGACACCTCGCAAAATACCAATTCACATACAGTAAAAATAAATAAATCATTTTTTAAAAAGATTTATTTTTTATGTATACAGTATTTTGTCTGCATGTACTCCTGCAGGCCAGAAGAAGGCACCAGATCCCATTACAGATGGCTGTGAGATGCTGGGAATTAAACTCGGGACCTCTTGAAGTCAGCCAGTGCTCTTAACCTCTGAGCCATCTCTGTAGCCCCTGGATTAAACAGTTTTCATATCTGTCTCCTTTTATTGATCAATGCTTTGTGAAGAAGATATTAAACTCTTTACTAACTAAGGAAACTGAAGGGAATAGGTGATGTGGCGATGTCCTAATCTGGCAGCTGAGAATGGGTAGGGGAATATATTCCTAACCCCAGTAGGTTTTCCTTTTTTCAAAGATTTATTAATTATGTATACAGTGTTCTGCCTGCATGTACCCCTGAAGGCCAGAAGGGGTAACCAGATCTTATTACAGATGGCTGTAAGCCACCTTGTGGTTGCTGGGAACTGAACTAAAAACCTCTGGAAAAACAGCCAGTGCTCTTGCCCTCTGAGCCGTCTCTCCAGCCGGCCCCCCAGGAATGAACACTGGATGATCTCATCAAGCTGGTAACAGGATTCCTAACTTTGTTGTGTCACATGCACTGGCTTCTAAATTCTCTCAACCCCGAAATTCTTCGTACCTCAGTGGAATACTCTGACTTTGTTTTCCCTCAAAGGAGGCTTTTCTTTCTCCACCTGGTGGAGAGCTAATGATATTATACTGGATTAATTTGCTGCTGCAGTCTTTAAATCTTTTATTCATATTTACTTCTGTCTGTATGTGGGAATTCACATGCCATGGCTTGCATGTGGAAATCAGAGGACAGTAACCCCCATCACAGAGATTGAACTCAGGTGCTCATGCGGGCAACAAGCATCCTTACCTGCTGTGTCATCTTGCTGTGTATTATTTCTTTTTTCTTTTTTTTTAAGATTTATTTATTTATTATGTATACAACATTCCTGCCATGTATGCTCGCGTGCCAGAAGAGGGCGCCAGACCTCATTACAGATGGCTGTGAGCCACCATGTGGTTGCTGGGAATTGAACTCAGGACCTCTGGAAGAGTAGTCAGTGTTCTTAACCTCTGAGCCATCTCTCCAGCCCCCTGTGTATTATTTCTTTAAATTGGTTTTTGAAGACATGGATTCTCTGTGTGGCCCTGACTGTCTGGAAACTCACTCTGTAGGCCAGGCTGGCTGTAAACATCACCTGAGTGCTGGGACTCTTTAGTGTGCCACTGTTACCTGGCTCCGTAGGTTTTCTTGGCCATTTCAACTGAAAGAACAATAGGCTTTGGAAATAATGTATTTGGTATAAATCATAGGCTGACTACTAGTAGATGTTGACTTCTAAGGGATCTTCATCGCTTTCATCTTGAGCTTTCCTATCTAGAAGACAGGGGTAATAAAACCCAGCTCACGAGGTTGCTGTAAGAATATGAGCTAATATGGGAATCTTATGACAACTGTTTTCTTCCTATCTAATGTCTTCCGTACATAATACTATACAACAATGGATATCGCAAGGAGCACAATCTGCTGGTCAGTGATCAGCTACTAGCTACACTGAAAGCCTCGTCTCTAAACTTAAGTAGACTACAAACGTAGTAATTTTCAGAAATGTTAAGTTCTGGCCATGACCAAAAGTTCACACTCACCTTCTTGCAGTTGTCCTGGCCTCTGTTCTCCCGGCTTTGAGACTCTTCCTATCTGCTTTGCCTGTAGCTAGGCCCCAGCAGCTTGACAGAGTCCGGTGAGGTCTCCCCCATGCCAAAAAGCATTGCAACCTCTGTTCCTACGGTTCCACTTCTCCACCTTCATCCCATCGCTCTTCCGCTTCTCCATCTGCTCAGTTGGCTTTTTTTTTGTCTCGTCTTCTTTCTTCTACCTTCATCCCCCATCACTCTCACCTTTTGCCTTTATGTCCCTTAGATTTCAACTCAAAGAACATTCAACTACGAGGCTTTCTGGCCGGGCTGTGGTGGCGCACACCTTTGATTGCAACACTTGAAAGGCAGAGGCAGGCAGATCTATGAGAGTTTGAGGGCAACCTGGTCTACAGAGTGACCAGGGTAGTTACAAACCCGTCTCGAAAAACCAAATCCAAAACCAAAATAATAATAAAATAATAATAATAATAAGGCTTTCTGCACCATTCTGTTAAAAGTGATGTCTTAATACTGCAGTTCAGCAAGCATCACCTCAGTCCGTCTACTTCCTTCCTCCAGAAGGTACCTTCTCTCTCTGACAGTTGGCGTTCTGACTCCTACAACAGCGTCTTACACATGGCAGCCAAAAATGCATGTTAGATTAGTGCCTGAGAGAATCTCCTGTCTCAGGCTGCAGAGATGGCTCAGAGGTTAAGAGCCCTGGCTGCTCTTCCAAAGGTCCTGAGTTCAATTCCCAGCAACCACATGGTGGCTCACGACCACCTGTAATGAGATCTGGTTCCCTCTTCTGGCTTGCAGCAGGGATAGGTACAGGCAGAACACTGTGTACTTACTAAATAAATAAATCTTAAAAAAAAAAAAAAAACAGTGTAGTGAAACCCAGTACTGGGGAGAGCTTCCCAGACACGCCACGCCCCCCCCCCCCAGGATCTCAAGGTAGTTCCGGTTGCTTTGAGAGATGATCCAGACCCATGTCCTGGAAATAAACCTAATGAAACCCACATAACATAAAATCTGCTCTTAGGTTTTGTTGGTTGGTAGTTTGGGTTTGGAGGTTCATTTAGTTTGGTCTCGGGGGGACTGGGTTTCTTTGTAGAGAATCGCTCTGTAGACCAGGCTGACCTTGAACTCTGAGATGTGCCTGCCTCTGTCTCACAAGTGCTAGGACTAAAGGCATGTGCCACCCCCCCCTAAAAAAATCTGTTTTTTTTTTGACAGGGTTTCTCTGTGTAGCTTTGGAGCCTGTCCTGAAACTAGCTCTTGTAAACCAGGCTTGCCTTGAGCTCACAGAGATCTGCCTGCCTCTGCCTGCCAAGTGCTAGGATTTTAGAAAATTCTTAATAAACCGGGCGGTGGTGGAGCACGCCTTTAATCCCAGCACTTGGGAGGCAGAGGCAGGCGGATCTCTGTGAGTTCGAGACCAGCCTGGTCTACAAGAGCTAGTTCCAGGACAGGCTCCAAAACCACAGAGAAACCCTTTCTCGAAAAACCAGAAAAAAAAAAAGAAAATTCTTAATATGTTTTTAAGCGTACACTACTATACTGTTGACCATTTTCATCTTCTATGGCGGGGATTTCCAACCCATTGAACAGAAAACCTGCATTGCCCCATTGCTGCAGTCCCTGGCAAGTCTGTCCTCCCTTATGTTTCTGATTTTTGTTGGCCACTATGTGCCTTGCCTTTGTGGGATTTGCTATTCTAGTTCTTTTGTAGCTACCTAACTTTCCAGTATGTCCTCCAAATTTGTCTACAAATCAATCAGTATCAATAAATATCCAAACATGAAGCTCTTGTATTAATTATTGACACATTTTTAAGTTAGCATACAAACTAATTGTTTTAATTATAACAATTTCATAAATATATCATTGTACTTTGCCATGTTTAACACCTTAAGTAGCCTTCCTCACCCTTCCTTCTCCTGGTTCCCTTTCCTCCCTCATACAGTCCTTTCTCCTTTCATGTCCTTTGAGTGTGTGTGTGTTTAAATTTAGATTCTACATGAGAGAAAATATGCCACCTTTATTTTTTTTTCACCCAACACTGTCATCTCCAGACTCATTAATTTTCCTACAAATGACATAATTTCATTTTCTTTAGACTGAAATGGTATATACATCTTAGCATATTTTCTTAAAGTCTATCTGCAATTGCTAACCTCTGGCAAAGGGAAACCTGTTTTCTCCTGTGGAGCCTGACTGGGTATATCCATCTCTAACTGGCCAACATAATGCAAACTCAGTGGGTATTTTCATAAACATTTTGTTTTGATTTCGGCTTTTTTTTTGTTAGCCTTTTGCTTTTTTTTTTTTCATTTTTGTGAAATCTCTGTTGTCCAGGGGTATTTTGTTTTGTTTTGAAAGAAAGGGACAGAATAAAAGCCACACCTGAAATCCCAGCACTCACTCAGGAGACAGACCACTGACAGTCTGGTCTATAGAGTGAGGACCAGGACAGCCAGGGCTACACAGAGAAAACCTGCCTTGAGGGAAAAACAAAAAAAATAACAAAGAAAGAAACAAAACCTTAAGTAAGCCAGGCATTGATTGTCATTGTGGCACACACCTTTAGTCCCAGCACTCTGGAAGCAGAGCCAAGCAGAAAGCAGACCACTTGAGTTCTGAGTTCTATGGTCTACATAGCAAGTTCCAGGACAGCTAGGGCTACCTAATGAGATCCTATAAATAAAAAAAAAAAAAGATAGATAAATAGATGAATGAATGAATGAATAAAAATTATACATAAGCGTTAAAAAAATAGATCCACCATAGATACTTAGGGATGAATAGCCCTTGCTTTCGTCTCTGAAATTCACTTTTAATCTTGTGTGTGTGTGTGTGGTTTTTCAAGACGGGTTTTCTCTGTGTAGCCCTGGCTGGCCTCAAATCCAGAAATCCATCTGCTTCTGCATCCAAAGTGCAGGGATTAAAGGCATGTACCACAACACCTGGCTTTATTTATTTACTTTTGGTTTTTCGAGACAGGGTTTCTCTAACAGTCCTAACTGTCCAGGAACTAGCTCTTCTGACTTTATTTTTAGTACTTTTCAATATTTGTGTGTGTTCGGGGGGGGAGGGATATATGCACAAGGCACAAAAACCAGAGATATTGTATCCCCTGGAGTTATAGGCATTTGTAAGCTACCCAACACAGGTGCTGGGAACTGAACTCGGGCCCTATGGCACATTAAGTGCTCGAACCTCTATCCATGATGCAATAGTTTTAAAAACTTGAGGAGCCACAGATTTAAAATCACCACCACCACAACATTCCTAGTGATAAGTTCTCTCTTCTAATCTCATCAAATTTAATTCTAGCATACAACATATACACTGTAAGATACAGATTAGACTACTTCTCACCAGTAGAAATGGCCAAATACTGGGGGAGGAGCCTGTTTGCAGCAGATGTACAGATTGTTATCAATAAGGGATAGAAATCTGAGTATTGCCAGGCAGTGGTGGCGCACGCCTTTAATCCCAGCACTCGGGAGGTAGAGGCAGGCAGATCTCTGTGAGTTCGAGACCAGCCTGGTCTACAAGAGCTAGTTCCAGGACAGGCTCCAAAACCACAGAGAAACCCTGTCTGGAAAAACCAAACAAAAAAAAAAAAAAGAAAGAAAGAAAAAAGAAAAAGAAATCTGAATATTTACAAGCCATTACATCAGATCAGAATACTTAATACTGTTGTTGTGGAAACTTTTAGATCAAGCATGTGTTGGGTGGGTAGATGGCTGGTCCAGGTTTGAATTTTTTTAAGTCATTTTTAGCCCTACAAATTGAATAAAAGTACGTGTCAAGAATGCTTTAAGCCAGGTATAGTTTTATCCCAACACTTGGGAGGCAGATACAGGCAGATCTCTGTGAGTTGGAAGCCAGCCTGGTCTACATAGTGAGTTCCAGGACAGCCAGGACTGTTACACAGAGAAATTCTGTTTTAAAAAGACAACCCCTGCCACCACCACCCCAAAAAAACCCTACCACTAATAAAAATCCATTGAATGCAATTTGTGTTGCCCAAATACTCTTAGGTGTGGGTGATCCCCCATAGTTTTTATTTTGAAACAGGGTTTCTCTATGTAGGTCTAGCTGTACGGGGAAGATCTAGCTGTACAGGGAACTCGATACCTAGAGCAGGCTCATCTGGAATTCCCAGATAGGTAAATGCTGAAAATGAAAGGTGTATACCACTATGCCCATACTCTTAATTAAACTTGTTTCTTGTTTTTGAGATAAGGTTTCTCCATCTATCTTTGGCTGTCCTAAAACTTGCTTTGTAGGCCATACTGCCCTCGAACTCAGAGAATTACCTGCCTCTGCCTCCAGAGTGCTGGGATTAAAGTCATGTACTCCTATTTTTCAACCTAATTGATATTTAGACATTTATTCATTGTTTCTGTGTGTATCTATCTGCATAAATAGGTAAACACTTGTGTGTGACTATGGGCAAGTGCACAGGAGAAGTTTAAATTTGGCACCTTCCTATATTGTTCACTACCTTGAACCTGAAATCACCAATTGGATGGACTGGATATCCAGAAAGACCCCAAATTCCACTTGCCTCTGGCGCCGAGCCCTCAAACTGTAGCTGAGTTCGGCTTTTTTCCCTGGGTTCTAGATAGATGAATTTAGATACTTATGTTTACAGATCCCCAGGATCTAGCCATCTCTCCACCTGTTTTGTGTTTTTGTTTTTTTTTTTTTTTTGAGAAAAGGTTTCTCTGTAGCTTTGGAGTCTGCTGTGGAACTCGCTCTGTAGACCAAGCTGGCCTCAAACTCAGAGGAGATCAGCCTGTTTAATCCAAAATGCTGGGATTAAAGACATGCACTGCCACTGTCCAGCTACTTCCTTTTTTAACCTCTTGGTTCCCAATTGCCATTTTTCTACAGAGCCCATCTTCAAACAAAATTAAACTCACAAGCAATGTACCTTTCTAGATGCACCGTGAGATAGGGCAAAGCAATATTAATTTCTAGATAAAATTGAACCTAGCTTTAGCTTTCAGATAGTCTAAAATAGCTAAAATTTGATGGAAGTCATATTTTCTGAGATTTTGGCTGTCTCTATTAATACTTCTCAAGAAATGACTTCAGCATTGCCTATAGAATGAGTTCCAGAATAACTAAGGCAATGCAGAAAAACCCTCCCTCAAAAAATCAAATAGAAAAGCAACCTTTTTACTCAGAGATCTTGTTGACCCAAGATACTGTCTTTACGCGGTATGTGGTACTGCAACTTGCCATTCTCTAACAAGATAAACATTCAAGACAGCAAAAAAGCCTCGCATGGAGAAAAAAAGTGTTTGATTTTTATACTACTGGCCTCCTGTTGTCTTCTTGGCAGAAATACCTTGCAATATCAATTTTTACAATTTAAAAAAACTGCTTATCATGGGGCTGGAGAGATGGCTCTGCAGCACTGGCTACTCTACCAGAGGACACAGGTTCAGTTCCTAGCACCCACATGGCGGCTAACAACTCCAGTTCCAAAGGACCTGAAAATCTCTTTTGGCCTCTTTGGACACTATGTATGGGGAGCAAGATATTCGTACAGGTAAACACCCACATACATAAAATCTAACAAAAAAAATAACAAGTGAGGTAGTAAATAAAAATTTACTTGTTTCTATGGGTGCATGTGCCTGAAAGGCATTCAGAGGATACTAGATCACTTGGAACTACATTTGGACTAGATGTTTGTGGGACCACTCATATCTCGTTGTAGATACTGGGGTCTGAACTTCTGTCCTCATAATTAGTGCAATAAGAAGAGGCATCTCTCTAGCTCCTGACCTGAGATTTCCAGGTTGTGATCCTACTGAAAGAACTGACAAAGTGCACACACACTGAGAAGTGAAGTAAACTTTATTCAGAAGCAAAGTGACATTCCAGATCTGATAACCTGCAAGCCAGCAGGGCTCTATTGCATTAGAATACCCAAGGGAATGGTTTCTTGTCTATGTTCTCATTTTATGAGGTCAAGGAAGAGGAACTGGTTGTTGAGTGGGTGGTTTTCTGTTTAGAAAAACAGGCTTGAATTATGTAAATCTTTCCGTGATGCATCTGACTTTAATCATATGCACACAATTATGTATATGCATAAAATGACAAGAGTTTCCCATAAAAGTTCAACCAGAGAATACAGTTTGTTAATAGAGTATGTACTAGTTCCAGGTGTATTGGCCATGTCTTTTTAACCAGAGATATTCTAAAATGTTTCAGTGGAAACTGACCAAAAAAGGTGAATTACTGAGCCAGGCTTGGTAGTGCACTCCTTTAATCCCAGTACTCAGGAGGCAAAGATGAATTTCTGTAAATTCAAAGTCAGCCTGGCACACAAAGCAAATTCCAGGACCAAGACAGCTGGGAAGCAAATCCAAGTCCAATGCAAGAGCAGCAAATGCTATTAAATACTACCAACTGAGCCATGCCCTCAGTTACATACACATCCATTAACTATGTCTGAGCACACATGCCAAAGTGCGCATGTGATTGTCAGAGAACACTCAAAAAATAGCTTAAATTTAAGGAAGTTCATCCCCCCGCCCCCGCCACACACACACACCCAACAGTGTTTCTTAGTACTACGGAGCCAAGTACTGGAACTCGCTTTTGAGCAGGATTGCGCCGCCTGCCTCTGCCTCCCAAATCCTGCAATTAAAAGCTTTCACCACCACAGCCCAGTTTGTTTTGAAGTAGTTTCTCCATGTAGTAATGGCTATTCATTAGCTCATGGCAATCTCATGTTGTATCCCTGGCTGGTTTGAAACTTCCGATGTAGACCAGGATAACTGACAAGAGTTGTACCTGTCTTTGTCTCTCCAAGGTTGAGATTAAAAGGTGTATAACCATGCCCGGGTTTTTGTTTGTCCTAGAACCTTTTTTTAAAAAAAAATATTTATAGCATTCCTTCCACGTGTGCCTGCAAGCCAGAAAGGGGCGCCAGGTCTCATTATAGCTGGCTGTAAGCCACCATGTGGTTGCTGGGAATTGAACTCAGGACCTCTGGAAGAGCAGTCAGTGCTCTTAACCTCTGAGCCATCTCTCCAGCCCTAGAACTCTTGAACATACATTTTTTAATATTTATTATGTACACAATATTCTGTCTGTGTGTATGCCTGCAGGCCAGAAGAGGGCATCATTATAGATGCTTATGAGCCACCATGTGATTGCAGGAAATTGAACTCAGGACCTTTGGAAGAGCAATGCTCTCAGCCACTGAGCCATCTCTCCAGCCCCCTGGAACTTTTTTTTTTTTTTTTTTTTTTTTTTTGGTTTTTGGTTTTTGGTTTTTGGAGACAGGGTTTCTCTGTGGTTTTGGAGCCTGTCCTGGAACTAGCTCTTGTAGATCTCTCAAACTCACAGAGATCCGCCTGCCTCTGCCTCCGGAGTGCTGGGATTAAAGGCGTGCGCCACCACTGCCCGGCTGAAACTAACTCTTATAGACCAAGCTGAACAGAGATCCAACTGCCTCTGCCTCCTGAGTGCTGGAATTAAAGGTGCATCACCACTGCTGGCTCCAGTTTTTTTTTTTTTTTGGTTTTTCGAGACAGGGTTTCGCTGTGGCTTTGGAGCCTGTCCTGGAACTAGCTCTGTAGACCAGGCTGGTCTCGAACTCACAGAGATCCACCTGCCTCTGCCTCCCAAGTGCTGGGATTAAAGGCGTGCGCCACCACCGCCCGGCCAGTTTATTTTTTAAATCTGAAAATTTTAGTATTTGAGTGTATGTGTTGAGTGCCATAGGATACATGTGGAAGTCAGGGGTGTCATTTCTATCCTTATACCACAGAAATCCCAAGGGTTTCAGGTTTAATGGCCACCATGAATTGCCAGCTAAAATAATTCAGATTATCTCAAACAGTAATGCTGAGTAAATTTTTAAATGAAGTTGTGACAGAGAGGAGGTAGGTACACACCTGTGATACCAGTACCCAGCATGCAAACACAAAGGACCAAGAGCTCAAGAAGGCTAGAGACTGCGCAGTGGTCAGAAACACTCGCTATTCCTGCACTGGATCTAGATTGGTTTTCCACATTATAACCATCTGTAATTCCAGTTGCAGAGAATCCAATACCCTCTATTCTCAGCAGTAACCTGGACATGTGGTACATAAAACACATGCTCTCATATATATATGTATACACACACACACACACACAGTACAATAAATGTAATAGTCTGAGGTGACCCTCGACTACAAGAGGGTTCAAAGATTGTTGCAATTGAGACAATGTCTGAAAAAAAAATTGAAAACAAAATTAGCAATAGCTAAGAAACAGATCCTGCCGGGTAGTTGTGGCACACGCCTTTAATCCCAGGAGGCAGAGGCAAGCTCATCTCTGAGTTCGAGGCCAACCTCCTCTGCAAGAGCTAGTTCCAGGAAAGGCTGCAAAGCTAGAGAAACCCTGTCTTGAAAAACCAAAACAGACACAAAAAACCTTATGCCACACCCTTGACCATGTATGCGCACAATCTAAGTGACAGGTGAATAACGGTGGCATTTTCACCAATGAGTTTGCAGTCCTTTCAACTGGGACATTTTTTTTTTGTTTTTTTTACAAGACAGGGTTTCTCTGTAACTTTGGAGCCTGTCCTGGAAACAAGATGCCTCAGGAGTGCTGGGATTAAAGATGTGAGACACCACCACTTGGCTTTTTTTAGTTTTTTCAAGACAGGGTTTCTCTAACAGCTCTTGTAAGATCAGGCTGGCCTCAAAGTCAGAGATAGACCTACTGCTGCCTCCCAAGAAATGGGATTAGAGGCGTGCACTACCATTACCTAGTGACATCCTCTATTATTAAAACAAGATAAAAGCAACAATGTAACAAAAAAAATCATATAATCACCAAGAGGTAAAGTATGATGAAATGGAATAAGGGAATCTTTACCCAAGATAGATATTAATAGTATTTATTATGTAAGTATACAAAGAAACCTCAACAGTTAAGAGTCATTCTTAGGTTTTGTGACCAGGAATGAAGCTTTCCTGTGTTTTAACGACAGTAAAATTCCCAAAGTGGGGAGGGCTGTGGCAGCCCATGCCTTTAACCCTAGTACTGGGAAGTCACAGGCAGGGATGTCTTGAGTTTGAGGCAGGCTGGCTGACAAGACAACCAAAATCAAAAAGATTAAAAAAAATCCAATATGATCTACTTGGAAGTTTTAGTGAAGCAGAGGCCAGCATGTGGCCCAAGGATTTTTTTTCTTTTTGCTTTTTCGAGACAGGGTTTCTCTGTGGTTTTGGAGCCTGACCTGGAACTAGCTCTTGTAGACCAGGCTGGTCTTGAACTCACAGAAAACTGCCTGCCTCTGCCTCCCAAGTGCTGGGCTTAAAGCCGTGCGCCACCACCGCAGGGCCCCAAGAATTTTCCTAACAAGATCTGCATTTGACCTTTTGATCTCTGAGAGTATTTTTTTTTTTGCGGTTTCATGTTAGTACATTTTAATCTTATCCCACAAGCTTATCTTACGTTATAATCGCCACCAAAACTACATCTTGCATGCCCCTCCCGTTCTACTGCACAAAAGGTCTTTGGTATTGTTTCAAGGCACTCTTGTATTTTCTGGGCATCAGTTAAAAGAAAATGGCCCATTGAACTACATGCTCGGCTAAGTGCCTTTGTATGTCATATAGGTATCAGAAATAAATAAGACCGGGTAGCAAAGGTTTGTATTCTAGGGGAAGAGGCGCTGAACAAGTATAATTCTAAATTCAGAATACTATGGGTCATTTAAAATTTGATCTCAGAGCTGGAAAGATGGTTAACATAGATTGCTCTCAAAAAGGACAAGCTGGTGTTCAATTTCTAGGACACATGTGGTAGCTCACAAAAATCTGTAATTCCAACCCAGGGGTCTGACATCCTCTTCTGTGGCACACACATACATGGGAAAAAGTATCCATATACACAGACACCATGGTATTTAGCATATAAGTAACTTTAGATCATGCATTTTAAGTTCTGCCTGCATGTATACTGCAATGCAGACTAAAGGGTGGCACCAGATTACATTATAGTGGTGAACAACTATGTGGTTGCTGTGAATTGAGCAGTGAGTGCTCTTAAGCCTCTCAGCCATCTCTCCTGCCCCTTATTTAGGAGACAGGGTTTCTAAATAGCCCTAAGCTCCATTTCAACTCTCATCTGCCTGCCTCCCCATGTGCTGGGATTAAAGGTGTGAATCACAGGCTACTTTATCAGGCCAAGCTGTTTGGTTTAAGTGGTTTCTTTATTAGGCTTGTGGTCAAGACCACTGAGTTTTGGTTCAGAACACCATACCCGATAGCTCACAACCACCTCACCTCTTCTGTCATACTGCACCACAAGTAACTCAACCTTTAAAGCCAGCTCATGACCAGCCTGTTCTACATAGGGAGTTCCAGAGCATCCTGGGGTTGGGATGGGGGTTAATTGGCGTGTTGGCAGTGCTAGAAGCAGGCACACATTATCTAGAGGCCATAGAAACATAAAACAATGATTAACTAACCACGGTAATCAAATTAATCATTACTGAAGCTTAGGGATCTACCCAGTTTGTCATCTAAAACGTGGCACATGTGGGAAGACAAAGTTAACGCAATATAGCAAAGAATGAAATTTATGCTCATTTATGGAGCACAACATACAAGCAAAATTCAACTGCAATGGTTTTGTTGTTGATGTTTATTTTTTCCAAGACAGAATTTCTCTGTAACTTTATAGACTGTAATAGAAGTGTGCTGTAGACCAGGATGGTTGACCTCAAACTCAAGAGATTGCCTGTCTCTGCCTCCCCAGGGCTTGGGATAAAAGTATGCACGCCCATGACCTGGTGCTCAACTACAAAGTTTTAAGTGTAAGTCCAACAGTCTCATGTGTGTAGATATATACATTCTAGGGCTGGGGAAGAAAAACTAATGCTCCTCAGCCAGGAGACAAAGTATCACATACACTATTATTTGTGTGGAAATTTTTTATTTTATCATAAACTTCCAGTGTTAGTGAATTAAAGGCTAGCATATAATTAATTACCTTTAGTGAATTTATATAAAAAAATGACATAGGTCAAGATTTCTGTTCATACACCATTTACTCATACACCGACTAGCAAATGTATTTTTCCTCTTGGTACTTTCCTTAAGATCCTCCACACAATCATATCCCCCAAATGATTTTGTTCTTCATTTTCTCTAAGCACAACTGACACTTGTCACTGACACTGGAGACAGGCAGACCCATTTCTTTTCAGAAAATGATATAAATGACTTACTTCAAGAAATAATTATCACTTCCATTGTATCATACACTTTTCACTTTAACCGGTTAACCTTCTGTTACTAACATATCCCCAGAGGGGTGGTCAGAATCCACATAGGAACACAAAGTTGTCCTCTGACCCCAGGATAGCAGGAGGGGGGGTCTACATATCCACATAAAAAACAGGAAACTCGGGGCTATAGAGATGGTTCAGCGGTTAAGAGCATTGCCTGCTCTTCAAAAGGTCCTGAGTTCAATTCCCAGCAACCACATGGTAGCTCATAACAATCTGTAATGAGGTCTGGTGCCCTCTTTCTGGCCTGCGGGCATACACGCAAAATATTGTATACATAATAAATAAAGTTAAAAAAAACAAAACAAAACAGGAATCTTCCCTCCTCCCATGAAATTCCAACACACCCCATAAAATATAAAGAAACAGACTAAGGGATGGAGATTGCTCAGCAGTTCAGTTCCCAAAAAACACATCAGGTGGGTTCCAAGTGCCTGTAGCTCCAGCTCTAAGATGAGGCAATCCCCTTTCTGCTACAAAGGAAAACTGCATGTGCATTCACCAAATAATAAAAGACTTTAACAACGCACCAGAAATTATACAGTGGTTCTCTCCCTTTGCCACCATATTTTATTTTTAATAGAAGTAAGGAAAAAAAAAAAGGCTTTAAGAAAACTCCAAGTCAATATTGGGTTGCTAGAATACATTTAAGTAAGTTTTCAATAAGGTAACTTCAAGTCATGTATTGATACCAAGGAAAGTTTTAAACAGAAAATTAGCATCGCTTAAATTACCATACCAAAAACAAACAAAACCCACCAAACAAAAAAATAAAAAAACAAATCAGACAAATGAGTAAGGTACATTTTAGTTTAATCATTTTGAGTACACATTTTTGGAGAAAATATTAGATATACATATCAAGTTCCTAGGATTCAGGAATTTCACTTCACTTCGAATTGTCTTTGAATATTTTGGCAACTCATCCTTACCACTACATGCATTTGAAATTACATACTTACCAACTGTCAGTCTGCTTATCCATGCTAGGAAAGGACAGAGTTCCTTAGAAATTTATTTCACTTTAAATCTTAAAGACACAAATTCCGACTCAAGATTTGTTGAGATCTTATCTAGAATAAATTACCATACAAACTCAAATTATGAATTCCAGATTTTAGAAAACTAGTATTATTTATACTAAAAGCAACAGAATTGACTTTATTGATTCACAAAGGTCATAGCAGAAATGGAATGTAGATACGAATACTAGTATTATCCAGAATGTGGCTAAAAATGAGGGAAAGAAATCCTTGTGTCACAGGCTAATGACTGAACTAGACAGAAATAAACGTATTGTGGGCTAATTTTCACTCACAAAGATGCTAACAATATTTTTTACACAAGTTTTCCATGCATGGAACAGAATATGCCTTCATTATTTCATTCACCTATGCAGTGAGAAAAAAGGATCACTGAACAAGTTTTATGTCAACTTAAAAGAGGGTGGGGAATCTTTATTTAAAGCTGTATTCCTTATTCATATGTGTATCTGCATACGAGCACATTATGTCCAAGATCCTCATGGACCTACGTGGTTTTAGTCACCTGACATGGATAATGGGAACCAAACAGGTACACTCGCAGCATGTTGTGGTTTTCTTCTTTTTTCTTTTTGAGACAAGATTTTTCTATATAGCCCTTGCTATCCTTGAACTTACTATGTAGACGATGCTTCCTGGAACTCCCAGAAATCCACTTGCCTGTCCCTCTTGAGTGCTAGGATTAAAGGCATACACCACACCTGAGGTTATGACATGGTCTTAATTGTTGAGGCATCTCTCCTGTCCCTAGATTTCAATTACTAATTTTAAATAATACAATCCTTTCTTCTCACCAAAAGAATATGTTTTCAACTTTTTCGTGCATATGGTCCTTTAGGAAAACGTGTGTATGTGTGTGTGTGAGAGAGAGAGAGAGAAAACCCTTATGAAGAAAAGTAACAGCCTAAAGATCTAATTACTACCCAAGCTGTGAAAATTCTGGCTTCTCACCTCTTTGTTCACTGCCACGTTACAGCTAGGCTAAAAAAAAAAAAAATCAAACCATGATATGAAAATTATAAAGCAGTACTCACCAGAAAGGCAGCTCTAAACAGATACGGAAAACCATTTCCATTGTATCTACGCCATTCTTAGATTAAACTGTGAAAGGCAATCAAACTTAAGCCCTCAGGCAATTTTACAATCAAAAGACAAAGCGGGAAAAAATTTACAATATATTTTTATTACTGGCTGCTAGATGTTTATATTTAAAATTTTAAACAAATTGTACTGTCCCCAAATAAAATAATAAGATAGCTAATCACCATTCAACTTACTTTTTCTACTTTCACTGTTCAAATGTCAAATATATGACCCCCTCATTAAACTCCAAAAATTACGTAAGAATCCAACTCTTATTTTAAGCCAGGGAATCATCACACAGCCCAGCCTGCCCCTAAAATGAAGCCATTTCTACCTCCACCTGCAGTGTTCTGGATTAAAAGTGTGCAAAGCTATGCAGATTTCTGAGTATTCATGTCAGTGATGAACCCAGTGGCATGTAAATGTAATTTATAGCTTACAGAGACAAATTATTTACAAGTATTACTACATTTGAAGCAGTGTACTTTGTAGGAGTAAATACAAAGTAAATAATTTAAGTAAAACTCCCTATAATTGTACACCATTTTTTGTCACTGCTAGAATTGAGGGAATCTGTCATTTCTTAAGTTAATTCACTGTAGAATGTAAAGGGTGACTGTAATTAAGGACAATGGACCTGGAGCCATGGACTACATGGACTAAGTATTTCCCCTCTTCTTTTATCTAAAAGGCATCTATATAGGTTCAGGACCAACCAGAAAACTGAAGAGCAGCATTGCGCCTTTATTACACCTAAGGTCAGTAACCCTAGAGCTACTCACTCTGGTCCAAGTGTTTGAATGTCCAGTGGATCTATTATTTATACTCACATTTAAATAACTGCACAGCAGCTTTCTTCTTTATGTGCGGAAAATGGGTATGTTGGGGTGGGGGTTAAAAAAAAAAAGGAACATCAGGTACTTACAGAATAAACTAACCTGTACTGGCAGGGCTGTGGGATTTTTCTTCTCTACCAGTAAGTAGCAAATGCTGAAATTCTGCTGCTAGTTAACAAAAACACAAATTGTATTAAACTGAGGAGTTCAACCCATACTATAAAGTCAATGTGCATTTAATTTCCTCAGAGCCTGATAGTAGTTTGCCTAAATCTAACAAAATTTGCTTTACATTGGCTACTGCAATTCAGTGATAATTCGCTAGGACACTCAAGTACCTCTTAGATGCTTTAATGTTCAATCAATAATGCATTCAATGTGTAAAGTGTGCTGGAAATTTTGGTTGCCCTAAAAGGGAGTGTAAGTATTTAAATGTGATAACCTTTACGTCTCAATAACTAGACAATCCTTACAAGCAATTTTAACTTTTAATTAAATTCTCATGAAATTTTTATCTTGTTTTCATTTTAAAAAATGGGCTATAAATTTTGCTACTTCTCCACAGATATTAAACAGCTAGCAAGTAAGGGGAAAACTCTAAACAGATACCCTATTTCTGATTTGAAACGTAAGAACTATAACTTTCTTAGCCGCTTAGGCAATTCAACAACCCTAGAAAAGACAGTAGGAATGATATTTTCACATAGGATTAGCAGACTGATTATCTTAATAAAATATCAATCTTCACCAAAATAAAAGTGTAAAACCTCAAAGGAACAAAAAGAAGCAGTAGTTAATATCCTAACATTTAAGGTTCTTAAATATAAACCCACCATACAATAATTTGTGTCCCACATAGTCAACATCAGTTAATATATATTATATTGGGGAAATAGGTCTTCATTCTTCTTTTTCTTTTCGGTGATGGGGATTGAATTCAGGGCTTCATGCATTCTTAACATGTACTCTGCCACTGGGCTACCTCCAGCTTCTCAATCTTCATTTTTATTCAAGTAGGGTAATCAACAAATTTCATCACTAAATCCCTCAAATGGTGAAGACGTAAGATTTAAAAAAAAAAAAAACCTAAGCTCAAAAGAAAATACACACGCACACGGTTTCCAGATACTGAAACAATGTCAAAGGGCCACTACCCTATAACTTTAAAAAAATCATAGCAACATTGAAATAATGACTGGTGTCCAAGTAATCGTTTAAGGCAATATAATATATACACATTTATCCTCTCTGCAGTCTCTTTCACAATGACAACACACACAAAAACATAGTCATATTCAGCCTCAAGATACTAATCAAAGGCCGGGCGATGGTGGCGCACGCCTTTAATCCCAGCACTCGGGAGACAGGGGCAGGCGGATCTCTGTGAGTTCGAGACCAGCCTGGTCTACAGAGCTAGTTCCAGGACAGGCTCCAAAGCCACAGAGAAACCCTGTCTCGAAAAAACCAAAAAAAAAAAAAAAAAAAAAAAAAAAGATACTAATCAAAGTTAGCACCCACTGAGTCCATTTAGTTATATGGTATTCAATATATTTTACTTAATAGAAGTAGTTGAAATTGGCTTTAATGAACACTACTAAGTCATAGGCTGTGTATCGCTACTTCAGTAGTCTACACTTACTAAAAAGACTTTCCCTTGGAAATGAAAACTGAGCAGACTTACAAGAAAATTAATTCAAATCAAACTAATTTAATTTTAAACTGTTGTTCAGACTGGAGTTAACTATCTTTTCAGCAGAGCAGTAGTAGTGCACACCTTTAATCCCAGCGCTTGGGAGGCAGAGGCTGGCCACCCTGATCTACAAAATGAGTTCCAGGCCATCCAAAGCTACCTAGTGAGACCCAGACTCAAAAACAAAGAGAAACAGAGAAATCTTGTCTTGAAAATAAAAAAAATGAAAAACTAAATAAAAATTCTTTTAAATTGCAAATATTAAAGTGAGAATGCATAGCATTTAGGAGAAAAAAATAGTGCAAGAATTTGTGTGACATGGTCTTTCTTACTCTAACCCTGACTGGCCTTCAATTTGCAGGAATACCCTGGTCTCATCTCTTCCTCCAGAATGCTGGAAATTATACATGTGCTACCACATGTGCCCTTAAAATAAAAATTTCAGAGTCCGTGCACAGTTGTGGTGCATGCCTTTAGTCCCAGCACTTGGGAACATCCCTAAAGTTCAACATAAGGGAAACACTTATAACAGTTGGACTTCAGGTTATTGGCAATTTAAAACCGACCCTTCTCTATCTCCTATGAGTTTATCAGAATAATAGTGGTCTATGGAGAATATCCAAGAGGGATGGAAAGTGGTGGTGCATGCCTTTAATCCCAGCACATAGGAGGGAGAGGCAGGTGGATTTCTGTGAGTTCAAGGCCAGCCAGCCTGGTCTACAGTGAGCTCCTTTGAGAGCCAGGACTGTTTTTACAGAGAAACTGCCTTAGAAAAAAAGGGAGGGGGTGGGGGAAGGGCAAATAACTGTTACTCACTTGGTAAAATGTTGCCTAAACAAAAACAAAACCAACAAAGGGTACATACTTGGTAAATTCTAACCGATACAAATGTCGTACACATCCCACATTCAGTAGATTACTCAAACTGTACTTCACTAAAGTGAAGTCACTATTATTCAGGTTACCAGTTGGCCTCAGAGAGGCCCAAAATTCTACATAATTTTTCAACTTGGGTGCTCTGGGTCATGAAACTACAAGGAGACACCAGAGGACATAACAACCCAATCAGGACAGGGTCTATACTCTGTAGCCCAAGCTGACCTCACACAACCAATCTTCCTACCTCAAATTTCTAACTTTTAGGAATACAACTGTGAACCATTATGCCAAACAAAGTTCATCTTAGATTAGGTATCTATTAAATCTTTCCACCAGCCTTATTATTCAAGTAAGTAACTTATAATTAATTGGGTTAGGTAATTTCAAGAGATTTCAATATACTGGAGAATAGTGGATATAAGAAAAAATGTAGAGGCTGGAAAGATGGCTCAGATGTTAAGAGCATTGCCTGTTCTTCCAAAGATCTTGAGTTCAATTCCCAGCAACCACATGGTGGCTCACAACCATCTGTAATGAGATCTGGTGCCCTCTTCTGGCCTGCAGGCATACACACAGCCAGAATATTGTATAATAAATAAATAAATATTAAAAAAAAAGAAAAATGTATCCAATCACAGTTGTTAAATGGTAGTGGGAATGAAATACAGGGCCTTGAACATACTTATTAGATAAGTATTAATTATATGACTGAATGATAGAAGTCCCTCTAATTAATCTAAGTCTATAATTTACTAAAGTTAGAAAGCATTTCAGTGGAACATTGTCATGGAAACAAACAGTAGTTCTTAAAAGAATTAAAATCTATCATATGTGGTGATGCAAGTCTTTAGTCCCAGTATGCGGGAGGCAGAGGCTTACAGATCGTTGAGTTTGTGGCCAGCCTGGTAAACAGAATTCCAGACAGCCAGGGCTGAACAGAGAAACCCGTACCAAAAACAATATAACCACAAAACAACAACAAAAAAAAGATAAAAACTGTTTCTACCCTAATGCAGGGAACAAACAGGTTAGAAGTTACATTCTGCCACCTCCCCACATTTCTCAACATACAAGTTTTGAACATAATAATCAAAGCAAAATCTAATTAAAAACAAATGTGGATATACTACTGGTGTGTGCATATTACATAAAGCACTGTTCAGTAAAAGCTGACAACTTCCAAAAAAAAAAAATCCAAACCCATTTAATACTCATCACACGATCCAATTTCAATTTGGCTACAGGAAAATTAGTTATCTATCCACTGAGACATGAAACCCCCAAACCCTTTTATTATACCACACCTGCAGTCTACACCCGTACATACCACACAAACACAGACCAATCACCTTCCCACTCATTACAGGGCTCTACATTAACATTTGCTCTAGTGTGGTGAGATTTGAGAAAAGATCATAAGCATTTCCACATGACCTTACCACCCTGATGATCAATATAAGCTTGGGATTTAAAACAAACATCAATATCCTGTGGCATTTCAAATAATTAAGCTTATCCTTGAAGTTAAATTTAAGTTTGAACAGAAAACCACCAGCATTTTCCTATTGGTCAAAGTAAAAATTTGAATTAAACATATCATGCCTCCAAATCAATTTATGAAGGGGAATAAAGCTTTAGATATTATGTAATACTTATTTATGCTTAGTAACACCACAGTCAAACGTGAATATTAATATAGAGCCTTCTCTGCCAAAGGAATATAAAAATCCTAAATTTAATTAAATTTAGGGGCCTTCACCAAACTTGCTGCAAGTTTGGGGACATAAATATCCAACAGCCATAAAGCTGTGAAAGCCCCTGTAAGTAATAAAATAAATCCCACTTGCCTCAGACTGAACAGGGCAACACTGAGACTCAGCCTCAGCCTGTCCTATGGCAGGGCTATAGGAAGAAGAAAATTTTAATTTTAGAAAAACATCACCCAATTAATTAAAAAGACATGCATCAAAATTTAAGTCCCAATGATCAAGCAAGCAACAGAAAAAATAGCATCTCTGTGTCTACAATTGCATCCTGAGTCCAAACTAGTTTCTTGGAGATTTCCATAAGTAATTTATTAAACTGAGTTTAATATGTAACCTGATCAGTAAAATAGGTACTCTCCCCCTAACAAATTGTGTGAGATTGCTACAATAGCAATGAGTCAAATAAGTGGTAACTCCAGCAGTCACTGAAAAGTGAGCCCTCAGCTGTTAGTCTTTCCACTATCAGGGGCAAAACAGAATAGAAACTAGTGCCAGACAGTTTTCTTTTCTAAAATGATCCTGTGAATGGAAGGTAGAACCAAAGCTGACAGGTGCATTGATTTTACAGCTAACCAGTGTTCACAGGAACATACCAAATAACTAAAAGCAGCCCTTTTGTGAGAAAGGGCTAAAATTCACTTTTAATGACATTGTTTACTTAAAAAGTGTAAATAGTTTCAAACTTGTCACGCTTGTGATTTGACACTACTATGGACCCCAGAAGCAATTAGGCAAAATGTATTTTCTAGAAGCTTAATTATTCTTGATGCATGCAAAAATTAAATTTCAACATACTGAATTTCAACCACTCCTGCGCCATACAGTTACAAAATACAGGAGAGATTATATGTAACTAAATATTATGTATTTATTACACATAACACTTGAATTTTTATTAGGATTTTTTTACATTCCCTGCTGTATTTGAACAAAATGCAAGAGTAAAACCTTGTATCCTTTTTAAAGTTTTTTTTTCAGTTTTCTGATTATCCAACACATGAAATTCTTCTGAGATGTTTTTGAAGAACGCATTTCTTATTTAATCTAAACTTAACCTTTTTTGAAAAACCTTAATATTTCTTTTTGTTTTTAAGACAGGGTTTTCCTGTAGCTTTGAAGCCTGTCCTGGAACTTGCTCTGTAGACCAGGCTGGCCTTGAACTCACAGAGATCTACCTGCCTCTGTCTCCTAAGTGCTGGTATTAAAGGTTAGTGTCACTACTGCCCTGCTAAAACCTCAGTATTTTCAGTACAGGGTTTTCTTTACCAGTATAAAATATGTGCTGCCAGATCTAAGAAATATATAAGGGGTTCTAAAGCTTTAGACGATAGATATTTAGGCAAAGGGATATGTAACTTGGCTGCTGGCGGAATAACGCATCTCTAGTAATATATGGGCGTTTCCGTTACAAACTTTAACTTTTGCACCATAACAGTAACTACATCAGAGGCATAAAATAAATCAGTGCAGAAATACAACCTTGAAAATCACATTTAACTTTCAACTATTTGTCATAATGCATTCCATAGGCTTTTACCTGTTAACTTCCTTCTGTAATAAGTCAAATATTTTCAATATATTCCTACGAAATAAACACCATTTTTGGTGTTGTCACATTTATCTAATACTTCATAGAAATTAATAAAAACTTAAGCATTTTCAGCATAAACCAAATCAACTTGTATTTGTTTTTTTGGATAATTACTCTGTAAAGATCAAAAAAATATGTAAAAGGAAAAAGCCAAAAGAATTATTAAGAGCTATTAGTATGAGACTTACAACACAAAATCCGCAACAGCAGTCAACCCCAAGGTAAAATTACCTATAGGAACACAAACTTTCCACATTTCCAAGGGTCAGGATTACCGCCTGGTTTTAACAGAGGGCACGTATCCAATCCCAGGTAACACAACCTCTAAGAAGCATGAAACAAATTTGCTAATCATCTCTTAAATCATCCTAACACCTTAATAGGGGCACATTTAAATTAACACATATCAAACCATTAACAAAGACGCACACACATACAGCTAAGCTTCTAGAAGTTTCCACCTGGAAAGCTTCTGAGGTCCATAAAGTAAAATTAATTAAAGAAAATAAATGTGTCTTAAAATTAATCAAAGAAAATAAATGGGCCTGGCACTAGGCTCTAATCTTCCTTATCAAGAAGTTTTGAATTTTACATTTTAAATTTCTGTGGCATCTGATACCAAAGGATGTGAAACAAGGAAACAAAGACTCCATACCCATTATGTAATGATTCATGTGTCTTAAGAGTTTGTCAACAGAAACAATTCTATATATACTATTAAAACATGCAGCTAAGGAAAAACCTGTACTTAAAGAACCCAATCATTTATCAAATCTGTATTGGTAACTGAATTTTATTATGTGGACATCTACTGTGGCATGCATCTGTACAAACCTTTCAGTCAGTGGTCCACAGTTGGGTTATGAATAAAAAGGCATAAATTTTTATCTCATTTTATTACAATGAAGTTTTGAAGTACAGAAAAGTCACATGACCTCAACGGGCCAGATTTCTTAAACCCTGCAACACGAGGAACTCTCTAAATACATTAAATATTGTTACACATTCAGACTTCCAATGTACAAGTACTTGGAAACAGTTACAGCCCTCACCAAGCTAGGTTGGGGACATGAAGTCCAACAGCATCAGAAATGCTGTGAAGGCATAACTTTACAAATAGCAATGTAAGCTTACAGAACTTGCCTTTATTTAAGACGGTATGTTCATGTAATTCCAGCGCCTTCACAATTTAACGAACCAAATTTACTATACTTCACTTCTAAAAACCTAGATGAAACATGAAAAAGAAGCCATACAGTATAAATTGCAACTTCAGGAAAACTTCCTGTTTTATTATTCCAAATAATTTCTCCCATGTCAAATAAATGTCCAATAGTTCCTGGTATGTGGGAAGATAATGTTTGTTAAAGTCACAATGAAGCCTTATAGACGGAAGCTTGTCTATATAAACAGCACAAGTTGAGAAAAGGTTTAATCTCCAAACCTATTAGACTTGGTGAAGTAAGATCAGTAACGGCCACCTTGCGACATAACAGGGGGTCTCATTCCCATTGGCGGTCGAGGAGGCCCACCTTGGTAAGGGGGCACCATTGGTGGTCCCTGTCCATAAGGTGGCATAGCGCCAGGGAGGTAACCTGGCATGCCTTGATGATGACCACCATACTGACCTACAAAAAAACCAAAAAGATAAAGTTGGTTTGTGTGTACGATACTTTTAAACCAATACACTTTACAGATAGTTAACCTTTTCATATGTACTTAAAATTCATGAAATGTAAAAAAGTACCATGAGGTGGCATTGGAGGGCGCATTCCTTGCTGCTGTGGGATGCCTGGCTGCGGTGGCATCATACCCCCAATTGGTCCAACTGGTGGATTACCAATTGGAGTCTGTCCTGGTCGCGGAAGATTACGCTGATATTTAGGTAACTGTGCCCTTCTTTCTTCCTGTGAATAAAAATAATGTATAATGTATGATGTGAGAATGCAGGAAGGTTCCTCAAGTAGAAAGACAATTATCCAAAATCCTGATCATTTTAAATGTACACGTACTCCCCAATAATTACTTTTGCTCCCACAAATCAGTGCTACTACTTAATCTAAAGGCCTTAAGTATTTTTTAAAGCTATATTTAGGTTAGAACACGGCTAGCTAATTTCATAATTAGCTTTCTGTCAAATGAAATTAACTTGAATAGGCTTCAGTGAGTCCATGGACTGACAGGAAACTTTTGTCAATCAATACAAGCAAATTTATGTCTAAACATTTTTAAAGTACTGAGCTTACTGTCTTTTCTTTTAGAAATAGAAGGGCAGGAGCATCTGAGATCAAATATGAATTATTCTTCAGTTTTGGTTTTTTGTTTTTGTTTTGAATCAGGGTACCACGACCACCTGGCTCTATTTTATGGTTTCTTAAGACACAAATAAATGAAAACCATTTGGTTAAGTCCATATAAATACAAATTAAAATCTGCAATACACAGGTTGCTATAATGATACTTCATTAAGCAATACTATTAAAAAAAACCTATAAATAACTTACCAGTGATATATCCTCATCTGGATGGATCAACTTACTGGTTGCACTGGTGGTTGTAAGTGTAGCAGGCTTACTTGTAATTGAAGCTGCTGGTTTTGCTGCAGTACTGTTTGTTGTACTAGTGGTTGAAGCTGTTGACTGTGTATAAGCTGGGAATGTAGGCTTTGGGGGTTCTGTAGTTGTAGCAGGAGTACTGTTTAAGGGCTTAAAATCTGTACCAACAGGTCCTTGGACAGCTGCCTGAGCCTGTAAAATAATGAATCTTTATCAATACATGTCAATATCCAAAGTTGAAAACAAAAATTTTACTTAAAAAAAAAGAAAATTTACATAAAAAGACAGCAATATCAAATAGAGCAAACTTCATATGAAACCAAAAACAAGTAAACATATGTTCCACAAAAGTTCAAACCAGAAGAATATCAAAAGATACTGGGTTGACATTACTATTCTTCTCAGATCTGTCTTATAACTTCTCTCCATAAACTTAATATACAATGCTTTGTATTAATTCTAGTTTGCTAGAGAAAATGAAATAGTATTTAATGCAACTGCTTTTACTCTCCTAAATTCTTTGTTTAAAGCAATTCATCTTTTAAGCAGCTCAGAAAATAGAAACTACAGACTATATGGGTCTAGATAACCCACTAGAATAAGCATAAAAAAAACAACCAATAATCAATGGTGACTCAATGCTATCACCTATACAAGTATCCTATAGATAGCAACACACTACCCTCCAAATTAGTAATTGCTAGATTAATTACAGTATAGACAAAAAGGGTTAATGGCGCAGGCTCTAAAGTTAACGTGAATACACATTACTTTCATAATACAAATGTTTTAAATGTCTAGGTCAACTTTAGAACCAAATACAGAGTGCTAATTTCCTTAAAGATGTGATGCATTAAACAGCATAAATTAAAAAAAGCTTAACCATGCATCAGGCTACCATTGGCCACTAAAGTTCATTTACGGCTCACATGCTTTTAACCCTTTAGAACCACAGAAGTTTAGAGTATTTCGTGAAAGTCTTAAGTATGAATTCAAATTTTCAAACACCATCTGAATTTTAGTATTTGTTTTACTTCTAAAAACTAAGTATATTTGTAAGATTTAGCTTTTATAAAGGGTCCAAAGGGTTAAGTTGTAAAGCATTTTTAAAATTTTTAAACTGCAACTTCCTGCGTACTTGTGCTGTGCTAGGAAACAGAGCTTTAGAAGATGCAGACAGACTTTCTGAATTGGATGAAGCTGTACTTGAGCTTGTTACAGGTGTCCCCATCTGTAGCATAAAAGAAAGGAAACAATGAACCGTCTCCGAACAAATGGGTCAAATATGCCATGTGGCAACTTTTTAGTATAGATTGCATTTTTTGTAAATAAAGATTGTAATGCAATCAAATGTCATACAAAGAGGCAGAGTTAATGCATTTTCAATAAACAGTAAAAGTACATGCCTCAGAAATTATCTCTATATCAATACAATTAAAAATAATCTTTCCTAAACTGTAAATAATGAAGCACCCAGTTCTCTACGCAGCTCTTTACAATGAGTCTACAGATTCAGATAAAACATTCCCATAAATAAAATATATGCCACAAAATGTAAATATGCTTTAAATTTAGCACCCAGAAACAGTGGGAAATTGAGGAAATATCTTAGAAATAATCTTTAAAAAAACAAACAAACAAAAAAACCCCACAAACTTGATCCTTCTATTTAATTCTAAATGAAAAGCACAAAAAATCTGACCATTATGCATCTAGCCTACTCGTCTTCTGGAAAAGTTTTGATGGAAGCAAGACTAAGAAATATGACTAAATTAAAAGCCATTAAAAGATGTGCTTCAACACAAGAGCAGCACTACGATTCACCATGGTTCTTTTTAAATGAGCAGAAACACCCAATCAAATTAAAATTTTCTGTATAGCCCTGACTGTCCTGGAACTTTCTGTGTAAACAAGGCTGGCCTTGCACTCAAAGATCTCCTTGCCTCTGTTGCCTGCCTTACACCTCCAAGTGTACTATAGGATTAAAGATGTGCTCTACCACTGCCAGGCCTGCTCATATCTTTAAGAGATTTCATCACTGACTCTGACCAAGTTTTACTCCCTTCAACAAGGCAAAGGAGAACCTGGAAACATCACTTAAGTCCTCAGAAATTCAACTTTACTTTCTAGCTATAGCAAAGAATAAAGAAGATACAAATGAGGCTGGAGAGATGGCTCAGTGGTTAAGAGCACTGTCTGCTCTTCCAGAGGTCCTGCATTCAATTCCCAGCAACCACATGGTGGCTCACAACCATCTGTACTGAGATCTGGTGCCCTGCTCTGGCGTGCGGGCATACATCGAGGCAGAATGTTGTATACATAATAAAAAATATATATATATATATATATACAAATGTGAAAAACCAACATCCTATTCCTTTCTGCTGTGAACAGAGGAAATCAACGTGATGATAGCCATTTTAGTGTGTGGTATATTTAAGAAATCTATCTGTGAAACTTTACACATCCCAGTAAACAAGTCCACTTTATCTTTAAACATAAATGCGCTCCTTTTTAAGAATTTCGCCTTACCTGTCCTGCACTGGGGAAAAGAGGCTTAGTTACTGGAGGCTGTGGAGCAGGTACTGCTGCTGTTGGTGCAGGTGGTCTATTAAGAATACCTGGTGCTGAAACAGCCTGTGCTTGAGTCATTGGAGGAATTCCAGGACGTGGAACAGGAGGGGGCATACCTGCAGCATAAAAGTTTTTAAGTAATTCAGTCAATGAAATGATCCAAAGACAAACATACTCTTCGCACCAATCATACCTCTTGTCTCTTTAGATCAACCATAACCTTTACTGGTATCACTGTTTCAGCCAACCTTTTTATTATTTATTTGGCTTTTCAAGACAGTTTCTCTATTATTGTCCAAGTTGTCCAAGAACTAAGTCTACAGACCAGGCTGGAATCACTGTTTTGGTCAACCTTTTTATTTACCTATTTCTCCATTTACTTATTGATTGATTGATTTGGTTTTTTAAGCCAGTTTCTCTATATTGTCCAAGTTGTCCTAGATCTCAGTATGTAGACCATACTGGCCTATGCACCCTGCGTGCTAGGATTAAAAGCGAGCACTACAACCACTGGCTGACCTGGTGTAGTAACTATGTATATGCTAGTCTGCAACTCAAGAAATCTGCCAATGTCTGTTAGGATTAAAGTGACAGGGTTCAGGCTGTATGTAATCACAACCATGCCACTTAGACTTCTTTCAACATGTAAGAAAATTAGAAACCTATAGGAATAATGCTACCCGACACATTACAAAGGAAATTGTTTTAACATTTCATACCTGGTGGCATACCAGGCATCAGAGGTGGAATTCCAGGTCCAGGTGGCATCATTCCACCCATTGGCATCATTCTATTAAAAGAAAAAATTTAAGAAAAAATAAAATAGAAACAAAAAAACCATTAACAGAATAAACCACAAAAATTTGGCAATTACAAAACACTAAATAAAACTTGAGTTATCTCAAGTACTGAAGTCAATCAAACCTCAAGCCTCTACCATATACAATAATCCTATCGTAATAAACATTCTAAAAACCAACCAACTCTTCAGTTTACCAATAAAAGAGGATAAAAACAAAAAAACACTAGCCAAACAAGGTCTCTGAGATCCAAAAATATTCTTGAGAATATATATAGGAGGCCCCATCTAACAAATGTGTTAACTGAAAAGCTTTTGTTCCACTTGAAAATATGCACACAGAACATAGAGACATTTCTATTGAGTTGTCCACTGTGGAGTAAAAACTTGTGTCTCGGAGGGACAAGGAAAAATCATCACCAACATTAACCTATAGAAACTCAGATTATATAAAAATTTCCTTCCTAACACTAAAACCATGACTGAAAAATATCACCCATATTTATAGTTTCCCCCTTTAAAAAACAAGACAAAGCTCACCTTTCAAGATCAACCAGTGTCCACTTACTTCAAAACAAGTATATGTATGTACTTGATTTGTGGTCTGTTTTGGATTTTTGGTGTTGGGGATAAAACCCAGTACCTTGTGCATGTTACACCAAGCTATGCTTTTTAATCAGAAATTTAACTTCTATATATAAATTCTAATTAGCTGAAAATCCGAATACCTTCTATAATAAAGCACGATGGCAAACTATAGATTTCTAAGTATTACCTCCTATATTAGGCCTTACTACCTAGTAATACCTAAAGAAAGCATCTGCACATTTGGAAAGGAATGTTTTTCCTTTTTTGAGACAGAATTTATGTAGCCAAAGCCATCCACTATGTGGCCCAGGCTGGTCTCATACTCAAATTTGGGATATGCCTGCCTCTGCCTCCCAAGTTTTGAGATTAATGCACGTCTGGGACAAAAATTATTTTAATGTGTCTATTTGTTCTGAAATGTTTAGATTTTCTACTTTAAAGAGATGTGTCAATTAGCTGACAAACTTAAAACAGTTTTAGTGAGGAAGATTAGAAAATTTCTTAAGTCAACTGAATAGATATCATTAAACACACACACAAATGACATTATGATTATATTATATTATACCTCCTGAATTACATTATGAATGAGATGCTTACATGTTTTCACCGCAAAATGACTGGGTGTATTTTCTCTGATGATGCAATCTGTGAAAATGTATGACAAAATCAAAATCTAACTGTGATTTTCAGAACACAGCGGGAAAGTGTATTGTACACCTCTCACATCCAACTTTAAGTAAAAGTGATGGGCAACACAAACTTCAACTCATTTTAGTTTCCGATGCTTTTGTAAATCATTTACAGTTTTCTTCTCACCACTACAGAGCATCCTTGATAGTTCCAAAACTAAGGCACTCAAATCTATAACAACTTTAACTACATAAAATGCAACTGAAGCAGGTGGTTTCCTGTATTCATGCTCAAACCCAAAAACCTAATTTCAGAAACAAACGTATTTGTCTCATACTTACTGACCCCTTATTAGAAAGTTTAAAATTTAGAACCCATTTCTTATAAATAAAAAACCAAAACAAAAAAAACCCTAAAAACTGAAAAGTAACATTTAATTTATAATATTCAAGTCAAAAATGGAAGAAGCCCACAAACCAACAGGAAGTCTGCTTACCCAGGTGGCATGCCTGGCATAACTGGAGGCATGCCTGGCATCAGGGGAGGAACACCTGGCATCAATGGAGGTATGCCTACAAAGTGTTTCAGCAACAAAATTAGTATTGGATATTAAACAAGAGGAAGTAACATTTGCATCATACCAATTGGGTCCTCATTATGAATTTTCAAGGAATCTATTACCTGGAGGCATTCCTGGTGCCCCTGGAACTGGTGGAAGTCCTGGCTGGGCCATCGGTGGGATATAACCTTGCTGAGGTTGAACAGGCTGCGGCTGAAATGAAGTTGAGGCTGCAGATTCGTCATCATCATATTCATCAGAATCATCTTGTTGCTTTTTTTTTTGACTCTCTGTTAAGAAAAGGTTTTAATTCATTCCACTCATAAAAGAGAAAAAATAACCTCAACAACTTAAAAAAATTTTTAAAGTAATGACTTTAATCCCAGCACTCTGACAGAGGATCTTGGAACCAACTCCAGTTTCAGAGGATGCAATACCCTCTTTCTGGCCCTCTTAGGCACTGGGTACTCAAATGATACAGACATACATGCAGACAAAACATTCATTCATGCACATACAGTAACTTAAAATCTTCAAAAATGAGGGTGGGAGAAGACTTGAAAGATATCTTCAGATGGTATCACAAGAAAGAGCATCTGGGCTGGAGAAATAACTAACTCAAGAGTCCAAGAGCACTGACTGCTCTTCCAAAGGTACTGAGTTCAATTCCCAGCAACCACATGGTGGCTTACAGCCATCTATCTATAAGGAGATCTGGAGTCATCTTCTGGCATGCAGGCATACATGCAGGCAAAACACTGTAACCATAATAAATCTTCAAGAAAACTTAAAAATTTCAAAATCAGATTGGTAACATTTCCTATCATATGCACAATACACAGCTTGAAATTCCAAGACAAATGACACTAATAAACATAGAACACAAGAAAAGAAAACATCACTGAAGATTAGAATTGGAGGGCTCAGGTTCAATTCCCAGCATACAAGCAAGGCAGCTCAGTCACATGTTAACTTCAATTTCTGGGAATCAGACACCCTCTTCTGGCCTTTGTCAGCACCAAACACAATGCAACACAGATATATGTGCAGGTAAAGCAACCAAATACATAGGAAATATTAGAATTAGGAGCTGAGTGCAGTGGGGCACAGCTGTTATATCTACTCAGCGAACTAGTAGCTAGTGTGTTCATGGCTCAAAACAAAACTGCCCTCTTCCACACATGTGCCACAACACATACAACCCAACACACACAATAATGAAATGTAAATAAAAATACTTAACTATAAGTTTAAATAAAATATAAACTTATGGTTGAAAATAGCCAACTCTCAATATGAAGCTATATTTTAACACACTGCAAACTTTACCCTGTGTTTTCTGTTCAAGAAGTCGCCGTCTTTCATCCATATCTTTCTCTGGAATACCTTCCATGCCATATATTTCCAACTCTATATCTGTTCTCCCAGGTATTGCATTTGGTACAGCATCTATGGTTTCTTTATGCACCTGAAACAACAAAAACAAAACTAAAACTATTAGATAAAGCAAAAACTTTTTCTAAAAGTAATTCATGAAAGTCTTTTTTTTTTCAACTAGAAATTACTCAAAAGACCACTTAGTAAAAAAATAGATCTAACTTAAGACTCTCTATATTCAAGTCCTTTTACCATCTATGGCTTTCAATGGTGTTAAAACACCTGTCACTTGACTTCTAAGGCTGAATTTACAACATCTATAGCAAGTAACTTCTAGAGCTTTTAAAAAAATTATCTTCCTTTTTATTATTTTTCTATCTTGGGGGATATGCAACAACATGTCATACATGTGGATGTCAGAGTATAACTTTTGTGAATTGATTCTTTCCTACCATGTGAGTATCGGGGAATCACATTCAGGTTTCAGTCCAGAATGCAAGCACCATTACCCACTGATCCATACCAGACTCCCTGAAGCAATTTTTCTCATCAAGAATTATCTCACTTTTTCTTAGACTTCACATCAAACCATCAGCAACATCTGTTCTGCAGCCCTGCCTCTTTTCTTTAACCCTCTAAGTCTAACAACTGGTCTCCCTGTACTCCAGCCTATTTCCAACTCTCCTGGCAGATTGGCCAAATCTGGTGCTCAGAAACCTAGGATGATGTGAAAGGCTTGGGGTTAGAAGGCCATTATAGTGCTACAGGTACATACAAACCTTAAAAGGGTGCTTTCAGTATTTAAATCCCTTTCACTCAGAATTAACATACTACTGCCCTTTCATTCAATATAGAAAAATTCTCCAACATAGGTCTTTCATTTGCTATTTCTTGGAAATTATTTACTTCTCAGACCTCTTCTCAATGGACAGCTTCCAAGTCTTCTTTCCTTGTTTTCATTTTCTCAATTCATCGCGAGACAAACTACTTTGTTATGTTCTTCCGCAATGTAAACTTAACCTCTATGGGTGCTGTGTCTATTACAATGATGTTCCACAGTAATTTTCTGTGGCTAATGGAAATGTTCTCCCTACCTCTCCCCAACAATCGTCACCCATGCTACATGTAGCAAAAGAGCAGAGAAAATACAGCTATAACCTATGTGGAAAACTATTCTTTAGCTTAATCATCATTAAACGTCTATGTGACACTAGAAGCTATTACAATTGTAAAGGATAGGAGGCTCTAAAATGATGGTATTTGTTTTTGGCTTTCAAACAAAGTTTCACTATAGCCCAGCTCTGAAATTCAAGAGCCATTTCCTTATGATTCTAAAAGTACTATTAATTACAAGACTATAACAGCAAGCAAAGCATTCTCAAATATTTTAAGAACAAATATGGGCAAAGGACATAGCTCCACAGATAAAGGTGTTTGACAATTTATGAGTTCAACCCCTGGAACCTACATGGTTTAAGAGTCAAATGCCTAAGCTAGGTGGTAGTGGTGCAAACCTTTAAACCCAGCACTCAGGAGACAGAGGCAGATCTGTGAGTTCCAGAACAGCCAGTGATGTTACAGAAAAACAGTCTCAAGGGGCTGGAGAGATGGCTCAGAGGTTAAGAACATTGCCTGTTCTTCCAAAGGTTCTGAGTTCAAATCCCAGCAACCACATGGTGGCTCACAACCATCTGTAATGAGGTCTGGTGCCCTCTTCTGGCCTGCAGACAGAATATTGTATACATAATAAATAAATAAATAAATATTAAAAAAAAAAAAAAAAAGAAAAACAGTCTCAAAGAAGCAAAGGACCAGACATTCCAAGCGAACAAACACACAAAATTAATGAATGAGGCTTGAACTGGTCCAATGGTTAAAGGACACATACTGTTCTTGTATAGGACCAGACATTGGTTTGCAGTACCTACTTCTAAAGGCTAACCACTATCTGTAATAGGGGGATGATACCCTCTTCTGTTCCAAGGCCAACTGTACTGACAGTAAGCACATCTCTCTCTCACACACACACAATATCAAAAATTGTCTTTAAATAAATTAAGCATAAAAATGATTATCTAAATGGTTACTGCAATAATGCACAAAGAAAAAAAAGAATCTTTTTTTGGTTTTTCTGTTTTGTTTGGCTTTTCAAGACAGTTTTCTCTGAAACTTTGATTTTCAAGACAGGGTTTCCCTGTAGCTTTTGGTGCCTATCCTGGAGCTAGCTCTTGTATACAAGGCTGGCCTTGAACTACCTCCCAAATGCTGGATAAACAGTGTGCGCCACCACCAAACTGTTTAAAAAAAAAATGATCTTTTTGTAGCATCCAGGGTCTCAAGTATACTAGGCAAAAGATCTACCATTAAACTACAACTCCAGTCTTTATATAAACTTACAAATTCCTAAGTTTTCGTTTTCATTATTCCATTGTGAAAAAACTCAAGAGAAGTTTGAGAACTCAGAACTTAGCAGTGCTTACTGACCCTCTAGAGGACTCAATTTCAATTTTTGATATTTTTTTTTTTTGGTTTTTCAAGACAGGGTCTCTCTGTGGCTTTGGAGCCTGTCCTGGAACTAGCTCTTGTAGACCACGCTGGTCTCGAACTCACAGAGATCCGCCTGCCTCTGCCTCCCGAGTGCTGGGATTAAAGGCGTGCGCCACCACCGCCCGGCATAATTTTTGACATCTTAATAGTAGCTCACAGCTGCCTGAAAATCCAACTTTACTTTTTCAAGTACTCACACTAGGAGCACAAGTCCAGACTTAATAAAACATAACCTTAATAAAACAAAACAAAAAACTCACTCATGAAATCTGGACATTATACAAAACCAAGCTTCCAAGTAGAATATAATGGTTCATTTTAGATAGCCCAAGAAATTAACATCGCAAAGAAATAGTAAATAGTAAAGTCCAATTAATTATCAGCTGGGCAATGGTGGCGTACACCATTAAACCCAGGCAGAGACAAGGAAGCGGATCTTTGCTAGTCCAAGGCCAGCCTGGTCTACAGCCTGAGTTCCAGGACAGCCAACATCTGGGGCTGTTAAACAAATCCTATCCAGGGGGGAAAAAAATCCAATTATCTTAATGGTAAAATAATAGGTAGGTAGTTAAAATGACAGAGCATTGCACTTAACACATGGAATCTCTTATCACAACCGTCCAAAAGAAACAGAAAACAAAATTTGAGTTTTTAAACAGATTTGGCTAAAACTTACTTAGTGTGATAAATGATAAAGATACAGTTTCCATAGAAAAATTCAAGAATCTTCCTCATGTGGTTACAAATCACAAGATAACAAAAACTAAATCCAGAAGAAATTCTTACCTGCATGCAATGAATAGCTAATCCAGGTCCTGTGTACAATTTCTTATGGCATATATGACATTTAAAATGCTTTGCTTTTTGGTGCTGTATAAGGATCTTCTCATCATCAAAATCTCTGTTACAATACCTAGTCAACATTAAGGTACGAAACACGGCACAAAAAATGACCCTGATGCCAACAAAAACATCTGTCAAGCCTGTGGCAGTTATGTGGATCCCACCAACTTCAAAGCTACGGGAAACAAGCATAGGAGAGTGGAGCATCCTATGAATTAATATTCCATCTAATGAATTTCAAAACAAAAATAGAAAGCCAGAAATGATAGTCCATGTCTTTAATACCAACACTCAAGGGAGCAGACACAGAGAAACTCTCTGAATTTGAGGTCAGCCTACTATACAATAGTTTCCAGACCAGCCAGGGGCTACATAGTGAATATGGACTCAATAAATAAAAATTTTTAAAAAAAAGGAAGACTTTCATATACCTTGAGAATAAGGGCAACTTTAAAATGGAGACCCCAAAGCCAGGTGGCAGCGACACACACCTTTAATCCCGGCACTTGGGAGAGGCATGTTGATTTCTGTGATTTCAAGGCCAGCCTCCTCAACGTAGAGGGCCTGTGTCTTGAAACACCAAGATGAACAAATAAAATAAACCCAGCACCCAAGAAGCAAGAGTTAGGCTGAGCTACATTGAGTTTGAGGCAGAGGGGCAGCCTAGTCTACAGAGCAAGTTCCAGAACAGCCAAAAAGTCCCTTCCCTCAGAAAAGGAAAAGTGGAGCAATTTCACGAGAATTCATTAGATGTACAGAAGAACCGAAATTAGGAATTCATCAATATTTATATGGTAAGACCAACCTCACGGCGAAGGTCACATTCAACAAACAATCCATAAAAATGCCACCCAATCACATATTAAGTGATGCCATCAGGGAAAGTCAACTCACATGTTATATCTAATCCACAATACTAGGAGTTCAGCAAGATTTTTCCTATGAGCGTTATTACAAAGTTCGTGACTGGTTTTTACTTAGTGGCTGACTATTTTAGAAACAGCTGATCTTGAGACAGATTTACACGAAGTAGATAATAAAAATCTATTTTAATGTAAACTACGTTAACGCTTCTAGAAAATGTGAGAAAAAATATCTTCCTTTTCCAACAGTCCCGTTTCCCCGCTCCCCCACCCCTAGATACTAGAAAACAGATACTAGAAAACTCCACCCAGTTAAGCGAACCGTTTCCTGAAGATTAAGGCGCCAGGGAGAGACGCGGAAACCAGCCCTCGGCCGGGGGGGGGGGGGGGGGAGCCTCGGGGCATTCACAAACCAATTTCCCAAGGACTCAATTACCGTGACTACCCCAAACTCAAGTCCCTTTCAGGGATCCTCCAGGAAACACCGGAGACGCGAGTCCCTAGGGGCGCCTGCACTTGGGGAGACTCCAGGCCTAACGCACCCCGAACAAGCTGCTCCTTAGTCACAGAACCTAGCCCTACCGACCGCCGGGCCTCCCCGCTGTGGGTACCCCCTCCCCATTACAAAACCATCCCGAATCCCAACCCAGACACCAAAGCACGCGGGCCTGGCCGGGCCGCGTCCCAGGCCCAAGCCAGGCCTGTAGGCCGGAGGTCTCAACAACCGACACCCACGCTCGGCCTTCCCGGCAAAGCCACAAAGGATACCAGCACCACGGCTTCAACTGCTTCTTCTTCTTGCGACCCATCGCTGCGCTCTACAGAACAGGTATGAAGGAGGCGAGAAGAAGCTGAGGGGGAGGGAAAAAAAACAGAAGAAAATCGCCGACTTCTCGGAACCAACCGCCACCACCGCGTCCCTCAGGAAACAGACACAAAATGGCCGACAGCCTCGTTCTCTCTCCACCTCCCGTCAGCCACCGCGCCGGGAGCTGGGCGTGTCACGTGACGTGGGGCTCGGCCTTCGGTGGGTGGAGATGAGCTGCCGCCATTTTATGGGATTAAGTGGTGCGGCCTCACGGGCTGCCTACACTTAACCCTTCGTGTTTACGTCAGCGTGTAGCTCGGCCCACACGTAAGCAAATTGAAGGGAAGAGAAGATTACCAGATTTTAAAAAAAAAAAGAGTACCTTAATTATACAACCTTTTGTATAAGTAAAGATAAGTTACAAATAAAAAATTAAGTTACAATAAAGAATAATTAAGGCATGATCAATTTGGGTTTTTTGTTTGTCTTTTTTTTTTTTTTTTTTTGGTGGGGGGTTCAAGACAGGGTTTCTAGCTGGGCAGTGGTAGCCTACGCCTTTAATTCCAGCTCTCAGGAGGCAGAGGCTTTTTGTGAGTTCAAGGCCAGTCTGGTCTACAAAGCGAGTTCCAGGACAGACTTCAAAGCTACACAGAGAAATCTTATCTCGGAAAGATAAAAAATAAATAAAAAATAAAAAACCCACAGGGTTCCTCTGCTTAGCCTGTGCTGTCGAATTTACAGAGACCAGCCTGCCTCGTGCCTTCCGAGTGCTGGCTTTAAATAATTTGTTTCCTTGCTGTTGTTTGTATTTTAGAAACAGAGTCTCTCTACATAACCCTGCCTATAAAGGAACTCGTTTTGTATACCAGACAAGCCTCTAAATTACAGAGATGCCTGTGCGAGCCGGGATTAAAGACCTGTGCCCAAACCACGTGGTGGCACACCCATTTAATCCCATCACTCAGGAGGCAGGGTGGGTGAATCTCTGAGTTTGAGGCCAGCCTGGTCTACAGAGCAAGATCCAGGACAGGCTTCAAAACAACAGAGAAACCCTGTCTCGAAAAACCAAACAAAAAAGGCATGTGCTCATTTCTGACCTGACCAGTCTGTAAATTTTGTTCCTTTTGGTAGCGGATCTTATATCTTCTATGGGTTTATATGGTCAGAGAAGTCATCAAGCCTTCATTCTGGTGACAGTCATGGAGGTCAGTATGGCCATAGTGATGAGGGAAAGGCAAAGTGCAGAGAACCTCAGAGGAAGGCAATCCTAAACAGAGGTGACGATCATAGGAATGTCGGAAAGATCCAAGAAGGCTCTGTGTGAACAATATGGGGTCTTGCGTCTATTGTCCCAGCACTCAGAAGACTGAGGTAGAAGACCCTATGAGTCCAAGAACTGGGGGCAAAGCCTCATGTTGTCTCTAGACTTTTTTTTTTTATAAATGCAGTGAACCAAGCATGGTGGTGTGCACTGTTAATCCCAGTACTTTGCAGGCAGAGGCAGGCAGATCTCTGAGTTCCTGGCCTGACTGGTCTACAGAGGGAGTTTCAGGACAACCAGGGCAATGTAGACAGAAAAATGCAGCGTGTGAGACTTTGAACCTCAAAGTAATAGGACAGATATGAGACTCCAGATTTAATTAAGCCTTAACTTTACAGGGATTGCGTTTTCCCTAAAGGCCACCCGGTAAATAACAGAGCCTTGACCACGGCTCCAGAACTGTGCAGCAATAGCGCACTTTGAGCAGATCCCCTAAAAATAGGAATAACCCCGTAATTGAGACAGGGAGCGGGGCCATAAAATTTAACAAGGTCCAGATGTTCTTGGGAGGCCTCCTGTCCTTGAAGATACCTTGTCAGTTATTAATAGCTCTTTATTAGGGTTTTCGCGCCCCAAAACTGACCAATGGTTTCAGAAACTACCTTACCCTATGCCCTCCTTACCCAATCCCAAAATGACAGGACATGACCTCCCCTGATTACGGCATTTCACTTTTAAAAGTTCTACCTTCCCAGGGTTCCCTGCCACACTTTCCGCACCCCCAATGCTTGGGTGCTGGAAAGGTGTTGGTCCAAACTTGATATTATGTATTAAAATCCTCATGTAATTTGCATTGGAAATCCAGCTCCGTGAACTCATTTGGGGACCAGAAACTTGGGCTTACCACAGGAAAAGTGCTGGTAGCTGGAAAGATTGGCTAAAGTGAGTGGTAGAGGTTGCTAGGAAGAATAGGAGAAGTAGAATGTTGTGAAGTCTCTGGAAATAACACAGGGTTCTAAGACAAAGAATGATGACGGCCATGCGGTAATGTGGGAATTTCAGGAGGCTGAGGCTGGAGGATCAGAGGTAATGGCCAGCCTCAGTCACCTAGTGAATTAGAAACCACCTGGGCTACATGAAATTGTTCATTAAAAAATAATAACGTGGGGCTGGAGAGGTGGCTCAGAGGTCCTGAGTTCAATTCCCAGCAACTACACGGTAGTTCACAACTACCTGTAATGAGATCTGGTACCCTCTTCTGGCATTCAGACAAAACACTGCGTACATTATAAATAAATCTTTAAAAAAAAACCAAAACTGTGTGGGGCAGTGGTGGCTCACGCCTTTAATCCCAGCACTCAGGAGGCAGAGACAGGCAGATCTCTGTGAGTTCGAGGCCAGCCTGATCTACAAGAGCTAGTTCCAGGACAGGTTCCAAAGCTACAGAGAAACCCTGTCTCGAAAAACAAAACAAAAGTAAATAAGTAAATAAATAACTAAATAAAGTTGTTCTCTGACCTCCACATGTATACCAACTTGGCCAACATAGTATATCTCTATCCGGCAGAGATACTCAATGAGACCTTGTCTCAAAATTTGTATATACACACATACACACAAACATATATAGTTGTATATAAATATATATAATTATATATATGATTTTTAGAGATATACAAATAACAAAAATAAACTAAAAACTTAACTGAGTGTATTTGGGGAAGACATTTGAGGAAGAAGAGATTGTTGTCTATAGGGTATGGTGGTACATGCCTTTAATCCCACCACTCTGGAGGCACAGGCAGGTGAATTTCTGTGAGTTCAAGGCCAGCTGGGCTACGCACTAAGATCTTGACTCATTGAAAGAGGTAGGCCAGGGAGAGGGACTTGTGGGGAGCACACTGTGCTTTGGGTTTTTTTTTTTTTCGAGACAGGGTTTCTCTGTGGGTTTTTTGGAGCCTGTCCTGGAACTAGCTCTTGTAGACCAGGCTGGCCTCGAACTCACAGAGATCCGCCTGCCTCTGCCTCCCGAGTACTGGGATTAAAGGCATGCGCAACCACAGCCCGGCTTTGTGTTTTTGGGCTTTTTTTTTTTCCACACTGTCCTTTGAAGAGCACACAGATTTAAATAGAAACTCTACTCTCAAGGAGAACACACATCACCAAGGCTGAACTGTGGACACAATCACCTCAAATGGGGAAATGATCCAAATAAGATAGTAAGTTAAAGGAAGAAGGAAAAAGTAACAACAATAAAGAAACTGGACTTCCACCAGGAGAACAAAGTCACTAAGGTACTGAGGACATGTAATCCTTGACATTGCAGGAAGCTTGGTGTGTGCCAGTTGTGGTCCAAAAACCACCCTCTCTGAGATAAACAGCAGCCATGATAGTGGGGCAAAATATGGAGGCACATACCTGTAACCCCAGGACTCAGGATGCTGAGGCAGGAAGAAGAAAACAAATCAACCAATGGAGGGAATTCTACCAAACAGTTGACTAGTATTTGTGACATCTGGCAAGGTTCTGAAAAGAAGCCATGTGGTGGTGGCGTACGCCTTTAATCTCAACACTTGGGAGGCAGAGACAGGCGGATCTCTATGAGTTCCAAGTCAGCCTACTCACTTACAGAGTGAGCTCCAGGACAGGCTCCAAAGCTACAGAGAAATCCTATCTCAAAAGACAAAAAAAAAACCAATGAACAAACCCCAAATACAAAACAGCTACAAAAAGAAGTTTCAAGAGATGGCCGGAGATGTAACTGTATATTACAGGAAAAGTAAAGAAATTGGATTGAAGTGTGGATTTTAGTTGTTATCAACAGAGGTTCAGGGATTGTAACAAACATATCTTAATAATGTGTGCCATGCTACTAGATGAGGCGCTATATAGAAACTCTATGACAGTCTTAATTCTTCGGGACATCTAAAATTGTTCTAAAAGGCTGGAGAGATGGGTCAATGGTTAAGAACACCTGCTGCGCTTCCAGAGGACCTAGGTTCAATTCTCAGCAATCACAATGTGGTTCACAACCATCTGTAACTTCACTTCTAGGAAATCCAAATGACTTTCTTTTTTTTTTTTCTATATGAGACAGGGTTTCTCTGTAGCTTTGGAGCCTGTCCTGGAACTAGCTCTTGTAGACCAGGCTGGCCAAATCCAATGACTTTCACAGGCACCAGGTGCTTATGTAGTACACATACATACATATAGGCAAAAAAAACAAAACAAAACAAACAAAAAACCTCATACATATAAATTAATAAACATTTAAAAAATAGATTAAAGCCAGGCGGTGGTGGCGCACGCCTTTAATCCCAGCACTCGGGAGGCAGAGGCAGGCAGATCTCTGTGAGTTCGAGACCAGCCTGGTCTACAAGAGCTAGTTCCAGGACAGGCTGCAAAACCACAGAGAAACCCTGTCTCGAAAAAACCAAAAACTAAAAAATAAATAAATAATAGATATAATTCCATTTATTTATTTATTTTAGATTTCTTTCTTTATTATGTATACATCATTCTGCCTCTATGTACGCCAGAAGATTGTGAGCCACCATGTGGTTGCTGGGAATTGAACTCAGGACCTCTGGAGGAGCAGCCAGTGCTCTTAACCACTGAGCCATCTCTCCAGCCCTCTTTTTTTTTTAATAACTGCTAGTTTTGCTTTTGAAAATAGAATATTATGTACCCCAGGTTGGCCCTTAAACATACTACGCAGCCAGTGATGACCTTGAATGTTTGATCCTCCTGCTTCCACTTCCCAAGTGTTGAGATTACAGGTATAAACCATGCTCAATGTACGTGTGCGAGTATGTATGTGAATTCATATTTTTACTGTTGTTTTGTTTTGTTTGAAGAAGGGTCTCACTGTGTAAGTGAGTGCCAAGACAGGCTCCAGCCAGATGGTGGCGCACGCCTTTAAACCCAGCACTCAGGAGGCAGAGGCAGGCAGATCTCTGTGAGTTTGAGGTCAGCCTGGTCTACAAAGTGGGTTCTAGGAAAGCCAGAGCTAAACAGTGAAACCCTGCCTCACAAAACAAAACAAAACACTTTGTGAGTTTGAGGCCAGCCTGGTCTACAAGAGCTAGTTTCAGGACAGGCTCCAAAGCTACAGAGAAACCCTGTCTCAAAAAACAAAACAAACAAACAAAAAAAGATTGATCTTGGCTGAGTGTAGGGAGCCCTATAATCTCAAATAAATGGGGTATGGCAGATAGAGAAGCCAAAATTATCTAGGCCCATCTTTTCTTTTTTTTTTTCTTTTCTTTTTTTTTTTTTTTGTTTTTTCTAGACAGGGTTTCTCTGTGGCTTTGGAGCCTGTCCTGGAACTAGCTCTTGTAGACCAGGCTGGTCTCGAACTCACAGAGATTCGCCTACCTCTGCCTCCCGAGTGCTGGGATTAAAGGCGTGCGCCACCATCGCCCGGCTCTTGGCCCATCTTTTAGGACCTTTAGTAGCCATTTGCGGTGAACCTCTGTCTATGAGCTAGCATCTTGTGAATACCAGTAAAACTCTTGGAATCTAAAAGATTTGCAGACCCAGGCTCCTCCTGATCTCAAAACCAAGAATGATAACAATGAAATATTGTAAAACATTTCACTGCCTGGTAAAAGAGAACATTTTTGTCACCTTTGTCCTGTAGAAGAGCTTCCCTTATTTGATGGTTTGACCTATCTTCTTTGGGAGTATAAAAGTTCGTGCAGCCTCTTTCGTGGGAAAACTATGTAATTCTGAGCTTGTGGCAAGGTCACTCGTCTTGGCTCAAAGTAAATTTAAAATTTGTAGTCTACTTTCCCTTCAAGCCACACAGGTGACCTGCAAAGAAAAAGGACCAACCGAAGAAACACACCTTGACCAAAGCCAATGAAACACACTTTGTCCCTGTCACCAGAGCCAAAGAAATACACCCTGACCTTGAAACCAGAGCCAACGAAACACACTTTGGCCCTAGAATCAAAGAAAGAAATAGGCCCTGGCCCTGAAATTAGAGCCAAAGGCTGAAAAGGGCCAGTGAAAGAAACACATCTTGGCCTTGAAACCAGAGCCAAAACTGTCCCTAGCCAACTAAACAGAAAAACAGCGAATCCCTGTGCAGGGAAATGATCCAATCCCTGATCAGAAAACCAAGTAATCCCTGAGCATGAGATCTAGCCTATCTGGGCTTAAGGGACTGAAATCTGATCAATTCCCACCCTAAGAAGCCCTGCACTTGTTGATCAGTTTGCGGCTGCGGTCTTCCACCCTGGCAGAGGCAGCCACTCTCCTGGGTTCTTTCCTCCCAATACATCTCTTTAATAAGGTTTGTGTGAGACCTTCCTTCCTCTGAATGGAGCGGAGGACAGAAGTAACAACTTTTCTCAGGAGCAGAGCACAGTTATAATGCTTTCCCTGGGGAAACCTTCCCCTAGCAGAACCGAGTTGTTAGCCAGGCCGTGGCGTCACATACCTTTAATCCCAACACTCAGGAGGCAGAGGCTGGCAGATCTTTGTGAGTTCTAGGTCAGCCTGGTCTACAAGAGCTAGTTCCGACAGGCTCCAAAGCTACAGAGAAACCCTGTCTCAGGAAGAAAAAAAAAAAGAATGGAGTTGTTACACTCCAGGGACAGGAGTTGAACTGTAACAACTTGGAAATCTTCTATGGTCAGAACAGAGCTCTTACATTGGAGAAACCTTTCCTTCAAGCACGGCTGTAAACTGCTAGGCTTACTGTGATCTGTGGTACTCCTTAGCTCCCGACTGCCAGAATACTTTTCCATCGGAGCCGTAACACTTTGCTAGTTCTCCTTGGCTCCCGACTGCCAGGATCCCTTTCCATCCAAGCTGCAATGCACCAACACCACCCAGCTAAATTCAAGTTTTTTTTTGTTTTTTGTTGTTTGTTTGTTTTTTTGAGACAGGGTTTCTCTGTAGCTTTGGTGCCTGTCCAGAACTAGCTCTTGTAGACCAGGCTGGCAGAGATCCGCCGGCCTCTGCCTCCCAAGTGCTGGGATTAAAGGCGTGCGCCACCACCACCCGGCTAAATTCAAGAATTTAATACTCTCTCTCACACACTTCATTTTATATTTATGTCTCATTATTATTAAACTCATGTATTATTATTATTACTTTGAGACCGTTTCTCTGGCTGTCCTGGGACTTGCTCTGGAGATAAGGTTGGCCTTGAATTCAGAGATCTGCTTGCCTCTGTTTTCAGGGTGCTACAACTAAAGGAGTGCGCCACCATCTTCTGGGATCTTGTCTTTATTAAATTTTATTTTTGAGGCAAGATCTCACCGTCTGGCTGGTTTGGAACGCGGTATGTAAACCAGAGAGGCCTCGAGATCACAGAGATCCTCCTGCTTCTGCCTCTAGAGTGCTAGTGTTAAAGGGGTGCTCCACCGGGACTGGCTAAATTTGTGTCTGATCAAACTGTTATAATAGCATGTCTTTTTTGCTCACGGAAAGAAGGCAGGAGAGCAGCTGTACCATCTTCAACATACACTGTCTCCTTGATATGTCAAGGAGGAAAGTTAGTTAAAAAGAAATAGTAAAAGGTTCTCAGAAAGCCCCCCTGAGAAATGCTATTCTCTCCAACTGAGCTTTCTTGCCCGGGACTCGAAAAGCCAGCGGAACTCAGGTGTGCGAGGGCGAGGAGGAGGTCGAGCCGGCGCACAGAGGACCGCCCAGCTGCGGGGGAACGGTTTGACTGGGACACAGGGCCGCGAGGAGGCTGCCACGATGCTCCCGTCTTTGCAGGAATCGCTGGATGGGGACGAAAAGGAGCTGGAGAGCAGCGAGGAGGGTGGCTCTGCGGAGGAGCGGAGACTCGAGCCACCACCCAGCAGACACTATTGCCTGTACAGCTACCGCGGAAGCAGGTGCCCGCGTCCTGCCCGCTGCGCCCGCTGCCCCGCCGCCCAGCCTTGCACCCCGAAGCCCCCACTCGCCATCTCCTCTCCCAGCCAAGGTCTCTGACCCGATGGGCCCTCCTGGCCTCCATCGGTTCTTCATGGCCCGTCTGGACTTTTATGCCCTGCTCTCCCAAGTCCTCTGCCCTCTTTTAGACCCTGTCACCGCAGCCCGATATCTCTTCAGCGCAGTCCTCCAGTGTCTGTTCCCTGCCCTCAGTGGCTGTCCCCAGTTGCGTTTATTTCTACGACACACTTTCATCCCCGCCCTCTAGTTTCCTTGATTCTTGCTGCCTTTCTCTCCCCTCGGTAACCCCTGCCCACCGCGGCTGACTTCCTAGGAGCCCTTCTGGCCCGAGAATTTTTTAAGATGTGTTTTTCATTTTTATTTTTAATTATGTGTTTCTGTGTCTGTGTGTGGGTATTCGCATGTGCATGCAGGTGCCCACTGAGGCCAGAGGCATAAGACACACATAGCACTTAAGTTACAGTCGATTGTGAGGTGCCCTAATTGTGTATTGAGAACTAAATTTGGATCCATCCCCAAGAACACTGAGCGCTCTTAACCGCTGAGATATCATTTCGGGCCTTGTTTGTTTTTTATATTAATTTTTTTATTATTAAAAATTATGTGTGTTGGTCTTTTGCTTGGATGTATGTCTGTGTGAGGGTGTTTGAGCCTTTGGAACAAGGGTTACAGACCATCGTGAGCTGCCATATGGGTTCTAGGAATCGAATCCAAGTCCTCTGGAAGAGCAGCCAATGCTTTTAACCGCTAAGCCATCTCTCCAGTCCTTAATTTATTTTTAAATAGGAGTTCCTTCAAGCTTTCGGAATATTAGGTCTTTTCTCCACTTACTAAGTACCCTGAAGAGTAAGAGGGCTCTTGTCAGCATTTTCTATGGGGTTTCTTTGCCCTTGCAGCATTTTCATTGATTCCTTGTTTTTACCCGACTCGCAAAGACTGGATACTCTACTTGATTTACAGCCCATAACTGATAGTACTGCTTGTTGGATTGCGTCTTGCAGATTGACACAGCATCGAGGGGATAGTGATGATGGACATTCAAGTGGAACAAATACAGAAACTCCCTCTGGTGATGATTTCAGGTAAAAACAGTTAAGTATGATTCACTCGTGCGCTTTCATGATCTGTGCTTATCTGTAGGTATCAATGGATGGCCTACTCTTACTGAATTTTCTCTGAGTCAACCATCAGCTCCTCTTAGGAATCCCTCCTTGGCTCTTTCACTCAAGGTAGGGGTAGATACAAATACTGATAACGCCCCTGTGGTTAGCCACATAGAATTCTTTTGTGTTTCTTTTTTATTTATTTATTTTGTACGGAGTTAGCCAGAAGAGGGCGCCAGACCTCAATACAGATGGTTGTGGACTACCATGTGGTTGCTGGGAATTGAACTCAGGACCTTTGGAAGAGCAGGCAATGCTCTTAACCACTGAGCCATCTCTCCAGCCCCCTCTTTTGTGTTTCTTGACTAGATAGAACTCCAGTAAAAATTCAAGGTAATAGTTCTGTCAAAATGTATATTTAAAAATAAAGTAGGAGGGGTGTCTCACGCCTTTGATCCCAGCACTTAGGAGGCAGAGGCAAACGGATCTCTGAGTTTGAGGCTATTCTGATCTAAAGAACAAGTTCCAGAATAGTCAAGACTACACAGAGAAACCAAAACAAAACAAAACAAAGCTGGGTGGCAACGGCACACACATCTTTAATCCCAGCACTTGGGAGGCAGAGGCAGGTGGATCTCTGTGAGTTTGAGTCCAACCTGGTCTACAAAGCAAGTTCCAGGACAGCCAGTACTCTTATACAGAGAAACCCTGTCTCAAAAAATCAAAACAACAAAACAAAAACACAAATAAATAAAAACAGTAGCCAAACATGGTGGCATTTACCTGTAATTCCAGCACTTGGGTGGTGGAATGCTGGAAGATTAGAAGTTCAGGGTCAGGCTGGGGAGATAGTTCAGTCTATAAAGTGTATAAGGACCCAACTTCATTCCCAGAATCCAGGTAAAAGCTGAATAGAGTGGTGTAGTTGTAATTCCAGCCGAGGGTAGGCAGAGAGAGGAGGATCCTTGGATTTTGTTCACCAACCAGCCTAGCCTAATCCATAAGCCCCAGGTCCCAGGGAGAGACCCTGCCTCAAAAAAGTAAGGTGGACAGCATCTGAGGAACAGGTTAACTTCTACCCTCTATAAGCATGTGCACATGCACACACAAGTGGCCCTACACACATGAATATGCATATTCATGTACACACACAGAAACAGTTGAAGATCATCCTCAGTTACACTGTGAGTTTGAAGCAGACTGAGCTGCATGAGACTAATCTTTTTTTTTTTTTTTTGATTTATTTATTTATACAGTATCCTGCCTATAAGCCAGAAGAGAGCACCAGATCTCATTATAGGTGGTTATGAGCTGGTTAAAGAGCAGTAAGTGCTCTTAACCGCTGAGCCATCTCTCCAGCCCGAGACTCTAATCTTTAAAAAAAGGAAAAACCATTGGGACTAGAGAAATGACTCAGTGGTTAAGGGCACTGACTGCTCTTCCAGCACCCACATGGTGGCTCACAACCCTAGGTACCTCCAGTTCCAGGAAGCTAATGCCCTCTTCTGGCCTCCACAGACACCAGGCACACATTTGGAACACAAACATGCAGACAAAACACCCCTACACATAAAATAATAAAACTGAAAAAAAGAAAGGAAGAGGCTAGAGGCATGGCTCAGTGGCTAAGAGCACATACTACTTTTCAGAGGACCCAAGTTCAGTTCCCAGCACCCATGTCAGGTGGCTCACAACCCCCTCTAACTCCAGATCCAGATTATCTGACACTCTCTTCTGGACTCTGAGGACCCAGTCACATGTGGCGTGTACTCATACAGATACACAGGTATGCATGCACATTACCTAAATAGAAATAGCAATAAAGTTTAAAATTATAAAACATCAAGCCGGGCAGTGGTGGCGCACGCCTTTAATCCCAGCACTCGGGAGGCAGAGGCAGGCGGATCTCTGTGAGTTCGAGGCCAGCCTGGTCTACAAGAGCTAGTTCCAGGACAGGAACCAAAAGCTACGGAGAAACCCTGTCTCGAAAAATCAAAACAGGAAAAAAAAAATTATAAAACATCAACAATAAAATAGTTCCAGTGAAAGGGTACAGCAGGTAAAGGCACTCACTGCCAAGTCTGATAGATGAGTTCAGTTTGATATGCAGAATTCATAAGATGGAAGGAGAAAATTCACATGGATCTGCCTGCCTCTGCCTCTGCCTCTTAGTTTGCTGGGACTAAAGACTTGTGACACTACTCTGGGGAAGAAAGTCATCTTTAACGGGAAAGGTTGATTTAGCTCAGTTTCAGAAGTTTCAGTCCATGGTTTCTTGACCCCACTGCCTGTGGCAACACAGGAGTTCATGGCAGAAACATGTAGCAGAAGAGCCTGTCAACTTCACGGCAGTAGGGAGAAAGGGAAAAAGGGAGGGAGGCAGGCAGGCTTCCAGCCAGCTGGCCAAGCACTTCGGTTCTGATACTCTAGTGACTTCCTCCCATCTCCTGAAGGTTCTAATACTTCCAATAGCACCATGGCCTGGGAGACAAACCTGCCTTTGGGGGCATTCCAAATCCAAACAGTAACACTCACCAACAGGGGTCATCAAGTAGACAGCATTCCTAAGAGAGACCCTAAAACTGTTATGGCAATAGACAGCTGCGGTCCCAGCACTTGAGAGCATTCAGCAAGTTTGAGGTTAATCTAGGATATGTAGTTTTAGTTCAAGACCAGCCTGGGCCACATAGAGACCTTGTTGAGAGAGAGACCGAGGCCCTGGCTTTGGTGCATTATATGTGATTTATGGGTGTGCATGTACTGCTGGTAAGAACGTGTGTCTTCCTCTTGTCCAGCCTCTCCTTGGTGGATACTAATCTTCCTTCTGAAGTGGAGCCAGAGCTGCGCAGTTTCATTGCTAAGCGTCTTTCCAAAGGAGCATTCTTTGAAGGGCTGGGTAATGTTGCATCTGTAGAGCTGAGGTAAGTATAAAATATGCTGTCTCCTGTGTTTTTTATTTCTGAGCCAAACATGAGAAGTGTGGAGAAACTTGAAAAGATATAGAGCTGCAGAAAACATCTTTGCTTTCTGTTTTATAGCACTTCCTCCTCTCCTGCTCCCAGCCAGAATGATGACTCTCACGCATAAACATGGCGAAATTAGATTGAGTGAGATTCTGGCACCTCAATGTAATTTAGTCTTGTTTTATATTTAGACAACAGATTCCAGGGCTGGAGATGTAGCCCTGCTATAGAGCACTTACCTAGCATGTACAGCTCTCTGTCCCTTAGTGTCTTTTTTTTTTTTAAATAATTTACTTTTATTTAATGTACACGGTGCATTACCTGCATGTGTGTCTGTGTGAGGGATTGGATCCCCTGGAACTGGAGTTTACAAACAGTTGTGAGCTGCCATTTGGGTGCTGGAAATTGAACCTCGGTCCTCTGGAAGAGCAACTATTGTTCCCAACTGCTGAGCCATATCTCCAGCCCCCCCCCCCTTAGTGTCATTTTAAAAAGTTAATTGCCAATGTAGAAATTGTATGCCTATAGTTTGTAACATAGTTTCACAAATGCTGATGTAGTTCTTCTTACAAAGGGAAATAGGGCAGTAATCTTATTTTCCAGTGAACAGGTAAACACAGAGAACCAGAATAGGAAGGCCAAGGTCAGGTCACAGGGAGGTCAGGTCACAGGCACCTGAGCCTGACCCCAGCTGTCCTGTCATCGCACTCCTTTAGACCGCGCATTTTTTAAACATAGGTCCTCATACCGGTGGTCCAAGGTAAAGCTACTAGAAAAGCCAGGCACATCAGCGTAGAACATCCATGACATGTGAAAGTTTAAAGGACGGAGAACATGCTAATTTTATGTAAACATGAGTATTCTGTGAACAGAGTTGACCTTTGTATGAATTTTTCTTTAAACACTTTTTAAATTATTTTATTTTCTGTGTATTGTTGGTGGATCTACCTGCATAAGTGTCTGTGTACAAGGTGTGTGCCTGGTGCCTGCAGAGCCCAGAAGAGGGTGTTGGATCCCCTGGAGCTAGATATGTTTGTGAGCCACTATGTGCTGGAAATTGAACCTGGGTCTTTTAGAAGAGTAGCCAATGCTTTTTTAACTGCTTAGCCATCTCTCCAGCTCCTAGGTTTTTCACATAAGACTGCAGAATTCAATGAACCTCTATGAGAGGCTGGTTTATTAACGTCTCACCATGTAACCTGATTGGTCTGGGGCTCACCATGTAGACCAAGTTGTTTTTTTATTTTTTTCAACATTTATTTATTTAATATTCTGTCTGTGTGTATATCTGCAGGCCAGAAGAGGGCACCAGACCTCATTACAGATGGTTGTGAGCTACCATGTGGTTGCCGGGAATTGAACTCAGGACCTTTGGAAGAGCAGGCAATGCTTTTAACCACTGAGCCATCTCCCCAGCCCCGACCAGGTTGTTTTTGAACTCACAGAGATCTGCCTGTCTCTGCCTCGTGTGCAGGGTTGTAGTGCATCACCACACCCAGTCTCTAAGGTGTTTAATAAACTTCACTGGTGTGCAGACACGCTCCTCTGCTGAGATGAGGGGAACGAGGCTGGGAATCTCTGCATGAGTGGGATCTCAGACCAGGGTTCAGAGCTGTCACAAAGGAAGGAGCATGAGTACCAGATATGCCACTTTTCCCTTTTCTTTCTTTTCTAGAATTCCCGGTTACCGGGTTGGTTGTTACTACTGCCTTTTCCAACAGGAAAAACTGCTTCCTGAAATAGTAGCAGTGGAACCGGAATTTAACCCTTCTGAGTATGTGGTCTGCTTCTTAGGAGGGTCTGAAAAAGGACTGGAGCTATATCCTTTCTTTGGTATTTGAGAGTATCAGGAGGGCAAACATCAGGGGAAGGGACTAGTAACTACCTCCCTGCTCCCACCTTCCCCACCCTTAAGGGTGTGTCTGGATGTCATTTAAGACCATTTGCCCAGGCTTGTTTTAATCCAGTTTGTAGTATTTAAGAGACCTTCTCTCTCTCTTTCTCTCTCTCTTTGAGACAAGCACTCACTTTGTAGTCTTGTAGTCCTGACTGGCATGGAGCTCACTATGTAGGCCATTCTCGTCTCAAACTTAAAGAGATCCACTTACTTCTGACACTGAGCGCTGGAATTAAAAGCTTGTGCCACCATGCCCAGCTGAGACCTTGTATTTTTCTTTCTTTCTTTTGACACAGGGTTTCTCTGTAGCTTTGGAGCCTGTGCTGGAACTTGCTCTGTAGACTAGGTTGGCCCTGAACTCACAGAGATCTGCCTGCCTCTGCCTTCCGAGAGCTGGAATTAAAGGTGTGCGCAACCACTGCCTGGCTCTTTTCTTTTCATGATTTTTTTTTTTTTTTGGTTTTTCGAGACAGGGTTTCTCTGTGGTTTTGGAGCCTGTCCTGGAACTAGCTCTTATAGACCAGGCTGGTCTCGAACTCACAGAGATCCGCCTGCCTCTGCCTTCCAAGTGCTGGGATTAAAGGCGTGCGCCACCACCGCCTGGCTTCTTTTCATGATTTTATTTACTATGTATACAGTGTTCTGCCTGCATCAGAAGAGGGCAGCAGATATCATTATAGATGGTTGTGAACCACCATGTGGTTGCTGGGAATCGAACTTAGGACCTCTGGAAGAATATGGTCTCTGCTCTATACTTCTGAGCCATCTCTCCAGCCCCTCCTTCCTTCCTTCCTTCCTTCCTTCCTTCCTTCCTTCCTTCCTTCCTTCCTTTCTTTCTTTCTTTATTTCTTTCTTTCTTTCTTTTGACTCAGGGTTTCTTTGTTTCTTTGTGTATCCCTGCCTGTCCTGAAACTTGCTCTGTAGACCAGGCTGGCCTTGAACTCAGAGATCTGCTTGCCTTTGACTCCCAAGTGATGGTATTAAAATATTAAAGGCCTGTTCCATCAATGCCCAGCAACCTTGTATTTCTTGCTGAGAGGTAAGATACTGATTGATCATTCTATATCACTTCCTTAAGAACATACTTTCAGGCTTGAATTGGACAAGTATATTCAAGGGCTGAAAAATAACATGAACTGCAAGGTAAGATGGCTGACCGGAGCGCTAAAGACTAAAGTGATGAACATACCAGGGCTGCTGTACTTGTCGGGTCATTCGGTAGCTCCCCATGTGGGCAGTGGATAAGTGCTATGGGCACAGGCAGGGAGGCGGCTGTGTCATAAGTGCCGAAGGCTTCAGGATTCTGTTTCCGATGTGTCACATTGATGAAAACATCAATGTTGAGTCTTACTGTGGGAATCCACCCCTGTCATCTCAGCACTTGGGAGGCAGAGTATGAGGCAAGCCTAGTTTACATAGTGAGTTCCAAGCCAGCCAGAGGTACATAGTGGACCCTCTCAGAAGGAAAACAGGGAACTGAAAGAATGGTCAGTGGTTAAAACACTGTTTACTATTCCAGAGGACCCAGGCTCAATTCCCAGTACCCTCATGGTGGCTCACAACCATCTGTAGCTCTAGTTCCAGGGAATCAGACACCATCTTCTGGCCTCTGCAGTCACTATGCACATGTGATACGCAGACATACATGCCTGCAAAACCCCATACTCCTAAAATAAAGTAAATTAAAAAATCAAGCACAGCTGGTGAGGGGTTTTAAAGGTAGATGTGCCTGCCACCAAGTCTGACTATCTGAGTTTGATACCCAGGACTCCACTGAGGAAAGAGAACTGACTCACATGTATTGTTCTCCGACCTCCATATATGTATGGCACATGCACACACATACACACAGAAATGTAAAAACAAAGACAGATCTGTGCAAAGTTCAGTGGCTGTTAATAGCACCTGGTGGGAAGAAGAGGCCTTGTCTCTCATATCTAGGCACACGGTTCTGTATTTTGGTTAGCAGCTTATGGCATCAGAGGTATGCTCCTCCGCACTCTACAGATAGCAAGTTTTAAAAACATTCCATTTTTATTACTCTTTTATGAATTAGACATGTCTATATTGACTCATTTATCCAAACCTGTCAAAACTGCTTTCAGGCCGGGCAGTGGTGATGCACACCTTTAATCCCTGCACTGAGTAGACAGACAGGAGGATCTTTTGATTTCCAGGCCAGAAAAGGCTACACTCACTGGTTTTTGTCTTGAAAAAACAAAATCAAAAAACAAAAACAAACAACAACAACAGAAAAAAAAACACAGGAAAGAATGGCCAAGGGCTGGAGAGATGGCTCAGTGGTTAAGAGCACTGGTTGCTCTCCCAGAAGTCCTGAGTTCAATTCCCAGCAACCACATGGCAGCTCACCCTGTTACTCACAACCGTCTGTAGTGAGATCTGGCGCCCTCTTCTGGCGTGTGGGCATACATGGAGGCAGAATGTTGTATACATAATAAATAAATAAATCTAAAAAATTAAAAAAAAAAAAGAATGGCCGGCTTGTCAGCACATACCTATAATCTAAGTTCAAGGCTGGCCTGTATTACATGGCTGCAACCATATCTCAAAAACAAACAAACTGAAAAGGTACCTATCTTAGCTCTTGTTGTCCAGCCATTAGGAGGGCCAGAGTGCAGCTCCCAACTGAAAGTCCTGCTACTCATGACCGCCTGTAACTCCAATTCCGGAGGATGCAACGCCCTTTCTGGACTCTGGAGGCTTCCACAAGAATACACATATACAAACAAAAATAGAATTTAAAATTGTACTGAAGAAAGCTAGGAAGGTGGCTTTGAGGACCTGAGTTTGGACCCCCAGTGCCCACAGAAAAATCTGGGTGTGGTGACATGCCTCTGTAACCCCAGTGCTGAAGTGGTGGAGGACAGGCAGATACCTGTACCTCATTAGCCAGCCATCCCATCCAAATCAGTGAGCTCCAGGTTCAGTGAAAGACCCTGGCTCAAGAAAATAAGTTGGAGAAGTTGGAGAGGTGGTACCTGCCAAGACTGCTGACCTGAGTTTATCTCCAGCACCCATGGGTTGAAGGCCAGAGCTGACTTCTACAAGTTGTCCTCTGATCTAAACAGACACTGTGGCACACTTGTGTCCACTACCATCAGCCCACCTCCAAAAATGCAGTTGAAAATCTTAAGGTGGCAAGCAATTGAGGAAGACACCTGATGTCAACTCTGAGCCTTCACAGGCATGCAGAGAAAGAGTATATACAGCTGGGTGATGGTGGCTCTCGCCTTTAATTCCAACACTCGGGAGGCAGAGGCAGGTGGATCTCTAAAAGCTAGTCCCAGAACAGCTAGGATTGATACACAGAAAAACCCTGTCTCAAAAAAACAAAAGCAAACAAAAAAAGAGTATATTGAAGACAAAAGTCCACTAAGCTAAAGATTTTTATGATATTAAAGCAAGCAACATTCTCTCTCAACCTAGGAAAGCAGCCTGGGATGTGATGTCAGGTCCTATCTGCACAGCTGGTATGAGGATGTGGTGTGTCCGATCCAAAGGGTGGTTCTTCTCTTTCAGGAAAAGCTGACCTTTCTGCTGCATGCTGTAAGTATTGCACACAAAGACCATCCCGGGTAGACTCTCCTCAGCAGACTTGGATCGTTTAGAAACATACTCATTTTCTCTAAACATAGCTTTTCCCTGCCTGAATATTTCTTCAGACAATGCTTGCTGTTTAGACCACATCTTACTGGCTCCCGTCTAGAAAGTTTTATTACTAGGGTGGGGTTGAATGTCAGCTGGATCTCTCCATTAAAAACCGCTTTCACACGAGGTGTGCCGGTGCATGTCTGTGCTCCCAGCACTGGGACAGAAGCAGGAGAAGGAGGTTAAGGTCAGTCTCAGCTACACAGAGAGTTTGACACACAGCTGATTTATGGGAGACCCTGTCCCGTTAAAAATGTCAGCTGGGCCTTCACATTTAAAAAAAAGTAATAATCTTTTCTTCTTAGCCACTTTTTTAAAGATAGGGCTTCACCGGGCAGTGGTGGCACACACCTTTAATCCCAGGCAGAGGCAGGTGGATCTCTAAATTCAGGAACAGCCAAGGATATGCTGGAAAACACTGTCTCAAAAAAAAAAAAACCAAAGAATTAATAAAAAGCAAAAAAAGATAGGGCTTAACTGTTCAGCCCAGGATGGCTTACCTTTTTTTTTTTTTTTTTTTTTTTTTTTTTTTAGAAAAGACTTAAATGATTTTGTGTGTGTGTAGAGATAGAGGGCAACTTTTGTGAGCTCTCATCTTCAGCCTTTTTTTTTGCTTTTTTCGCTACAGGGTTTCTCTGTGGTTTTGGAGCCTGTCCTGGAGCTCTTGTAGACCAGGCTGGTCTCAAACTCACAGAGATCCGTCTGCCTCTGCCTCCCAAGTGCTGGGATTAAAGGCATGCGCCACCACCGCCCGGCTCTTCAGCCTTGTTTCTGTGTGCATACTAGCAGGCTGGCCCTCGAGCTTTCTGCTGATCATCTCGTATCTGCCTCCCATGTCACCGTGGGAGTGCTGGGACGTGCATGCCCCAGAACCGGCTCTCGTGGGTTCTGAGGGTCGCACTCAGGCCATCTGGCTGCAACAGCTAGCACTTTTACTCAGCTGAGTCACTTCCGGCTCTGACTCCAACTCTTCAATCTTACCTGCCTCAGCTTCTTGAGATTATGGACCTGCCCAACCACATCTGTCTGAAATAATTACTGTTTGAAAGGCTGGGAAACAGGTGCCATTTTCAGAATATCTGAAAACGAAAGCAAGATGCAAAGTAATTTTAACTATACGAAAATGTTTGGGCCCTGCACAAGCCCACCTTCATTCAATCCCCAGATTCCACAAGATGGCAGGAGAGAACCAAATCCCAGAACTGTCCTGACTTCCACATGCAGTCCTTGACACTTTTATACACACGAACACATGTATACACAAACACACGATAAATAGACAGATTTGGGGGCCAGTGTAATAGCTAAGGGCATTTGCTGCCAAGCCTGACAACCTGAGTTCAATCCCTGGAACCTTCAGGAGAGTACTGATACCTGCAAATTGACCTCTGACCTCCACATGAGTGCCATGGCATGCGTGCAGCCCCCATTGAGATAAATAAGTGAGTAAATAAATGCTGGAAAATGTTAAAGTGGTGACACATGTAATTTTAAAGACGCCATGAAGAAGTCACGCCATGCAGCAAGGCTCACATCGGAGGCACATAGGAGATGTATTGGAAGAGGAGCGAAGGGGGCAGAGGAGGGAGAGGGGCAGAGACAAGTTCCCTAGGGACGAGTGGTAGAAAAGAGAGAGAGGGAGAGAGAGACACGGGAGGTGGGCAGGCCCACCTTTTAAAAGGGAACGTAGTGAATGTGCTCAGGAGGTGCTCTTAGTGGCTGCAGGTAGGACTGTCCTGTCAGGATCCCAAGGGCAGGCCAGTGCAGATGCCTGAATACTAACACCTAACACTAGAGAAACTGAGGTGGAAGATCAGGAGGTGCAGGCTAGCTATGCTGCAAAGCAAGACTATCTTAAAATAAACCATACTAATAAATAAAAATGAAAACAAATGAAAACAAGCCAGGCTATGATGTTGCACGCCTCTAATTCCAGCACTTGGGGGGGATCTCCGTGAGTTGGAGGCCAGCCTGGTCTATAGAGTAAGTTCCAGGACAGTTCCAGTGCTACACAGAGAAACCCTGTTTCTCAAAGTCAAATCAGACAAAGAAATAAGTCAAACATTACTGAGCAGGGCTTTAGCTTAGAGCACTTGTGTAGGGTGTACGAGGTCCTGGCCTTAATCTGCAGCAGGGGAAAACCTTTCCTTCAGATGTTTCAGACAGCCGCTGAGCACAAGGTGCGGTGGGCAGTGTTCTTTAATAACCATGGCAGACGATGCATTTGGATGCAGTGGTGGTCAGTGAGGAACAGAGGAGGCATGTATCAAGCTGGCTCCCTCTCCCTCTCTCTCACAGGCTCTAAGTTATACTCCTGTTGAGCTTAAAGAATCAGATGAAAAAACAAGGAGAGACATTAACAGGTAAAGAACAATAATTTCTGAAGAAATCCTGCCCCCCCCCAAGCCAAACGGCTACATTTTTACCTCCCACCCCTAGTATAGAATGCATTTGTTTTCTCCTGTTCTGCAATGTTGTTGATGAAAAAGGACTTGTATATATGACAGGTTTCTGAGTGTGGCCAGTCTCCAAGGACTTATTCATGAAGGCACCATGACCTCTTTGTGCATGGCCATGACAGAGGAGCAGCATAAGTCTGTGATCATCGACTGTAGTGGGCCCCAGCCTCAGTTCTACAATGCAGGTGAGTCAGAAACCTAGAGGCAGTGTCTGTGGGACTCCTGCACTGAAAACACGTGACACAGACATGTCCTTGTGCTGACTAAGTTTGCTGAAACCTTAATGATCCTAGAGACATGGGATTCAATTCATGCCTGTAGTCCACTTCTGCATATTAAAAAGTTCACGTGTGTATATAAGAAAACTCCTATCTGTGTACACAGGAACAAACCCCAAAATGCTCAGAAAGGCATATTTACATTTTTTTACTTTGAGATAGGTTCTCACTGTATAGTCCAGGTTGGCCTTGAGCTGACAATCCCCCTGCCTGGCTCTCCTAGGATTACAGGTGTGCTTTATATAAAGACTTTTTTTTGTTTGGTTGGTTGACTGCTTTTGAGAAAGGGTCTCATGTAGGCTATATGGGCCTTAAACTTCTAAACCTTCTACCTCCACCTCTCGGATGCCGAGATTATAGATGTGCATTACCCTCCCTAGTGTGCAGACATTTTCTTGTTTTTGGATTTTTTTTTCCAAGACAGTTTCTCTGTGTAGTCCTGACTGTCCTGGGACTCACTCTGTAGACCAGGCTGGCCTCGAACTCAGAGATCTACCTGCCTCTGCCTCCTCAGTGCTGGGATTAAAGCCATGCACCACCACTGCCTGGCATTAAAGACATTTTCTTAAAATCTTTTTGTTGGGGGCTGGAGAGATGGCTCAGCGGTTAAGAGCATTGCCTGCTCTTCCAAAGGTCCTGAGTTCAATTCCCAGCAACCACATGGTGGCTCACAACCATCTGAAATGAGGTCTGGTGCCCTCTTCTGGCCTTCAGGCATACACGCAGAAAGAATATTGTATACATAATAAATAAATAAATCTTTTTGTTTTGTTTTGTTTTTTTGAGACAGGGTTTTTCTATGTAACAGCTCTGGTTGTCCTGGAACTTGTTTTGTAGAGCAGACTGGCCCCAACTCAGAAATGCATCTACCTCTGCCTCCCAAGTGCTGGGATTAAAGCCATATGCCACCACACCTGGTCAAGAAAATCTTTTGAGTGTGTCTGTGTGAGTGCAGGTACGCGTGTGCCCCAGCACACATATGGGAGTCACAGGACAACCCTGGGGGGTAGTTCTTTTTTCCTTTCTTTGTGTGCGTGTGGTTTTTGTTTTGTTTGTTTTTGTTTTTTGTTTTTGAGACAGGTTTCCCTGTAGCTTTGGAGCCTGTCCTGGAATTCACTTTGTAGACAGGGCTGGCTGGTCTCGAACTTAGAGATCCGCCTGCCTTTACTTGCTGAGTGCAGGGATTAAAGGTGTATACCACCACCGCCTGATAGGAGGTAGTTTTTTGTTGGCTCCTCTATCTGTCAGTCTAGCTGACCCTCAAGGGTTTAGGGGTTTTCCTGTCTCCATCTCAACATAGGAACAATGGGCTGGGTGGTGGTGGCGCATGCCTTTAATCCCAGCACTCGGGAGGCAGAGGCAGGCTGATCTCTGGGAGTTCGAGGCCAGCCTGGTCTACAAGAGCTAGTTCCGGGACGGCACCAAAGCTACAGAGAAACCCTGTCTCGAAAAACAAAACAAAAAACATAGGAACAATGGGACTTCAGATACACCCTTCAGCATCTGGCTTCACGTGAGTGCTGAGACAGTCTCAGGGTCTCGTGCTTGCATGGCCAAGTGCTTTATCCACCAAGCCACCTCCCCATCCCTGAAGACATTTAAAAACATTTATTTATTTATTGTTTTTTTTTTCAAGACAGGATTTCACTGTATAGCCCCAGCTGTGTTAGAACTTGCTCTGTAGACCATGCTTGCCTCAAATGCGTAGAGATCCACCTGCCTCTGCCTCCTGAGTGCTGGTATTAAAATTGTGTGCCAACACACCTGGCTTCTAAAGGCATTTTTTGATATAACAAATTGGAAGCAACTTAAATGTTTAACAAGAAGAAATCAGTAAATTGGAGTTTAGAGTGGCTAAAATCAAACTAGAGATACATGTTAATGTCTCTGAATCATACTGTTCAGTGAAACAGCCACTAAGAAAAACACACAGAGTCAACATATAGAAGCAATACATATACAAGGTAAAGATGGCTAGCCAAAGCTTCAAGTATATATTAGGAATGAGAGTTTTTTCCGGTGGGAATAGAGGGAAGAGTGATGATGGGGCTTCAGATGCTTGGGTATTTTGCTACCATGTGGTAAGCATAACTATTTTTGAAGTCACAAGAGAAGTTTTAAATAATTATAAATTCATGTGCCAGGCAATGGTGGTTCACGCCTTTAATCCCAGAACTGGGGAGACAGAGGCAGGTGGATCTGTGTGAGTTCAAGGCCAGCTTGGTCTACAAAATGAATTCAGGACAGCCAAGGCTGTTTCATAGAGAAACGTTGCCTCAAAAATAAATAGGAAGAAAAGAAAAAAAGAGAGGAAAGAAAAGAAATTCATTTGCTAGAACTGTGGTTAATAGCAGGTGCTGTTCTTTTCAGAGAAGGTGTTGGGTTCCCAGCACCCATGTCGGGGGACCCAACACTTTTATGTCTCCTAGGGCACCTGTATTCATATGCACACATACACACACACACAATTAAAATAATAAAAGTAAAATCTTTAAAACTGGCATACATGTGCTTTGTGTTATTTAATTTTATTTCCTGTTGTTTAGGAAGCAACCGTTTTTGTGAGGACTGGATGCAGGCTTTCCTACATGGTGTTGAAGCGGGGAACCCTTTCCTTTTCAGACAAGTCCTGGAGAACTTTAAACTAAAGGTAATGAACTGGCTGTGTGCCAGGGGCCATGCACAGTGTTTGCTTCTGCATCTGGTTACTGCAGGAGGCAGCAGCAGTGCTTGGCTTCACAGTCACGATGCTTTTTATTGGTTCTGCATCTGATTACTACAGGAGGCAGCAGCGGTGCTTGGCTTCACAGTCACAATGCTTTTTATTGGTTTTGCATCTGATTACTGCAGGAGGCAGCAGCGGTGCTTGGCTTCACAGTCACGATGCTTTTTATTGGTTCTGCATCTGATTACTACAGGAGGCAGCAGCGGTGCTTGGCTTCACAGTCACAATGCTTTTTATTGGTTTTGCATCTGATTACTGCAGGAAGCAGCAGCGGTGCTTGGCTTCACAGTCACAATGCTCTTTAGGTGGGGCATCCTCAGAACTCGCCTCAGAAGGCACTGCTGTCCAGCAGCATTGTGTGCATGCAATTCCATTTCCAATACTTTGTGGTGAATTGCTGGCTGATAGTTAGGGGACATCAAGCTGATAATTTGTGATATATATACATTGCAATACACAGAAACAAATGATTTTAAATTCTGGTCGGTGAGTACTATCACCTCAGGAGATTTTTTTTTTTTTTTTTGGTTTTTCGAGACAGGGTTTCTCTGTGGTTTTGGAACCTGTCCTGGAACTAGCTCTTGTAGACCAGGCTGGTCTCGAACTCACAGAGATCCGCCTGCCTCTGCCTCCCAAGTGCTGGGATTAAAGGCGTGCGCCACCACCGCCCGGCTCCTCAGGAGATTTTTAAAGTTTTAAATTTTTTTTTTTTTTTTTTTGGTTTTTCAAGACAGGGTTTCTCTGTCACAGTCCTGGCTGTCCTTGACCTCATTCCTTAGACCAGGCTGGCCTTGAACTCACAGAGATCACCTGCCTCAGCTCTCAAGTGCTGGGATTAAAGGCATGTGCCACCACAGCTTGACAGAAGACTTTTAAAAAGTCTTTTTAAATGTGTGATTCTGTTACACTAAAGGCAGAGGATACTAGCAATAGGAATAATGGGTGTTCTTATAAAAAGCTCAACATTAGCTGGGTGTGGTGGCGCACACCTTTAATCCCAGCATTGAGAGGCAGAGGCACATAGACCTGTGAGTTTGAGGCCAGCCTGGTCTACAAAGTGAGTTTGAGGACAGCCAGGGCTACATAGTGAGACCTTGTCTCAAAAAAACGAAATGAAACAAATGCCACCACTGTTGACACACCCTGAGTGTTCACCTTGAGAGCAGGCATTCTTCAAGGCTCCTCATGACCTCACTAAACAGATTTAACTGGGTCATCTTTTCCTAGGCCATACAAGACACAAACAATTTGAAGAGATTTATCCGACAGGCAGAGATGAATCACTATGCTTTGTTTAAATGTTACATGTTCCTTAAGAACTGTGGCAGCGGAGATATTCTTTTGAAGATTGTTAAAGTGGAACATGAAGAAATGCCCGAAGCCAAAAGTGTGGTGGCGGTCCTTGAAGAGTTCATGAGAGAAGCACTTGACTGAGGTGGGAGCGTGACACGGATTAGGCTGCATGTGTGGAACTGTAGTTGTCATTGTTCACAGGATCACACTGCTCCTAAGATGACGGGAAACACACAGGTTCTTTCTGCCTTTTGTACTTCGTTTGTTTAACTTAATTAAACACAGAAATCCAAGGATCATCTTCACAGAGTCCTAGGCAGATAATGTGTATTACAATTGTGGAATTTTGCTACCTTGTTAGTCTCATAAATTTTAAGCTTAAAACATATGCTGCCTAAAAAGCTTTGGAGGTGATTTTTGGCTTCTCAGGAGTTTACTGTAGTAATTAGCAGGTTTTCCTCCTCCTCCTCAAGACAAAAAAAAAAAAAGTTCCTCTTTCTCAATAGACCTGTGATCCTAGTGAGATGTGACCACACATGCCTATAATCTGGCTACTCAGGAGGTGGAGTCAGGTTTCAAGTCCCAGGCCAGTCTGAGCTACAGAGTAAGTTTGTGCCCGGCTTGGACTATACAGCAGTCATCATACTGATCTTCTAGCACCACCATCGGTTTCAAAGACAGACCTGTTCATGCTGTGGCTGCCTGGTACACACCAATGGTTGGCATGAAGGATGAAGCCACCTTATTTCAAGCCAATATGCAAATAAATCATGAGTGTATAAGAATTTAAAAGTGAGGGGCTGGAGAGATGGCTCAGTAGTTAAGAGCACTGGCTGTTCTTCCAGAGGTCTTGAGTTCAATTCCCAGCCACCACATGGTGGCTCACAACCATCTGTAATGAGATCTGGCGTCCTCCTCTGGTGTGCGGGCATACTTGGAGGCAGAAAGTTGTATACATAATAAATAAATAAATCTTAAAAAAAAAATAAAGAATTTAAAAGTGAGCCGGGCAGTGGTGGCACACACATGCCTTTAATCCCAGTACTTGGGAGGCAGAAACAGGTGGATTTCAGTAGGTCGAGGCTATCCTGGTCTACAAAGCGAGTTCCAGGACAGCCAGGACTATTACACAGAGAACCCCTATTTACAAAAATAAAAATAAAGGAATTTAAAAGTGAGCTGGGTGATGGTGATATGTCTTTAGTCCTAGCACTTGGGAGGCAGAGGCAGGCAGATCTCTATGTGTTTGAAGTCAGCAAGTTCCAGGATAGCTGGGGATACACAGAAAAACCCTGTCTTAAAAAAACCAAAACAAAACAAAAATTTAAAAATGAGCTTTATATTAGATAATACATACTTTTGGGCTGAGAAGGTGGCCCGGAAGGCAAAGACGCCTGCCACCCAATCTGACACCCTATGTTCAATCCTCAGGACCCACACAGTAGGAGAGGATCAAACTCCAACAAGTTCCCTCTGACTCCTCTCCCCCCACACATGTACATACAATAAATATAATAAATGGGGGACTGTTGCTTTGGAAAAGACCCAGATTTGATTCCCAGCACCTAGGGGATTTGATAGCATGCTCTGACTTCCTCAGGCATCAGACACACATGTAATATACAGACCTACATGCAGGTTAAAATACTTACAAACATAAAATAATTAATCTAAAACCAGAAAAATAAAAGAAATGGGTGTATTAGCTTCAATATGAGGCATTCTCTCAGATGAAAAGCTATTGCAGAAGTGTCTACATCATTTACAGGTACTTATTTGCCAGGAGCCTGTATTTTCTTCCTTTTTTTTTTTTAGGTGAAAATGCTGGGGTTTTTAAACAGTATTAAGGAAAAAAATAGTAAACACAGTAAATATCCTTTACAAGCAAATATAAGAATGCAAACTGGGGGCTGGAGGGATGGCTCAGTGGTTAAGAGCACTAGCTGCTCTTCCTGAGGTCCTGAGTTCAATTCCCAGCAACCACATGGTGGCTCATAACCACCTGTAATGAGATCTGGTGCCCTCTTCTGGCCTTCAGGCATACACAGAGACAGAACATTGTATACATAATAAATAAATAACTTAAAAAAAAAAAGAATGCAAACTGGAAGCCAGGTGTGGTGATGCATGCCTTTGAATGCAACACTCCACAAGCCAGAGTAGTTGGAGCTCTGTGAGTTCAGGGCCAGCCTGATTTACTGATTTACATAGCAAAGTTTCAGGTCAGCTGGGTCTATATAATATAGTGAGACCCTGTCTCAATAAATAAGCAAATAAAGAATATTTAAAAAATTTAAGAATGCAAACAAATTCTTCCTATCACAATTGTTTATTGATCTTAGTTTGGTCCTGTGTCACAAGCCTTGGATTGTTTTACTCTGGATCAGTGTCCTGGGGTGGCCATTTCTAAATCCCCATGGATGCCAGCTGCAGCCACACACAGAGTTGTTCTGCACAGCTTTTTAGTAAGTCCATTTGATCATGATTTTGGTTTAGGAAATCAGAAGCCTTGTGTTCTCACTGCCTTCAGGATGCTCAGAGGAGCAGAAGCCTGTAAAACTGAAGAACTCTTAACTGCTCGTAAACCCCTGTTAAGGGCAGAGTTCTAACTTTCTTTTTTTTTTTTTTTTCTTTTTTTTTCTTTTTCTTTTTATTTATTTATTTATTTATTTATTAAAGATTTCTGTCTCTTCCCCGCCACCGCCTCCCATTTCCCTCCCCCTCCCCCAATTAAGTCTCCCCCCAGCCCGAAAAGCAATCAGGGTTCCCTGTCCTGTGGGAAGTCCAGGGAACCCCCACCTCCATCCAGGTCTAGTAAGTTGAGCATCCAACCTGCCTAGGCTCCCACAAAGCCAGTGCGTGCAGTAGGATCAGAAACCCATTGCCATTGTTCTTGAGTTCTCAGTAGTCCTCATTGTCCACTATGTTCAGAGAGTCCGGTTTTATCCCAGACTTTTCCAGACCCAGGCCAGCTGGCCTTGGTGAGTTCCCAATAGAACATCCCCATTGTTTCAGTGTGTGGGTGCACCCCTCGCGGTCCTGAGTTCCATGCTCGTGCTCTCTCTCCTTCTGCTCCTGATTTGGACCTTGAGATTTCAGTCCTGTGCTCCAATTTGGGTCTCTGTCTCTGTCTCCTTTCATCGCTTGCTGAAGGTTAATATTCAGGAGGATGCCTATATGTTTTTCTTTGGGTTCTCCTTATTTAGCTTTTCTAGGATCACTAATTATAAGCTCAATGTCCTTGGTTTATGGCTAGAAACCAAATATGAGTGAGTACATCCCCAGAGTTCTAACTTTCAAAGTGATCGACAGTGGCCTGCCTTCTCCTCTCCATAAGTCAGTCTAGGGATATGACTCACCACGCCCTTTCTTTTCTTTAATGAGAAATACAATGCAGGATCTTAAAAAATGCTTTTATATGGCTTTAAAGTTTAATAACTTGGATTATAGGCAGTATAGAAAAGAACCTAAGTAGCATTTTTATAGCTGTCTGACGACTGGATAGTCAGCAGCTCTTAGCACTTTTCTGGACTCTTCCTAATGCACGTAGTTGGCCACTTGGACGTCATTTTGTAAAAATGAGCAACAGTAGAACATCAATATCTTGAGTCTGTAAAACAAAAATCTTCATTTTCAAACTCACAATCAAGAGTCTGACAAATGGCATTTAAGAAATAAATGTAGGGGCTAGGGAAATAGCTCTGTGTAAAGTACTTGCCGTGCAAACATGAGGACCGGAGTTCGACCCTCACAGCCCATATACAAAAGTCAAGTGTGGTAGCATGTGCTTGTAACCCTAGCACCGATGAGGCAGGAGTCCTACTGGCCAGCCTAGCCGGAGAGATAATTCAGTGGATAAAGGCTCTTGCTACCAAGTCTGATGGCCTGAGACCTATCTCCAGAATCCATGTAAAGGTGGAAGGAGAGAGCCGGGTGATGGTGGTGTTGTATGCCTTTAATCCCAGCACTTGGGAGGCAGAGGCAAGTAGATCTCTGTGAGTTTGAGGCCGGCCTGGTCTACAGAGCTAGTTCCAGGACAGCCAGGGCTGTTACAGAGAGAAACCCTGTTTGGAGGGTTGCGGGGAGGTGGAAGGAGAGAGAGAACCCACTCCTGCAAACTGCTCTCTGACCTCTCCACATGCATCCCTCAGAATTAATCAGTTGACAAATAGGAAAACAAAAGGGTAGATGGCGCCTGAGGATTGATATCCCAGGGTTGGCCTCTGGCCTCCATATGTTTGTACACACAAACATATACATCAAAAATAATAAAAATAGCCGGGCGATGGTGGCGCACGCCTTTAATCCCAGCACTCGGGAGGCAGAGGTAGGCGGATCTCTGTGAGTTCGAGACCAGCCTGGTCTACAGAGCTAGTTCCAGGACAGGCTCCAAAGCCACAGAGAAACCCTGTCTCGAAAAACAAAAAAAAAAAACAAACAAACAAAAAAAATAATAAAAATAAAAGCAAATGCATCAAATCACTTGTGGATATAGGCAAAGTATAACTGTTTATTTGTAGGTACTTCCTTTGCAATGTAGGCTCACTACAATATACAATTGTATATAGTGATCTTATGTTTAAAAAGAAGACTGTGATAAATTCTGTATCGCTATTAAAGACAAGGAGAAAAATGTCATGGAATTATCTTGCTGGTCCTGAGAGGAAACAGCTCATGGTCAGAAAACTATACTGTATCCAAATTTTAATAAGTGAATGTATTAAATTGTAAAGGTTTAAAAAGTGATGTTCAGACATGGAATAAACTTGTAATTGTGTGCAACACACAGGAAATATATGTTTGCCTTGTATCAAAATTGTATCTAATTTGTAATAATAATAAAACACAGCTTCTAATCAAGGCAGATATTTATGCCTAATTGAACTCAGTTCACACCTTTAATAATTTCCAATAAGTTTATGGGGAAATTGTACTTTTTCATAACACACATCATACCCACATACATACACATATCCATACACTAAGGCATGTACATACACCTGTCACCTGTTGGCATGCACAAGAAAGGGGGAAACAGTTTTTATCACAATGTTTTATTTGTTGTCTAAAACAGTTTCACCTGTAGGACACAGGGCCTTTCCTCTCTCACACTCATAGAGGGTGATAGGACTAGACTCTGGAATTGAGAAGTGACAAAGTGGGGGGTCTGTGAAGAAAAGACTCAGCAAAGACTCCAAAGTTACCCACCGCTCCTGAGTGACCTCGAGCTGATGAAATGAGATAGGTTCTCTGTAAATGTGCGTATATATTGTATGTGTGTTTTCATGTGTACATGGAGATCAGAGGACCTTGTATATGTGGCCTGGGACTTGCCAAGTAGGCTAGGCTGGCAGGCCAGCAAGTCCCAGGGATTTGCCTCCCCTCACTGGGGTGACAAGTGTGCACTGCATCTGGATTCTACATGGGTACTTGGGACTGGGCACAGCCACATTGGCCAGAAATCCCCCCCCTTTTTTTTTGTTTGTTTTTGAGATAAGGTCTCTGTTTTGTAGCTCTGGCTGTCCTAGAACTCCATAAGTAGTCCAGGCTGACCTTGAACTCAGAGAGATCTACCTGCACGCACCAGTACAGCCAGCCAGAGACTGCCTCCTAACATATGTATGAATTTGATTCCCTTTAAGTCCCATGCAAATATCCAGGGACCAAGAATATAAACTGTGGCCGGCAGTGGTCGTGCACGCCTTTACTCTCAGTACTCTGGAGAGTACTGAGTTCAAGGCCAGCCTAGTCTACAGAGTGAGTTCCAGGACAGCCAGGACTATAACACAGAGAAAACCTGTCTCAAAAAAACAAAAAAAAAAAAAAAAAAAACAACCCTACCCATCCTCAATATATATAATGAACTTTTTTTTTCTGCCAACTTTTTGAGACTGGGTTTCAAAAAGATCAGTCTCTGCCGCCCAAGTGCTGGGATTAAAGGCTGCGCCACTGTGTAGTTTTGAAGCCTGTCCTGGAACTCACTTTGTGGACCAGGCTGGCCTTGAACTCACAGAGATCCTCCTGCCTCTGCCTCCCGAGTGCTGGGATTAAAGTGTGTGCCACCACTACCTGACTGTTGTTTTCAATTTTTTTTTTTTGATTTTTCAAGACAGGGTTTCTCTGTAGCTTTGGAGCCTGTAACTAGCTCTTGTAGACCAGGCTGGCCTCGAACTCACAGAGACCCACCTGCCTCTGCCTCCCGAGTGCTGGGATTAAAGGCGTGTGCTACCAGCGCCCAGCTGTTTTCAATTTTTTAAATTATCATTGGTAAACATTTTAGTAAACTATTTAACGAGAATTTGTCAGAAAGGAAGAAACAGAAAAGTAAAGGTAAATGGGAGGAGGCCAAAGGCAAATCTAATTAAACAGCTTTTTTCCCCAAGGAGCTGCCTTGATGCCTTGAGTTTCTGGAGCACAGGAGGCCCCAGTGGAAGGTGCTTGCAGAGAACTCAGCTCTGCACTTCCCAAGTAGCAGCAGGTGTGTAGTTAGCCTGAGCTAACTGCGCTCTTGGTTTTAGTTTGGGGATGGCTCCTACACTGTTGGGAAGCCTTTTTCAGTAACACAGGAAATTGATGGGAAGGGCAGCGACCCCCGTTCTGCACTTACCAGGGCAGTTCAATCCTTCAGCGTCGGTAGTTAACTGGGAAGCAACAGAGGCCAATACTGATCTGGAGAAGGTGGGCACACAGTTGGCTTTCCAGGCCTCATTCATGCAAAGTTACTCAGCTGTTAAACTTCTGAAGTCCCAGGCCTCACCTTGAGCATATATGCTGCTTTCATTTCTCCTCTGGATATGAACTTAACCATGCCCTGTTCTTCAAGATTAAGTTGTTGATGGCCCCGAGGAGGACCTAAAGACTAGGCTTGTTGAGGCAGAGAAAGAGGTCTCTAGTCCTGAGTGAAGGTGTATTGCTGATGTAGCAAGGCTATGTCAAGGACACCAGTCTCAGGGGATAGCAGTGTGCGGATGTAGACAGAGAATATCCACAGCGTTTGCCCCTCCGCCTGTTTACGGCCTGAAGACTGCCCCTACAGAGACTGCGCCTATCTGCGCCTCTTCATTCAGCTGAATCCAATAACTGCACTTCCCTGTTCAACAGTATATAACAAACACTCTGAGCTTATGGAGCAGGGCTGTGGCTTCTCCATGACCATGCGATCCCAGCTTTTCTGTCCTTGAGTTCATGTGTGTGTGTTTTCTTCATTCCCTTGGCAACTGTCAATCCCTAAAGCAGTGCCGAGTGAGGCATGTAGGAGAGCTGGGTGAGTGTACGAGAAGACAGGCCTGTGGGGACACGCACTGAGACTGTCACTCGGGCTGAGCTCCCTAACTACGGGCAACTACCTCCAAAACTGTCCAGGAAGCTTATGTTATGGGAAGAACAATCAGTTTTCACCAACCACTCAGGAAAGGAAAAGGAAGACAGTGCCAATCACCTGCACCAGAACCCATCAACCCACCACTTCCAGTTCTTTCCTTCTCCCACCAGACCCAGACAAAACAGTTCCATGGCAGCTCTTGTAGTCACTTCCTGAGTAACCAATGGCTTTAAAAAAATCTTTAATGGAATCTGTGCTCAAATAATATGTTACAACAAAAATATACAGAATGTACACAATACAAAAATATTTAGAAACCAACATTGCGGCTAGTGGATTGGTTTTCACTTACTTAGTCCTTGGAGGGCAGCTCACTGTCAGGCAGTATTTAAGGCAGAGGAGAGTCAACACTTTGCAGCCAGCCCTGGGAAGCACACAGCACTGGGAAATCCTCATTATCTGCAAACTGAATTGGACACTCGAGGAAGATCTGGGTTCGGTGAGCAGTACCTCCACTGATGCTCTAGGCAAGAATGGTTCGCTTGGAAACAGCGTCAAAAGAGGCCCATTAGGGGGCTTCTCCTAATTAAAAAACGAGTGACGAATGGTGCCATTAAAGTGAAATTTCTCTTCTTTGAAGGCCTGCTTTCCCTTCCCTGGCTTCCATGACTCCTCTCCCCTTTAAAAGCAAGGGAGTCCACATAGTTGTTGTCTGGGGATTCCCCAGCCTCTGAGGCCAACCTACTGCCTGAAGAATGACAGTACCCCGAGTCCCGCCCTGCTGGCGGCCACACTGGAGGGGTCCGGGTGAGGGACTCAGGAGAAAGGAGACCAGCTGGGGAAAGTTGCTGGAGTGGTGAGGGGATCCAGGAGCAGTTCCCATCCTCCTGACTTCCCATGTCTGTGGTTCCTCAGCCTGGACTCCCAGGAGCTGAGAGTCCCGAAGCCGATATAAAGGTCATTTGTCTCACAGTCTCCACTCAGGGCTTCCAGAAGCTCCTAGTGCCAGCCTGAGCAGACTGTCTTGGAGGGGCAGAGGCACAGCGTGTCTTGCCAAACTCCTGAGGCTGCTGGGATGTGGGTAGCACAAAGCTATTCCCTCAGTCTCACTTCCAACTTCCCTCCAGATCTAATCATCTAAGTCTACAGCTGCTCTCGACCCTGGGCACTCACCCAGGCTCCCAGGAGCTCTTCTCTGGGGCAAGGTCTTCACCAAAATATCTTTTACTATAGCTTCCTTGTTGAGATGGCCATGGTATCACTGTCCTAGGTTTTCTTTCATTCCAAAGACTTTATTCTACAGGAGGCAGAACAGACATGAAGCTACCCCAGAGGGAACCGGAACACAGCTGGCATATCCTCCCAAAGGTCCTGGTGGGGCTCTGGTCTTCCCTCTAGCAGGGACAATTTTTCCGCTGGTCAGTGATGCTTAGGAGGTGTGTGGGAAGGCCAGATGGGAAAGAGGGGCTTGAATTATGCAAAAAGCAAGGCCACTGAACAAACACACTGAGCATGCCCATTCCAGCAATCCCTTACAGACACCCTTGAGTACATTGTCCTCCACTGCCTCCCTCTGCAGGGTCTGACTTGCCTGACATTGCACACGCGCTCGTGTACACACACACACAACACACCCCAAAACCCTGTCTCCACACCCAAAAGAGAGGCACAAAGTAGGGCAAGGGCAGTAGAGAGGAAGAAAAGACCCCAAAGTCCAGATGGGGCACGGATGCAGGATGATGGTGTGATATGCCAGCATTCAGGAATACAGGCAGGAAGAGGGAAAATTGGTCCTGGGCCTTTCCCAAGGGGAACCTGGGATGAACTTCAGTGCCCCAGGCACGGGCCCTCTCATAGATCCCCAGGAAAAGAATATAGAACATCTCCCCGCCCTAGGGGCCATGCTATTGCACCCACTGACAGGATCTGAGCCTGGGGTGCTCTGGGCTCCCCCAGATTCAAAGCATCTACTGCCAGAGCACCAGACCATGAGCTGCAGGGAGGACATGACTGAGCCTCCAGTTACCTCCTGGCTGGGGAAGGCATGCCTGGCTGCGGCTGCCCTCAGAACTTCTGTGTCCCAGTGTCTCTCCAAGTGAAAGACCAGGAAGAAGGCTACTTGTGGCAGTGAGAGGGGAGCACGTGGATCAGCTACTCCCATCCTACCCCAGACTTTCCCCCACCCCAGCTCAACTTAGGAAAACGGCAGCTGCATCCATCTCCTCCCCCACCCTTCCACACTGAAACACATACATCCCCGAGTCTCCTGCTCCCCCGGTCTCGCTGAATTGGTGATGAAAATCAGATGCAGGTACTTCCTCTGGATGCTTCTGCTTCTTCCCTTCCCTGCCTCGGTCCTCCAGTCTCCTAAGGGGGTGGTGGCAGCTTCAAGTCCAGTAGTGTATAGGCAAAGATGTTCCAGAAGACAGCAAACAACACGAAGATGGTATACATGGTCACAAAAATCCACCACAGCGACTGGTCCTGCAGTCTCTGCTCATAGTTCCTTAGGACCACCACACCCAGGGTGATGCCCACGGCCACGCCACCCAAGTGCGCCACGAAGCTTGGGTGGGGGCATGGGGGATAAGCCGATGGGTGGAAGCGGAGCCACACGGCCCTCCCGAACTCCATACTCACTGCAAGGGGAGGAGACAGAGAGACATCACAGCAGGGTCCTGGGCAGGAGCTGAGGAGAGGCCAGGCACACCGGCCACCCAGTCACCCATTCACTCGTTCACTGTCATGAGACCAAATGCAGTCATCAAGGAGACAAGACTATCCCAAGAGCCCACAGGGCTTGGCAATAAATCAACAATTAATTACATTCGCAAGACAATTTCATTAAGAGCTACAGACATGAGGCAAAAAGAGACAATATAAAATCCATGCTGGGCACAAGACGGGGCATTCTTTGGGGAGTGAGACAGGGCTTCTCAAGAGAAAATGTCTGAACCGTTATCTGAACGTTGAGAGGGCCTTTGCTAGCAGACCCTAAGGAAGGCGCATCTCCTTGGCTACGTTGCACCCCGGGGACATTTCTTCCTCTGTCCAGTGGCATAAAGGCTTCAAGAGTAGAACATGGCCAACAGCTCCCGCACACTCTGAAAACCCCACAGTGTTTCATGTGCTACCTAGAAGTCCCCAGAAACCATGAGAGCCGGTGCCTCTCAGGAGACGGAGATGGAGAGGGAGCGAGGGTAAAGGAGGAATTAAACTAAAAGTCTGAACTCCACTTTCACCAACACATCTTAGGATGTCTCCCTTAACCAACTCCTGCACGTCACCAACTATGGCTCAATCCTTCCCTTTGTGGACTTGCTAAGTCAGCCAGTCAAAAAGGGATATTGTATCTTGTAAAGGAAAAATGCTGGGCAATAGTGCCACCCCATTTCCCAAGGGGCAGGGAAAGGACTTTCTTTCTCCCTCCTACCTTTCCTCCCTTCCTGCTTTCCTTTCTCTTTTCGACCTGAGGCCTCACAATGAAGTCTGGGATATCCTGAAACTCACTGTGGACAAGGACGTCTTAAATTCACAGAGCTCTGTCTCCCTGAGCGCTGTGATTAAAGGTGTGCACCATCGAGTCTGGTTGAAAGCAGGTATTCTTTTTTTGTTTCAATTTTTTTGTTTTCTTGAGACAGGGTTTCTCTGTGTAGCCCTGGCTGTCTTGGAACTCACTCTGTAGAACAGGCTGGTCTCACACTTAGAAATCTGCCTGCCTCTGCCTCCCAAGTGCTGAGATTAAATGCATGTACCCATTTAAAAAAATTATATATATAATGTTCATTGGTGTTTTGCCCACAAGTATGTCTATGTGAGGGTATCAGATCCCCTGGATCAAGAGTTACAGACAGTTGTGAGCTATCATGTGGGTGCTGGGAATTGAACCTTGGTCCTCTGGAAGAGTAGCAAACACTCTTAACCACTGAGCCATCTCTTCAGACCCTGAGAGAGTAGGAATTCTTAGCTTTATTTTCCAGACTGGGAGGGAAAGAAAAGCAAACCTGACAGATTAAAAGACCGATCTCTGAGGGGACTGTTTCACCACACGCATTTCATCAGTGTGTCGCCCAGGAACCTCCTTCCCTTTAGAGACTGACAGCGAGATGTCTTCAGAGGGCCCTGCAACCCCACAGCCAGCCAGCAGAGGGTGGAAAAGGAGCAGTAGGGCCGTGCTCTAGAGAGACCCCAGCCAGGTGGTGCTTCCCTGCTTTGTTTGCTGGGTCTGGGGCCAATAAAGGAAAAGGCTGTAAAAGATGATGGTTCCTCTCCCACCTCTTCACCACCTTCTAGGAATTTTAAAAAGCTTTCCTTATGTATTTTTGGTATATGGGCACTTTGTCTACATGTACATCTGCACACCGAAAGACGGCACCAGACATTTGTGACCTGCCATGTGGGTGCTGGGAATTGAACTCAGGACCTTTGAAAGACCAGTGAGTACTCTTAACCACTGAACCATCTCTCCAGCCGCAGCTTTTATAATGTTTACAATGGGTTTTATTTAAAAACAAACAAACAAAAAAGATAAGACCAAGAAGAGGCTCCTGGTGGGCCGGGCTGTCTTGACTTTCCAAAGGCCTAACGTCAGAGGTGGGGACTGTGGAGGTGATATTAAGGTGAGCGTTCACAGGTCTGACTCCATCAGGGTTTGTTCTGCTTATGTCTTCCTCTTACCATACAGCAGGTATGGCCCAGGCTGAGAAACCCTTGTGGCCCCTGTCCAGCCTGGCTAGACTGCAGAGCGTTAGTAATGACGTATTTCAATATTCTGGGCATACTTCCTTCGAGCTGGAGATCTTAGCACTCTCTGAAGCTCAAGTGTACACTTATGAATTAAACCCAATCCTATGCTCCCCATACATAGGTTTTGGAAAGTAAAGGAGAAGGTGTTCTTTCCTCCTCTTTCTCTTTACATTAAAGGATGAGCCCTGAGGCTTCAGGTCTCATTAGCCTTTCACTCTGTGTGTGTGTGTGTGTGTGTGTGTGTGCGCGCGCGCGCGCGCGCGCGCGCGTGCACCCTATACATACACATATGGTGGACAGAAGACATTACATGCCCTCCTCTATTGCTCTCCACCTTACTTTTAAAAACTCGTGTATGAGTGTTTTGCCTACATGTGTGTATGTGTATTGTGTGCTTGCCTGGTACCTGTGGATGCCAGAAGAGGGTGTCATATCCCTGGAACTAGAGTTACAGTTGTGAGCCAGGCGGATGCTTGAAACTGAACCCAGGTCCTCTGAAAGAGTAGCAAGTGCTCTTAACCCTGAGCCATCTCTCCAGTCCTTCCATCCTGTATTTTAAAGAAGGGGTCTCTGAACCTGAAGCTTGCAGCTCACTGGTTAGGATGAGCTGGCCAGCCAGTGAGCTCCTGGGAGCTTCCTCTGTCTAGCCCCAGTGCTAGGGTTATGGGCATGTGTACCATGCTCGGTTTTTTTTGTGGGCGTGGTAGGGCGAACTCAGAGCCACAGGCTGTTATAGCAAGGGCTCCTAATCACCAAGCCATCTCTCCAACCCCTCAATCTATTTTTCTCCATCATAATGCAGCTAATTTCCTATCTGGAACATCCTTCAGGATCTCTCCTCTTGGGAGCCTGCAGTGGCCTTCCAGTGTATGTAAGATGATGTATGTTTCTGCCTTTGCCTAAGCCAGCATCATCTAACTCTTAATTCTTTTTTCTTTTTTTAAATGGTTTTTCAAGACAGGGTTTCTCTGTGTGCTGGAACTCACTCTGTGGACCAAGCTGGCCTTGAACTCACAGAGAGCCACCTGTCTCTGCCTCCCTAGTGCTGGGATTAAAGGCGTGCACCACCACCGCCTGGCATTCATCATCTAACTCTTGAGATTTAGATTGGCTTCATTTCTTGTCACAACTATACGCAGTCCCAAGCTCCAATTTTCCCTGCCAACATCTTTTGCCTACCACGTCCTTTATTCCTATGGTACCTCGGCCAGACATACCACTCCCCACTTTTTGGGGCAGAGTCTCACTGTATGTAGTTGGCCTGGAATTGGTCATGTAGACCAGGCTGGCCTTGAACCCACAGAATTCCTCCTGCCTTGGCCTACCAAGTGCTAGGTTAAAGGTGTGCACCTTCGAGTTTAAGATACACTCTCCTGTGTTTGATCGGCTGCTGAGACCTACTTGTCTTTATGTCCAGGCCTCTCAGTCAGTAGAATGGACCTGCCCTGACTAGGGTCCCGGAACAAACTGAGCAAAGGAGCCACTACAGTTTGTAACAGTTCTCTTGGGGCTGGAGAGCTAGCGTAGCAGTTAAGAGCAATGGCTGCTCTTCATAGGACCTAGGTCTGACTCCAAGCACCCACATGGCGGCTCACAACTGCCTCTAACTTGTTCCAGGGGAGCTGATGCTCTCTTCTGGCCTCCCTGGGCAGTGCATACAGATGGTACACAGACAACGATGAAGACAAAACACCCATGCACATGAAAATGAATAAATAAAATATTTAAAAAATCCAACCCTCTTGCCCTAGCTTCCCAAAGTGCTAGGATTATAGACATGTGTCACACCACTGAGCAAGACTACAAGTTTGTTTAAAAAAAAAAAGATTCTTTGTTCTTATTTTACGTGTACGGGGATTTTGTTTGCAATGTATGTTTACGCACCAAGCATGTGCATTGCCCACAGGGACAAAAAAGAGGCTTTGGATTCCCTGGAACTGAAGTTACAAACAGTTGTGAAGTGCTGTGTGTTGGTACTGGGAGCAAAACCCAGGTCCTTTGCGACAGCAGTAAGTGGTCTTTTTTTTTTTTCTTTAAAAAAAAGATGTGTTTATTTATTATGTATACCAGTGTTCTGCCTGCATGCCTGAAGGCCAGAAGAGGGCACCAGATCTCATTTTAGATGGTTGTGGTTGCTAGGAATTGAAGTGAGGACTTCTGGAAGAACAGCCAGTGCTCCTAATCTCTGAGTCATCTTTCCAGCCTTCTCCGTATCTCTACCTGCAAATTTAACTGTGCATGCACACACAATAGACACATATCCTAAAAGGTCAAGTTCACAACCCAAAACGTCATGCAGCTATTTCTCTTGATCCCACTGGTCACTGGGTACTTTTCTGTTTGCATACTTTATGTCTATAAAAAGTTTAAGAAGTGGAGTTGGAGAGATGAGATGGTTCAGTGGTCATTGGTACTTGTGTTGGACGATGGTGATACAAGCCTTTAATCCCAGCACTTGGGAGGCAGAGGCAGGCGGATCTCTGTGAGTTTGAGGTTAGCCTGGTTTACAGAGCGAGTTCCAGGACAGCCAGGGCTGCAGAGCTACAGAGAAACCCTGTCCGAGGGGCAGGGGGACCACCAAAACAAGACATAAAGGGTCTGGATGATGTGGTTCAGTTGGTACAGTGCTTGCCTAGCATGCAGAGTCTAGCTCCACATAAAAATCAGCGTGGTGCCAGGCAGTGGTGGCGCACACCTTTAATCCCAGCATTCGAGAGGGAGAAGATGGCAGATCTTTGTAAATTTGAGTCCAGACTGGTCTATATAGCGAGATCCAGGACAGGCTCCAAAGGTACACAGAGAGACCCTGTCTCGAAAAACAAAAAACAAACACAAAAACAAAAACCAAATCAAACAAAAAACTGTGGTGACGCGTGTGTCTTAATCCCAGAAAGCAGATAAAAAATTCAAAGTCATCCTTGCCCATTTAGTGAGTTCAAGGCCAACATGGGCTACACAGATGCGGTCTCAAAAAGCAAAACAACAAAAGATCGGGAAGGATCAAGCAGGGTAAAGAGAAAGACTTTCTTGGGGTGCCCCTCTTTTGGACATAGGACTGACATGCCCCACCTTTTCTGGTTTATCACAGGCTCCTGGAAGGCAAGGGCAGGGGTCTCTCTGTGGCCCCGCGCACCCACCCCATCTCCCTCCATCTCCCCACACAGCGGTACTCACTACAGATCAAGGCCACAGCCATCCGCAGCAGCTTGAACTGGCACTTCATGCCTGACCAGTTCTGAAGGAGAGGGAGAGACTCTGTCAGTTTGGGATCAGGCCCCTCCCCTGCAGGTACACAAGAAGCCACTCCGTGAAGTACTGAGTAAGGGCTGGGGCCTAGCATGGCTTAGGGATTTCCAACAATGGTGAATTTATCCTCCTCATGAAAGGTCTTGAGCCACACAGGGCAGAGCGTGTAGAGCCAGCAAGGGAGAATCTCTCTCCCACCTCAGACAGTGAACTCTTTGACAGCATGATTCTTGGCTGTCCCCACAGGTGACAAGAAATGTGGGGCAGGACACCCAGCAAAGTCAAAGTGGAGCCATCGGGGTAAGAAATCGTGCTCAGGAAGCATGAAGAAGGACCCTCACACTCAGGGGTCAAGTGCACTGTTGTCTATTAGCTGAGCCCTTCAGCTGGCTCTCTCTCGCCAGCATGCAGTCACTGCTCTAGTTCAAGACAGGTTTCCATCTCTTATAGGAACAAAATGTAATGACCTGTTGTGTGGGTCATGAGTTCCCCGTCACTGAGATTCCTAATGGGGCTTCAGCACCTGAGGAGTGAGCATCAGGAGGGGGGTGGGCCAGATGGCCTATAAGGAGTCTCTCTCCTGAAAGCCTCTCGAGCAGATAAACGGAACACAATTATTCATCTGACAAAGGATTTTCACTTTACAAAAGACTCCTCCGCAGGGCTCCTTTGAGGGACTCCCCTGCAGGGCGTTCAGAACACAGTTCCGAGTACACAGATGCACACAGACGCGCCTGGGATCTTCCTGGAGCACACTGGCCCTGGCTAAGGTGGCAACTGGGCACAGCCGAGACTTCTGTTCCCTCCCATCTACTCCATCTGTCCCAGTGGTCCAGGCCCTGCTCCACGCGCTCATGGTCCTGAGGTTGTAGAAAACCTTAAACCTTAAACTTCACAGGGGCCCCAAATAGTGGTGACAGTAGAAGAAACATGGCTTGGGGAAACTTCAGAAAAAACACTGTGAACAAGCTGGGGGCTGGAGAGATGGCTCAGTGGTTAAGAGCACTGCCTGCTCTTCCAAAGGTCCTGAGTTCAATTCCCAGCAACCACATGGTGGTTCACAACCACCTGTAATGAGATCTGGTGCCCTCTTCTGGCCTGCGGGCATATATGTGTATACATAATAAATAAATTAATTAAAAAAAAACACATTGTGAACAAGCTTTAACTTGTAGGAGTTTCATTTTTTTTTTCTTTTTTGAGACACGGTTTCTCTGTAGTTTTGGAGCCTGTCCTGGAACTAGCTCTTGTAGATCAGGCCGGCCTCCAACTCACAGAGATCCACCCGCCTCTGCCTCCCGAGTGCTGGGATTAAAGGCTTGCGCCACCAGCACCTGGCTATGTACTATTTAAACAATACCCCTTTGGTAGATTATTTTGCTAATTGCTTTGTAAATCACAAGTGCTTTGTATTCAACGAACTTACATCCTTTCCAATTAGGAGAAGAGGAGGAGGATGAGCTAGTACTTGGAAGACTGGAGGGTGACAGGTTCCAGGGCAGCGTGGGAAACATGCTGAGACCCTTCTTCTTTTGTGCAGTGGGCAGCACACGGCCCCTCTAAAACCAGAATGTCTAACATCTGCTTGCTGAATGTGTTCTATTTAGAAGCAGATGGCAGGGTAACATTGGAACTTCTAGTGTCTCTCAGCACCTTACCAAAGAGACAAGGGACAAAACGGGGGCCAGTGATTCCATGGAGCCAGCGATCCAATCCCTGAAGTGAGCCTCCTGCAACAGGAAGGTGGTGGTAGATAGGATGGCGCTGGCTGCTGCCCGGGAGTATGCGTGCACCTGGTGCCACTAGACTGCACAGTGATGGTTACGATGGGGTGGGAAGGAGGGAGAATGGCAGGAGAGCTTCCTTGGCAAGTATAAGACCCTGGGTTCTATTCCCGGGAGAAAGAAGAAAGAGGGAAGCAGGGAAGGAAGAAGAAAAAGGAAGAAAGGAAAACTTATAAGGAAGTAAACGTTAAACAGAGTTGATAGTGCAGGCCTTTAATCTCAGCACTCAGGGAGACAGATGCAGGTGGAGCTCTGTGAGTTTGAGGCCAGCCTGGTCTACAGAGTGAGTTCCGGGACAGCCAGGGCTACACAGAGAAATCCTGTCTCCAAACAAACAAATAAACAAAATAAATCTAGAGTCCAGGTGACAGTCAGAAGCTCTGCCTTTACTCTAACGCTATTGAGGCCAGATTCACGAGTTTGTTTCCTTTTTTTGACACAGGGTCCAGGTTTCCCAGGCTGGCCTCAAACTCACTCTGTTGCCACAAGATGCCCTCAACCCTATAACCTTCCTGGGATTACAGGTGTGGCTTCCAGCCCATTCATTAGCTTCCTGAGTATGCAAACCTGCCTGGTCCCAGGGGCAAGTTAGTGCTGAAGATTGCCAGGTTGGTCCGATCCAACCCCGTGCATGCACTTTAGGGAAGAAGGTGAGGATCCCGGGTAGCCACTTCAAGATGACAGGAGGGCCGGGCGGTGGTGGCGCACGCCTTAAATCCCAGCACTCGGGAGGCAGAGGCAGGCGGATCTCTGTGAGTTCGAGACCAGCCTGGTCTACAGAGCTAGTTCCAGGACAGGCTCCAAAGCCACAGAGAAACCCTGTCTCGAAAAAAAAAAAAAAAAAAAAAAACAAGATGACAGGAGGTTAACAAGCAGATGGTCCTCCCAGTCCACAGCTCTGCCAACCACCCTCTAAGAGACTGCAAGAAACATTTGGTCTGCCTTTGTTGTCCACCCAGCTGCTCCCAGAGCTGAGGGAATCCCAGTGAATGGTAATCTCCCAGCAGTGAAGGGGTTAAACTAGAAGGTCTTCCAAGGCCACTTCACGACCCATTATTCCCTCAATAACACTGAGAGCACCAGGAGAGCAAAGGCGCCTCACACAGCAGGCCCTGCTGCTGCTAGAAATGTGGAGAACCCAGTCCCCAGGGAGCCAGGCCTTCCAAGGCCCTTTAATTTCATTCTCTCCCACAGCCTTGCGGAGTGAGATGGTGGCGGGGTGAGACAGTGACTCAGCCACTGGGAACAAGTAGGTAACCAGTCGCCTTGATATCATGTTCACCCAACCAATTAAGAGCACTTCCCTAGCATGTGTGCGGCCCTGGGTTCAATGCTCAGTGACACACACACACACACACACACACACACACACACCATGAAATGAAGGCATGACATATAAATCACCCCTGGTCTAACTGTCCTACAGAGGCTGTTCATTTAATTACATAAACCTTATGGCAGAGGGCTTTTTTGTTTTGTTTGTGTTTTTAGCAGTAATCTTTCTTGAGCTTTAGCAACGAAATTCAATTTGCAAAGATTTGGCTCTCAAATATTTTATGAAAGCATCTAACACACAGCAAAGTGTAAGTAAATATCTTGCATATTTAAAAATGGAACTCTGGCTTATGGGCCCCAGCAGCAGGCAATTAATAAATTATTCAATCAGGTAGATCTTTCTATTTCCAGTGTTTAAAATAAGAAGTCTTGATTGAAAGTCTTTTTGGGAGCCAAATCTTTGGTTGAGATATTTTCTGAGTTTAATTATTTGGTGTAAACTGGAATTTATAAAACATTAATATATATAATGCCCTAGCCTTCCAAATGCTAGGATTACAGGTGCATACTACCACAACCACAAGACACACTTTTATATAAAGCAAAATCTCTAATTAACAGCTAGTCCTAAGAACGTAAGTGCTCCACATTTTCCTGAGTTATCCCAGAAGCTTTAAGAACACATTTTCTTGGGTTAAAGAGACGGCTCAGTGGTTAAGAGCACTGGTTGCTCTTCCAGAGAACCTGTGTTAAGTCCTAGCACCCACAGGGCAGCTCACAACTGTCTGTTACTCCAGTTCCAGGGGATCTGACACTCTCATACAGACATGCATACAGGTAAAATACCAACTTACAAAAAATTTTTTTTGATTTCTCTATGAAACATAATTCATACATTAAAAAAAAAAATCACACAGAAGGCAGCCAAGATGCCTCAGTAGGTAAAGGTATCAGCAGCCAAGCCTGAGTTCTGTGCTGGGGAATGACTAGGTGGATAGAATGGACTCCCAAAGTTGTCCTTTGATGTCTACACTTGTACTGTAGCACGTGCGCACATACACACTCCACCCCACGCACAAAATAAAACATAAATGTAATGGTTACACACACAAATGTGCATGCATATGTACACACAGGCGCTCACTGCTGGGTGGCGGCTTACCATGTGGGAAGCATGTTCCAATTGTCCACATCTTCATAACAACCACCTTATGAAAGCAACTGGAGCCCCAAAGATTCACAGACTCAGTCATCAGAAGGTTCTCAAATCTAAGTCTCCTGACTGTCAAATCCACAGTTTTTCTGCCTTTTACTTTAATGAGATACTGTCTAAGGAATAAAGAGTCCACTCTCATTTTGGAAGTAAAGCAGTAGCATATCTACTAGGTTGAAGTATATGCGCTTGCTAACGGTTAATCACTCCCCAACCAAAGAAGTGGTACTTTTTTTTTTAAACAAGGATTCTCTATGTAGCCCTGCCTGTCATGGAACTCTCTATAGACCAGGCTGGCCTTGAACTCACAGAGATCTAGCTGCCTCTGCCTCCCCAGGGCTGGGATTAAAGGAACACACTATTTCAAAGGAGTTGACCTGATATGTCTTAGCAGGGAACTCATCTGGGCAAAGGCAGTCCCTTGATGAGGAGAAACTGACCTTCTTCAGGGTCAAGAAGCACAACTCGCTAGAGTGGACGATTACTGCAAACTCCCAGGTCTGTCAGCTCCCAGGAAGCAGGCAGGGAGCTGCTTTCTCTGGGAAGGCCTACGGTCTGAAATGGGATTGCTCATCTCCATGGCCACAGGCTGCTCGCCAGGCAGAAGTGTAAACTGAACCAAACCATTTGGCAGGTCCCCGGGTACCTGTGGCCAGTCCTTCAGGGTCAAGTGGCCTCTTCTCCCCATGGGAACTTCTGGGGTACCACGATTGCATCTCATGAGCTGGGGAGTGGGCAGATCTTCTTAAAGTCCTGCCTTTTTTTTCTCCTTCCCTGTGCTCTCCTTCCACTGTGCCTGCTCAGCCCCCACCATCCTGTCCCCATCCCTAGCTTGCAGGAATGGGAGGGAGGAGGTCAGTACTTTCTTCTCCAACTGAGAGGAATTGGGGCAGGGGGAGGGTGGAGGAGGCAAGATTCAGAGGAATAGCTGTGTCTGAGGAAAGAGAATGACCCATTTAAGAGGGCCATGTGAGGCTGTGAGGCGGCCCTGTGCACAGAGACCCTTAGCGGTTGTGTGCATAAACAGGAACACAGCCCGAACCCTCACACTCAGATACGATTTCCCACACCCACCTCCAACCTCTCTACTAACACATACTGGAAGTTGCCAGAATTTAGCTCAGTAGCAAATGTAGTCACTCAGTATCTCCCCCCACACACATACACATACTCTTACAACTCACAAAGGCGGGGTGTGTGTGTGTGTGTGTGTGTGTGTGTGGTGAATAGAAGGAGAGGATGGTGTTCAGAGTGAGGCAGGAATTCCAGTCAGGTGTGCTAGGCTGCAATACTCAAGAGGCTGAGGCAGGTGATTGCCACAAGTTTGAGGTCAGCCTGTACTACACAGGGAGTTTCAGGTCAATTTGGGATAGCCCTACCCCCACACCCACCCACCCCCAAAAAAAGGAAGGGAGAGAGGGAGGAAGGGAGGGAGGGAGGGAGGGAGGGAGGGAGGGAGGGAGGGAGGGAGAGAGAGAGAGAGAGAGAAAGAGAGAGAGAAAGAAAGAAAGAGAAGGCAGAAAAGACAGACTCTACACTTGGAAGGCTGAGGTAGGACTGAGTGTCAGGACATCCTAGGCTGGGTCAACAACCTGCTCAACCGAAAAACAAAACCCAGATGAAACCATGGGAGAATGTAGAGACTCCAAAAAACCACCAAGCATCACAATTGCCACGTGGGGGAAAAGTGACAGCAAGCAGAGCTGAGCAGGGTCAGGAGGGGTTCACGGAGAAGCTGTAATCTTTCTGGACTCTCCCCGCCTCCCAAATCTATAGACATCTGAGTATGTCAGGCACAGCAGCATAGATGTGTAACATAGAGAGGCTCCTAGGCCAGTTGGGGCATGCGTGAGGTAGGACAGCTACCGCAGTAGAGATAACTCTATCTCTCTCCAAACTAGACAAGCTTCCTGCTGTGGGGGCTTTAACACGCTGATTTGAAGACCCTGTTTAGTTTGAGTCTACCTAGGTTCTTTGGTAAGGAACGAGGAGTTAAGGTAGTATTTGTTTTAAGTGTTGATTTTCAGTTTTGCTCATTTATTGCATATCACCCCACTTCAGAGGTGTAGAACCCAAGGTAGGAAGCAGCATTTAACCTGGCCCGGGGTACCTTTCAGGAGTGGGCAGCAAGGATTTGGACTGGACTAGGTTGCCTGTCTCCTTGGGTCATGCTCAGACCCTTACCATTGTATTGAAAGAGAATGGAGAGAAAGACAAGGGGGCCCTGACAATGTGAGGGGCTAGGGCAGGGGATGACACCTGGATGGCTGGCAGAAGGTGATCACTCTCACAAGGTCTCTCTTTCTACTTGAGAGTCTGATGACATGACCATGGAGGCTTTCTTACCTAGCAGTGCCTGTGTTAGTGTGCGGTGCGTGTGGAGGGGTTAAACCTGGCGTCCACTGGTTTGGCTAGGATGGCTCGCAAGGGCAAACTCTAGGTGTCTGCCTTCCCAGCACTGGGGTTACAGGAGTGCATTGTGGCCATGCCCAGCTTCTTGTATGACTGCTAGGATCCAAACTAGGGTCCTCACGCTTGTGTGCAAAGCAGTTTACGGACTGGGTTATCTCCTCTTGCTGTGCACAACCTATGACAAAGAATTCTAAAGACCATGTATACTAGTTGACACAAGCTAAAATCATCTGAGAGGAGGGAACTTCAACTGAGAAAAACGCTTCCAGGGGGCTGGAGAGATGGCTCAGTGGTTAAGAGAGCACTGGCTGCTCTTCCGGAGGTCCTGGGTTCAATTCCCAGCAACCACATGGTGGCTCACAACCATCTGTAATGAGATCTGGCGCCCTCCTCTGGCATATGAGCATACATGGAGGCAGAATGTTGTATACATAATAAATAAATCTTAAAAAAAAAAAGAAAAGAAAACGCTTCCATAAGATTGGGTGTAGGTTAGCCAGGGGTGGCGGTGCACACCTTTAATCCCAGCACTCAGAAAGCAGTGGTAGGTGGATCTCTGATTTCGAGGCTAACCCAGCCTATAGAGCCAGTTCCAGGACAGCCAGGGCTACACGAACAAACTTGTCTTAAACTACCCCCCCAAATGGGTGTAGGCAAGACTGTGGGGGCATTTTATTAACTAGTGATTGATGGTGAGGGCCCAGCCCATTGTGGGTGGTGCCATCCTGGGCTGGCACTCCTGGGTTCTATAAGAAAGCAGGCTGAGCAAGTCATAGTGAGCAAGCCAGTAAGGATCACTCCTCCATGGCTCCTGCATCAGCTCCTGCCTCCAGGTTTCTGCCCTACTTGAGTTCCTGTGCTAACGTCCTTCACAGACAAACAGTAACATGGAAATGGAAGCCAAACAAACCCTTTCCTTCCCAAGTTGCTTTTGGTCATGGTGTTTCATCTCAGCAATGGTGACCCTAACTAAGACACCAGTGGTCAGATCTGAACCATTTTTGAGGGAACAGGCAGAGTAGGGAGACAGGCACACCTGTGGGCTAAGCCCGGCTGGAGAAAACAGGAGCCCATCTGGGAAGGACACGGATGAAAGGGGTCTGCAGAGAAAGATGCAGCTATGAACCATGCTCCAGCCAGGGGGGCGGGGGGGGCACCCGACAGTTCCCGGGCTGAGAGAGCGATGGGGACTAACATCCAAGCTCAGTGATGATAGAGGACGGACAGGGCAGATCCACAGGGAACAGGGGCTGCTCACCATGACAATGTTGGCTAAGTGGGCAGAGACGAGCGCATACACCCCTCCGGAAGAGCCCACAACGGGTGCGGTCATGTCAGCCACAGACACAGCCAAGGAGCCTGGCACAGAGAGAGTGAAAACCATCAAGAATGTCGGACTCACCATGCAGCCCAGCCCTGGCCCTTGCCTTCTGCCACTAGAGCAGAACTACTCCACAGCAGGCTCCGGCTCCTCCCCTTTTGACGCGATGCTGCCTCATGTACGATGAATGAACCCCTCCCTCCGTTCAGCTTTCTCATTTTACTGATGGGAAACCAAGATTCAAAGGAGAAGTCTGACTGGCCCCAAGTGGGTCTGATTCTAAAGCCGCCCACAGCGGACGGAAGGTGTCCACTCGGGGTAGGCGGTGTACACACCTTTCTCCCTCCTACCCTCAAGGTTCATCTCCATCCTGAAGGCCAACCTTTGAGGCAGGTGCTAACAGACTCCCCACAAACACAAGGAGAGCTCTCATCCCAGCACTGGAACCAGGATTTATTTCAAACCTGTTCTGCCTGACATAAAAATTCTTCTCCAATTAAACCTAGGGTGTTACATAAGTTGGGCAAGCACTCTGTCACAGAGCAATTCCCCAGCCTGAAAGTCATGCTGATCAAAACCCGTGCTCTTGGCCTCAGTGGCAACCACTTCCCACATTACTTCAGAGGTGGCCTCTGCCTCCTTCCGCTTCTCTTTACTCAGCTGAATCTATAAACTTGCTTAGCATCGCCTCCCACACCTCCTGCCCAGCCACGCTAAAGCACAAAAGGTTCACAGGATCTTCCAAGTGGGGCCTCTCTGGAGGGAGAATGTCCTTGAAAAGGCCAGAGAATGATGACATCACACTCTGGGGAGAGGATGATTCTGTGGCTGTTGGTATGTGGGCTGACAAACTTGGGTCCTGGGAGGGAAGCCGGGCAGTGAGGAGATGGGAGATTTATTGTTCTGGTCGCATTTAAGTGTGATCAATGCTTTGGCTTCCAGGGAAGGACACAGGAGACTAAAAATAACTAGGAGGTAGACCCTGGGGCACAGAGGGTGAGTAGCAACTGGCCTGGGTGAGCAAGCAGAAACCTCGGTTGGAAAACGCCTGCAGGCTCAGGAGTCAATTAGCTGCTGGAGAGAGGAGGACAAGGCTGAGAGCCCAAACCTGCAAGTTCTACAAAGGTGGGGGCCCACATCTTAGGAGGAAGTTCCTGAACCAGGACCCAAGACCATCTGGATGGAGACATGGAGAGAGATCCCCATGAGAGCACCATTGACCACCTGCCTCTTGGCACCCCCTTTCCAGGTTCCTGTGACCAATTCTGGCTACGTAATGTCTCAGAAAAAAATTAAACAAGACAAACAAACATCAAGCTGCCATGACCCGAGGACTCACAAGTTTTTCTCCCGCCCATGCGACTGGAAGTCTCCCTTTCCTTTGTCGGGTCTTTTTCCAGCTTTCATTTGGTATCTAACGACTGTCAGATAACTTTCTCCTTTTATTGGCCTACCAATAAAATCCTATTTATGGGTTCAGCCATAAATATCCCAGCAGGGGGTCTTGGGATGGGGTGGGGAATCCCAGGGTAGCAAACGAACAGGCAGCAAGACCTGCATGACAAAAGATTCCCACGCTCTCCTGGCCGCTTGTGAGGGCTGCAGCGCAGGTTAGCAGCAAGGCCAGCTTCCCGAGCCAGCTCCTGGTTAATTACTGTTTGCATTGAGCAAGCCCAGCCTTACCCAGCTGGTCCCTTCCTCTCTCCGCCAGACCCATTTAACTTGGCCTCTTCTCTATGCCCCGGAGCCCTACACTAGGGCCAATGATGCATCAGGAAGCCTCGGGGGACAGAAGGGACCTACGGGGGAAGCCTACATAGCACTGACTTTCCCTCACCCTCCCCGTGGTTAGAGTTTTGACCCTGGGGCCAGGGGCCAGCCAGGAATACTGGGAGAAGCATGGAATGGGGGGATGACTGAGTAGTTGTGCGACCTTAGGCACTGCTCCAAAATTCTTTTGGCTTCAGTATTCACATGTATGAGATGAGGAAGTCTACAACTTCCAACATTCTGAGGAGTAAAACCCCCTTTTCTTGGGCTCCCTAATTCAGTGAACCCTCTGACTGTGAAGGGTGTGGTCGGGGGAGCTCCAAAGTTCTTCACAGACCAGGAATTCAATGGATTCAATTTTTGGATTGCGATATATGTATCTTTTAAAGACAAGCCTTAATTTCTCTATTTTTATTTACATGTAGATCTGTGTGAGGGTGTCAGGTCCCTGGGAACCTGAGTTATAGACAGTTGTGAGTCACCATGTGGGTGCTGGGAACTGAACCCAGGGCCGTTGGAAGAGCAGAGCAGTCAGTGCTCTTAGCCTCTGAGCCATCTCCTCAGCCCCCTAAAGACAGGCCTTCTGTAGCTCAGGTTAACCTTGATCTTGCTGAGATCCTCCCACTCTGCCTCCTGCATGCTGAGATAACAAGCACACACCGCTCTGGTCTCTTTTTATAATCTTATTAACCTTCCGAGACTTTCCTAAGGTCCATGCATCAGCTGGGGCCTGGAGGGACTGGCTAGGACCAAACAATACAGGATCTAAGCATACAGAATAGTAAAGGACATCAAGGAAGACTGTGGACCAGGCAGGATCCCTCGGTAACCTGTTATGAAGCTCATGGCTAACAGGTACATAAGCTCAGGACAAGTCCCGTGAAGGTGGTAGGGATAGAAGCCAGGAGGACAAAGGCAAGCTGGACCGCAACACCTCACCGCTGCACAGCACAGACCAAGGGGCTGGTTCCCAAAACATCTTCTGGGTCCATGCCATCGTGCAGGTGAATTGGTGGCCTCGCTATTAAGGCACGGCAGCTGTGGTTTTAGTCTGAAAAGTTTGAAGGCGGGTGTTCTCCAACAGCTCCTTGGCCATTAGGAAAAACTCAAATTAACACTGGCAGCACATTTACCTCTAAGCGATGTTACTTTATTTATTCATGTATTCTTTCAACTACTCTACAAATATTTATTACCTAACAGGTGCTGAGCTCTAGGGCTGCATATTGACTTCTATAAACTCAGCAATAAGATACTGCTGATATACTTAGGTGCTGTGTTTGTTTCTTTGTATTTGACGTAGCTCAGGGTGGTCTCAAAAATCACCATATAGTCAGGGATGACCTTGACCTCCTCGTCCTCCTGTCTCTACCTCCTAAATGTTGAGATTACAGGTATGTGACCACACGCCCTGGCTTTCAAAGATTCTTAATGCTATGATCTTCAGTGCTGGTCATCGGAGCTGGTACGGTACGCAGGGCTCTACCCTAATTTGATTAATTAGAAGAGTTTATTTCACCTGTCTGAATGGCCTGTACAATGGGAGTGACAGTGAATACCTTATGGACCTTATAAAATTGTGACGTGTATTGGAGATGACACACAAGACCTGTACCACAAGCCTGAACTCTATCTCTGTGCTGTGGCAGTTAGCCATCACTCGATAAAACAGGACGGCCGTGGGTTTGGAATAGTTTCGCCAGGTAGAGATTAAAGCAGGGTCAGATACTGATCAAGGCCTCCCTTGGTTTCTGACAGATTTTCTGCACAAAAGCAAAGGCCTGCCTTTTGATTCTTAGGTGTTTACAGGGCAATCTTTGGGATCACAGGACCTCTGTGGGACCCCATCTCTACCACTTAAAAGCTGTGTCTTCCTGGGCAAGCCACTTGTTCCTCTAAACCCTGGCTTCTGCTTTTTGTTTTGTTGTTGCTCTTTACTGTGTAGCCTAAGCTGGTCTTGAACTTTTGATCCACTTGTATTAGTCTCCGAAGCACTGGCACGACAGGGATGTGCCATCACACCTCAGCCTCAGGCTCTATCCACTCCAGGCAGAGAAGTACAGCTACTGGCCACGCGGCTTGGAGGTGAGGACACCTTAGCTGCTGGTCGTGGATCAGGACTGGTTCTCTGTCAAGGTCTAACTATAAGGGCTTCTCTCTGGGGATAGATACAGAGGGGAAGCAGTATAGGGAGATCAATCCACTCAGTCGGGGAGACCAATGACATGATTTGTAGTGACCAGATAACCCTCTGGCCTGAATCAATGGCTCAGACAGAGCATTGTGTGCCCTTGGCTCCACGCTGCAGGCTCCCAGCCTCTTATACTGGTGCTGTGCCTTGCTTATGTCTGCACTGACATCACTGGGGAGGGATGCTTGCGCATCCCCCCCCCCCCGTGTCATCTGTTCTGGGTGAGTGCTGAGTCATTTTGAATCTCACTTCTGTCTTCCAAGTTATTGCCCCCCCTTCCCCGGAGTCTAATTGACTACTAACTGCAAGTGTTACAAGTACCTTCTCCGTTCCTCGTCATTTAACATCTGGGACTCTGGGAATCTAGGTGGGGAACGAACATCTCTAAATCCCCAGGTGATATGACTGAGAGGTGTGTGGGTGGTTGAGAGAGTCTGCAACCTGGAGGTGCTCACTAAACCTCTCTTAAGGACACAGTCGGTGCTGGATTCAGGGATAGACTTGTGAGGGTCTAAGGTACAAGGATCTGGGCACACACAGCCGTGCCAGAGACAGCACTGGGAGGGAGGGTCTCCCAGGCACAGGGCTGACACATGAGTAGGTTTAGCCCCCTGGAGGTAGAGTGGGATCCTTCCTCCTCTGAAGTCACTTCGTTACTGCCTGCCTGTTGTTTATGAGGTCAAGGCTGCCCAGCTCTCCTGATGACAACTTTAATGCCATTCAGAAAGGATTAAGGCCTTAAACACTCTCTCTCTCTCTCTCTCTTTCTCTCTCTCTCTCTCTCTCTCCACTTGAGCCCAGCTGTCAGGCTGAAGAGCCAAAGAGGCAAAGCTCCACCAGGCAGTAGTAAAGTTGGAGGCATCGCGCACAGGAGAACTGGCGTTCAGAGGCCGGGCTGCAGCTACCTTCCCTGGAGAACCCGCCCTTCTGTTCATCTCATTCGTCCCACCTCCCCACATCAGGCACAGACTTCTCCCAACAGGAGAATCCACTACCTCCTAGGCCAAACTGCCCTGTCCTCAGAGGGCCAATCAAGGGATCCATGGCTGCTCTGTGTAAAAAAAAAAAAAAAAGAAAAAGAAAAAAAAAAAGCTCCCTCTGGGTTCAGATGTGGCTTGGCCAAAGAGCTGCCTGGCTTCATCCATACCACGGGTGTCCCTTTGCACGGTAGAAGGAAGCTGTTGTCTCATGTGTGGCTCCCGTCAACAGCAGGCAGCTCTCAATAGCTCTGTCTACAAGCTTGATGGGACCATAAGGATCAAGGAATTTCCCCAGGCTCCCACAGCTAGAGCACGGTAATTCGATGGCAGGAATTCTCTCAGTAGTCCTATCCCAAATCATGAGCTCTGCCCCAAAATACACCTCCCTGTCTGTGGGAAATCTGCCTGGAGGACAATCCAGAACCAGGAGCCTTGAAGAGGCTCAGGAAGCCAGGGCTTGCACCAGCCACGGGATCTCCTCTGACCTGCCCGCAGGAGGCTCACCATGGGGCCCACCAGCCTACCTGCCACAACACCAGCCGCATAGACAAGCCCGATTCGGGTGGCTCCATGCACCATCTCCAGCGGCACCCCCACCAGCAGCTGCAGCACCACATTGAGTCCTAGGTGCTCTACCCTGTGACAGACACATTCGTTAACTCACCTGGCAAATGCTGTGGGCCAAGATACTGGGGAGCCGGGAGGGTGCAAGACACCTTCTCCGCCTCTGAGCAGTTCAGGGGCTGGGGAGGAGATGATTGTCATGGGAAGAATTCCGTCCAGCTGAGACAGAACACACATCAGGGACCTGGTGGTGACAGGTACAGTCTGTCTCTGCAGCAGTGACAGGGACTAGCCATGCCCAGGACCTAGCAGCTCGAGGGGTTAACATGGGTGATGCCAAGGCTCAGAGAGTGACAGTGAGTGGCTTAAAGGTCACAGCCCAGGTGTCTGACCAGCTTGAGATGTGACATTCACCACTCTGGGCTCGCTCTGGTCTTTCACTGTACCCACAAACACTACGGAGCTGGAGATCAAATATTGATGTGGGAGTGATTTCTTATTAATAAAGAAACTGCCTAGACCCATTTGATAGGCCAACCCTTAGGTAGGCGGAGTAAACAGAACGGAATGCTGGGAGAAAGAAGCTGAGTCAGAGAGTCACCATGATTCTCCCACTCCAGGCAGATGCAGGTTAAGATCATTCCTGGTAAGCCAGCTCGTGGGCTACATAGATTATAATAAATGGGCTAGTCCAGGTGCGAGAGCTAGCCTAGAAGAGGCTAGATAGAAATGGGCCAAGCGGTGTTTAAAAGAATACAGTTTCCGTGTAATTATTTCGAGTATAAAGCTAGCCGGGTGGCGGGAAGCAGCCCCGCGCCCCTCCTTATTACTACAAAAGATGATTTCAAAACACCCCGAAGCATTGGAGGCCTCTTGCAGCTTAGCACCATTGTCTCTTAAAATCTTACAGAGGGAAGCTTTTCTTCCTGGTGTAAGAAGGGACCCAGCCACTCTTCTCACTCCAAATTTTCAGGGCTAGGAGAGGGGACCCAGACTTCTTCCCCTGGAACAGACCACGATGGGAAATAAGAAGTTCTAATAAATTAGAGCTTTACTCGGCTTGTGGGAGCAACCACACACACAAATTATGAACAACTCTTGTGGCTAGTTGGCTGGTCACATGACCCTTTTTGCTCTGGCCTCTAGGAAGCACAGAACATTTCAACTTACCCCTGGGACGCACACAGACCCATACTGTGAAATGTGTGTGCCAATCCATTGCTGGCTTTAGCAGCCTCCTTTGTTTCTCCTTCTCACACACAGCTACTGACAGTATGTTTGGTATTGGGTGACTTTCAAGAGGCTATCTCAAATCTGCATCTAAGTCAATAAAAATAAACCAAAAACTTAATTCCAGGGTTTAGGGCACAGTTTTGGGGCACTTGCCTAGTATTCCAAAGACCCTAAGTCTAATCCCCAACACTGTAAATAAAAAAATTTGTTTGAAACTATGCATGTGTAAATGTATATATAAAATGTGTTTTTATATATAATATGTAATAATTCCACCCCAGGTAAGCAGGCCACTCACTCTTCTGCAGGTTCTGTGGGAAGACATACTCACCCTGCATGCATAAAGATGTATGTCACATAGCGCCAAGCCTGTGCACGGAGCTGCGGGTGGTAAACCAGAGAGTTCTTCAGGTACCGAGGGTGCGTCACCTGCAGCACAAACTGATCCAGTAGAACCCCGTTGTACAGGAAAAGGGCAACCTAGACGAAGCACAGAGCGGAGGCCAGTTACGAAGCACAAGACTGCTCAGGACGGTGTTCCTGACCGGCACTGGGGATAAGACAGGAGACTGTCACCCCACCTGAATGAAAGGTGCCCATAGCCAGGACCCATTTATCAGAAAGCATCCCTCCCTCTGTTTCTGAGATACTCTCGTGTAATGGGGTCATGTGATCTCTTTGTCTCTGCTTCCCTGGTGGGCATGATTTTAAACCGTAATTCTAGTAAGCCCTCATTCTCCCACTTCATACAGGTTGATTTCTTTTCTTTTTTTTCTCTTTTAAATTTATTTATTATGTATACAACATTCTGCTTCCCATACACCAGAAGAAGGCGCCAGATCTCATTACAGATGGTTGTGAGCCATCATGTGGTTGCTGGGAATTGAACTCAGGACCTCTGGAAGAGCAGACAGTGCTCTTAACCTCTGAGCCATCTCTCCAGCCCAGGTTGATTTCTTAAAAACAAAACAAAACAAAAAAAAAAACCACTGCGGTAGAATAGACATAAAATTTAGTGCCTCTAAATTTTTGTTGTTTTATTTTTTTCAGACAAGGTTTCTCTGTAGCTATGGCTGTCCTGAAACTTGCTCTGTAGATCAGGCTGGCCTCAGACTCAGAGATCTGCCTGCCTCTGCCTCCCGAGTGCTGGGATTAAAGACATGTGCCACCACCGCCTGGCTTTCCTTTTCTTTTTATGACACAAGGTTGGCCTAGAATCACTATACAGTCCATACTGTCTGCTAATTCACAATCCTCCTGCCTCAGCATCCCAAGAGCTAGAATCACAGAAACACCCTACACTGCTGAACAGAACTAGGCATTTCCATTCTATGTATCTGCCTCTCTTTGACCACAGTCTTCTGTCAGTGGGAACTTGGAATGCTGCCATCTTTTTGCTATTGCAAATATCTCTAAGAACAAGGTGGACAAGTAGCTCCTCTGTTCACTGCTTTTATTTACTTATTTATTTATCTATCTATTTATTTATTTGGTTTGAGACAGGGTTTGTGTAACAGTCCTGGCTGTTCTGGAACTCGCTTTCTACACCAGGCTGGCCTCAAACTCACTGAGATCCACCTGCCTCTGCCTCCCAGCTGCTGCTGGGATAAAAGGTGAGCACCATCACCGCCTGGTTTAGTGCATGGTAATTTTAAAGTTAAAATTTTAAAGTAATTATTATTTGATGTTGACAAGGTGGAGCACTCCTTTAGTTCCAGCACTTGAGAGGAAGAGGCAGGAGGATCTCTGTGAGTCTCAGGCCAACCTGGTCTAGAGAGTAAGTTTCAGGACAGCCAGGGTTACATAGAGAAGGCACCTCAAAACAAAACAAGTTATTATTTTATGTGCACTAGTGTTTTGGTTGCATTCATGTCTATGCACCACACATGTGCCCGGTGCTCAAGGAGGCCAGAAGAGGGTATCAGATACCTCAGAGCTGGAGTTACAGATAGTTGTGAGCCACCATGTGGCTCCTGGGAATCAGAGGAAGAGCAGCCAGTGCTCTTAACCACTGAGCTGACTCTCCAGCCCCATGCTTCATCTTCTGAAGAGGACCAATTTTTCTAATGGTTAGACTATTCCACACTCCCATCAGCATCTGCAGTTTCTTCTTATCTCCACCTATATACCAAGTATGTTGATTTTTTCAGATAACTCCGTACATCTGTTCAGGGCCTAGCAGGGTATTTACTTTGCTGATCTCTCTGGAACTCAATGTGTAATGAATCTCTATGCTCCTGTGCTCCTAATCAGAGCATGTGCAAAGCTGTTTAAGAATGTATGAGGGGTGCTGGAGAGATGGCTCAGAGGTTAAGAGCATTGCCTGCTCTTCCAAAGGTCCTGAGTTCAATTCCCAGCAACCACATGGTGGCTCACAACCATCTATAATGAGATCTGGTGCCCTCTTCTGGCATGCAGGCAGGCATGGAAGGAATGTTGTATACATAATAAATAAATAAATATTTAAAAAAAAAGAATGTATGAGGGCACTGGGCAATGGCGATACATGCCTTTAATCCCAGCATTCAGAGACAAGTGGATCTCTGTGAGTTCGAAGCCAGCCTAGTCTACAAAGTGAGTTCCAAGACAGCCAGGGCTGTTACACAGATCAGCCCCTGTCTCAAAAAAACAAAAAACAAAACAAATAAGAAAGTTTGGGATTCTAGGCTGGGCTACTACAGTGCAGAAATCCAGGAGGGTAGGGTTTTCTCTTCCAAACACAATGGCCCTGAATTTGCTCTTTGGTTTCTCCTCTTCCCACCAGCTGTGGTTTCTGTAGTGTTGCTGGCGTTAGACGTGGCTGACAGCTCCATGTTCCTTCATTTTCTATCTGTTATGGCATCAAAGACTCCGATTACTAGCGCTCTATGGAAAACAGAAGCCCTGGGCTCCAAGGGAGTTAAGTAAGCTGTTTGAGTATCTTCCTTTCGTTCCCATATATGGCTCAAATTCATACAGCTGTAGAATTTTAAAATCTGAGCCAATCTGGACACAAACACTGGCTCCTTTTGACCACCTTAGGCAAATTATTAGAATTCTCTAGCCCTCAGTTTCCACGTCTGAAAATGGGTACCAATAACTATACTGCACAGGGTCACGAGTTTAAAAGTGACACTGCAGCTGTCTTCCTAGCAGAGACAGGGGGATTGTAGTTCTGAGGGTAGTGGAGTAAAGAGTGAGACCCTTTCTTTTCTTTTTTTCTTTCCTTCCTTCCTCCCTTCTTCCCTTCCTTCCTTCGTTTCTGTTTTTTGAGGCAGGGTTTCTCTGTATTGCCCTGGCTGTCCTGGAACTTGCTCTGTAGACCAGGCTGGCCTCGGACTCAGAAAACCGCCTGCCTCTGCCTCGAGAGATTCAAGGTGTGTGCTACTATGCCCTGCAAGAAAGAGACCCTTTCTTAAAAGAACAACAAAATGGGCTGCAAGTACTTATATACACTCAGGCACACACACACACACACACACACACACACACACACACACCACACACACTCACAAAAACCAAAATAAATTAATTAAACACAATCGGGCTGGAGAGATGCCTCTGCAATTGACAGCACTTGTTGCTCTTGCAAGGGACTCATGCTCAGTCCCTAACACCCACACGGCAGCTTACAACCATCTGTAGCTACAGCTCCAGGGAATGGAATACCTTCCTTTGACCTCTGTGAACATTACATGCATGTGGTGCAGACATACTCATTCATATAAAGTAAAAACATCTAATAAAAAAATATTCAGCCAGGCATGGTGGTGCACACCTTTAATCCGAGCACTTGGGAAGCAGAGGCGGGCGGATCTCTGTGATGGGAGGCAGAGGCGGGCGGATCTCTGTGATGGGAGGTAGAGGCGGGCGGATCTCTGTGATGGGAGGCAGGGGCGGGCGGATCTCTGTGATGGGAGGCAGGGGCGGGCGGATCTCTGTGATGGGAGGCAGAGGCGGGCGGATCTCTGTGATGGGAGGCAGAGGCGGGCGGATCTCTGTGATGGGAGGCAGAGGCGGGCGGATCTCTGTCAGCTTGAGGACAACATGGACTACAGAGCAAGTTCTAGGACATCCAGGGCTTCACAGAGAAACCCTGTCGCAAATAATTAAAAAGGATATTTTTTAAACTGTGGAGGCGGGGGCACAGATGGTCCGGGGGTAAAGGCCCTTGCCGGCACCTGAGCTCAGCCCTAGAGTCTAGACCGTTGGAGAACGGACTCCTGCAAGTTGTCTTCTCACCTACACATGGAGACCACACATGCCCTCTCCTCACACACAAAGCAAGTGAACAATAAATAAATGTAATCTAAAACTTAAAAATGACAAAATAACGATAGCAAACACTCAAGTTTAACATAAAGGAAAAGCTCAAGGACCAGCACGCAATCAGGGAAGGAAGCAATAATTAAGGTCAAACTGGGTGTTCTGAACCGAACCTGGACCAGCTTAGCCTATCAAAGGAAGCTGCTCGGGCAGCTCGGAATAGAGGCCAGAGACAGTGTGCTTGTCTAACATGCATGAAGCCTAGGTCTCTCTCTCTCTCTCTCTCTCTCACACACACACACACACACACACACACACACACACACACACATACACACTCACACACGCGCACAGCTGTTCTTCCTACATAACGCCATGCAGGTGTCCTGGCAACAGGCACAGCTTCCAAGGTATCTCATTATTGTTGATCCTCAAATAGAAGTTAATAAACAGTCCCACTCAGTAGGCACTGGAAGAACACATCTAAGAAAATCTCAGAAAAAACACCACGCAACATGTGCTTGGGCAAAACCATAACAACAAACAGATCTCTATGTGCAGAACAGAGAGGGGTAGATTTTTGCTTGCTTTGTTTTTTAAAGTTTCTTAGAAATATTTTATCTTTTTTTGGCGGGGGGGAGGGTTGAGACAGGATATATATATATATATATATAAATATATATAAATAAATGTAATCTAAAACTTAAAAACATTTATTTATATATATATATATATATATATATATATATATATATATATATATAGCCTTGAGTGTCCAGGAACTCACTCTGTAGACCAGGCTGGCCTCAAATTCAGAGATCCACCTGCCCCTACCTTCCGAGTCCTGGGATTAAAGGTGTGTGCCACCATGCCTGGCTAAAATATTTTTATTATTTCTGTGGATGTTTTGCCTGCGTGCATATTTGTGTACCACGTGCATGCCTGATGCCATCCAGAGGCCTGAAGAGGATGCTAGGTCCCCTGGAACTGGAGGTACAGACAGCTATGAGCTGCCATCTGGCTGCTGGGAATCAATCTCTGGTCTCTGGAAGAGCAGCCAATGCTCTCACCCACCAAGCCATCTCCATTACTGTTTTTTGAACCAGATCTCCTTCTGTAGCGCAGCCTTGTCTTGAATTCATGGTGATCCTTTGTGGGATTCCAAGTATGAGTAACCGAGCCCAGACAGACCAATTATTTCTGATTTAGGAAAAAAAAAGATGCCATGAAACCGAATGACCAGGGCAGCTGAGGAAGCAGGAGTATCATGAGACCTCCTGCAGAGGCAGTAATCAGTAACTGGCCTTGGAGGAGAAGCAGCCAGAGAGACTGGAAACAACCAGAGACTGGAAGCGCAAAAGGGAAGCCAGGCATCTCTTCAGGAGCCAGAGGTGGGGTGGGCTATTGGGGTTCCTGTTGAACTGAGGACTGAGTTCCATCACACAAGGCAAAACACCAAAGGAACTCCTGGGGAGTCCCTTGTCTGTGCAGGGCTCATTTTTGCACAATAGGGTGACTAGGAGGGCTGCTCTTCCAGAGGACCCCAGTTCAATCCCCAGAACCCATATTAGAGGTTCACAACTGCCAACAAGATCCAGGGGGTCCGAGGTTTTCTTCTCACTCAAAAGCTCACACACATGCATGCACACACACACACACACACTCACAAGCTCACACACAGGCATGCACACACACATACACACTCACAAGCTCACACACAGGCATGCACACACACACACACACAAGCTCACACACAGACATGCACACACACAACACACACTCACAAGCTCACACACAGGCATGCACTCACAAGCTCACACACAGGAATGCACACACACTCACAAACAAGCTCACACACAGGCATGCAGACACCACACACTCACAAGCTCACACACTGGCGTGCACAGACACACACACACTCACAAGCCCACACATAGGCATGCACATAGACACACACTCACACACACTCACACACACAGACACACTCACACACACACAGACACACACACACACTCACAAGCTCACACATGCACAGCACACACACACAAATAATAAAATGAAAAAAATTTAAAGGAATGACTGTTGGTTGAAATTATTTGTTTTTAAGAAGCACTAGCCTGTGAATTTTTTAAACAATGTATGGCAGATTCCCTAAAGAGAGAATGTTCTATAAAAACTTCATTTTCTTGTTCACAAACACTCCCTCCCAGAGGTAAGCATGTGTTTCTGTGTTCAAGAAGCACCCCAGCCATCCTCTTCCTCTGTGGAGGTGTCCTTGCCCATGGCCTGGGAAAGCTCTGGTGGCCCCTGCTTTACAGTCTGCAAATGAAGTCTCAAGGGGATAACAACTATTGTTCTAGCCTTCCAGGAGAGGAATTTACATAAATTGGCTTTATTGAGTTTGTCTGGCTAAATCCCCAAATCCTTGAGTTTGTCACATTGTTTTGCTGTTTTGAACGGGGAAGAAATATGGAGATTTTGCTGCAGGTTGCCTCAAGTAATCTTCGCCTGGGAGTGCTCACTAAAAGCGCTTCAGCTAGGCAACTGGGTTCCCTAGCAAGGCTCTGACTTGCAGAACGACTGCTATTTGATTTGCAGCTTTCCCCCTCAAACCTTCGACCTCCTCTCCCCATGCAACCCCATGTTTAGAAAGCCCCGCCCCCAGCTCCACCCTGGTCCTTGCCTCCAGCAGGGTGACTGTGATCATGAACCAGGGCGGGGGGCAGCAGGTGTAGCTGTCGTAGTACCACTTGCGATCAATCTCTCGGGGCAGGGTCTCGTAGGCCACGTGGCGGATGAGCCGCTGGGAGAGGCTCAGCCCCTTCTCCTCCAGCAGGGCCTTGCTGCTCAGCCTGCGGTTGCCCTGAAGGATGGCCTGGCGGAAGCTGTTGGAACGCTTGTTGCTCATCTGCACAGGAAACGGGGTGAGGAGAGGGTCAGAGTCAGGGCCTCAGGGAGCACTGCACCTACACCTCAGCTTGCGTGCTCGCTGGAGCAATTCTTCTCTGAGCTCTGGGCAGCATTCCAGGAATGCCACCGTGTTGACCTCTGACCTCACAGCTCATCTCCATTAGAAAAGAACTCTGAACATTCCTTCTGCCGAATAGGAAACTGAGGTACAGAGAGTACCTAAGAAGACACAGGTTCAAACCCAGGCCTATATTTATACAGACCTCCTACCCACTCATCCCTGATCCTCTGATCCCTTGTGTTACATGGGAGACGGTGGTGCTCAGGACCAGGAAATCAGCAGTCACAGTTCAGAGCAACAGTGGCCATGGGAACACACAGTTCTCCAGTGTGTCTCCAGGTGATCAGCAAGGGCTTTCCTGAAGGAGGGGATGGCCAGGTGAGGGCCGGGGTGAGTGAGCATCCCAGGCACGCCAGCTTGGGAAGGTGCAAGCAGGTCTTTGTCAGCCAGCTGTCAGAAGTTGTCAGGATCAGAACCCGATGTCATGGAAGCCATGGCACCTGAATGTTTCCTGGCATGTATGATACTTAGTGAGCCTAGGGCCTCATCCAAGACCAGCTCCTACCCTCAGCAATCCAGGCCTGGTCCCCAAAGATCTGCTTCATCTAGCAGTTAGCGGGACTTCTAGCCCCTGGAAGCTTCTGCCACCCTTGCTATTTTCCCGGATCATACTGTAAATTATTCCAAGGGAGAGTAGGCCAAAAGACCCAGACCTCCTGGCCCAAGGGCTCATAGCTACTGCATGTTTCATAGCTATTGGCATGTAATCACTGATGTACTTCTCAGACCAGAGACCCTGCAGAAGATAATCCAGCCAGACCCAAAAGCAAGATCCAGTCAGGACTAGCAAGGCGAATGGAGCCAGAGCAGGGCACAGGAGTCTGAGCCTCTTTCTGGAGGGCACCTGGAAGAATCCAGGATCAGACAAGGCCACTTAGCGGGAGCCTCCCCTGCAGAGTCATCTCCTAACCTTGAGTCTTGCTTCTCCCGGTTCCCCGCGTGGCTTTAAGCCAGCCTCCCCTGGCTGGTTGGCCTCAGTGAACCCCTCTAGCCATTGCCACCCCCAGGTGAGGGTAATTTGTTCTGCGTGGGCTGGTAAGTCATGCAGTGAGGTTTCCCAGCAGAAGAACATTAGGAGACAACAGAAACTTGCAAATACAGTCTTTTATCCTATTTGGTCCTGGCGGAAACCCTACATGCACCATTAGATTCATTTTACAAATGGGCAAAGAGAAGCATAGAGCGGCCAGCAAAGGCAGAGGGAGGGCTCAGGCTCGAGGTGCCCTCTTTACATGAATGCAGGCTGGAAGTGATTGCTCCAGCTCAGAGTCTGAGCATAAAAATGTGACATCAGCATGACGACATCATGTCACGAACTCACTCAGAGGAACGGAACCTGGCAGGAGAGAAACACCTTGCGTGGGCCTTGAGATTGGGCAGGCAAAGTCTGAGCCAGGCTTCCCGTCTGCTTCCCGATGAGGCTGATGACACTTCTGAGGCCCAGTCTGTGAACTGCTGCTGTCTGAGCTCACCTTGGCCCAGGCTTCCAGGTCCGCTCCCTGGGTCTGCTAGAATAGTGGATACTATTCTACCCCTGAGTGTCTCTAGCAGTTCCTTGTAAACTCACACGTCCACCGATGGGGAGCAACCTGCAGCTGAGAGGCCACCGACGCTGCTATTGTCTGGGCAGTCACGTCACAGAGAGTTAAGATGGGACGGTGACAGCAGGCTTCCCTGGCCCTGCCTGAGGCCTTTGGTGTCTACAATATAGGGAACTTCGCTGCATTCTTTCTCCTCGGTGGGGGGCATGAAGAGGTAGGAAGGCCTCATCGATGGGGAAACAAGCAGACATCCAGCCTTGTAGTCACCTTAGTCGTTCATGGAACTTCTACTGATGTCCCTCATGGGGGTGGAGAAATGCAGCTTGCCTAAGTTACCCAAAGCCCAGTGTAACCACCCGTGGCCGCCTCTGAAAGAAGAGCATCAATCCCCAGGGAGGAGAGGAGGGCATCCCTACCAAAGATAACCAGTAGGACTCATGAATCATGGTCCCTCCCACAAACAGGAGCAATCACCGTCAGTTCTAAGAGCTCGGGCCTCCAGCTATGCTATAACTAACAGACAACCACGTTTTGGAATTTATTTTATTTTGTTTGTTTTCATTTTTGATTTGAGATAGGGTCTCAGTGTGTATCTCTGGCTGACCTGGAACTCACTATGTAGACCAGGCTGGCCTCAAACTCACAGAGATCTGTCTGGACTTGTCTGCCTCTGCTGGGGTTAAAGGCGTGCGCCACCACATCCAGCCTTTTGGAACTTATTAACTTAGCAGGACCATGAGCTGCCATCAACCCAAAGGTTAAGAGTCATTGGACAACATCTGAGGTTTGTGCGAGTGCGTGCATGCATGCATGCATGTGTGTGTGCATGTGCGTGCGTGCGTGCATGCGTGTGTGCATGCGTGTGTGTGTGTATGTGTGAGAGAGCGTGCATCTAAAGCCTATTGAAAAGAGACCTCCATCTTGTTTATCCCATTTTTCTGAAGTTTTCACTTAATGTGTTTCTAAAAATGCCTTGACTTATAACTTCCTTTGTTCTATTATTACTATAAAAACCTCCATGTAACTTCACCCTTGAAACATGTATTTGAGGAGACCCAATGTATGTTTCAGGCCATGGTCACACTGCCCCAGAACAAACCATGCCTACTCTGTGGATGTGAGAGTGGTTTCCCTCGGGGGCTGTGGTGTCTTCTCACCTGTTGAAGCTGTGGCTGTTCAAATGCTGTCCGCTGAGACACCCCTTGGCCTAAAGCTACCTCCAGTGTCTAAGGTCCTCCCCATCCAGAATGCTCACCAGGTTGACAAAGTCCTGGTAGCAGATCTGCCCGTCTGCATGGCTGTCAGCGAGAGCTAGCAGCACCTCCTTTTTGTGTGGGTCCAACTTAGAGCTGTGGCTCTCCAGGAGGCTCCGGAATTTTCCTGTGCTGATGTAGCCGGTGCTCCCGGGGTCAAACTGAGGGTGAAACACAGAAAGCAGCAGAGTCAGTGGGTACCACCCCAGGGCAGATGTGGAGCCCAGACCTCCCGCCCTCCCACAGGGGCTGTGGGGACATTTCTAAGGACACAGTCAGGATGACCCGGTCCAACTGCCTTCTGAGGAGAAGCAACCCGAGACAGGGAGGAAGAAAGCCCCGCTCCTGAACTCCCCTGTGGTCTTTTATTTTGTTTCTTTGAGACAGTTCAGGCTCGGCTGGAGCTGAACGTAACCTCCCTGTGGGGCATGTGTACTATGTCCGGCTGATAGCGCTTTTAGTTTTTCGAGACAGGGTTTCTCTGTGTAGCCCTGGCTGTCCTGAACTCACAGAGACCCGTCTGCCTCTGCCTCCTGAGTGCTGGGATTAAAGGTGTGCGACACCACCGTCAGCTGGTACCCTTTCCAAGGGTACTGGTGCTCTGCCACCTAGCTACAGCTCTTCCCAAGTTTCTCCTTCCACTTCCTCCTAACTGTGGGAAGGAAAGCAGGAATGGAGTTCTGTAAGTGGAGGAGACAAAGGACAGGGAAAGAGAGACCTGAGCATCCCCAGCGCAGGATGGGCCGTCCCAGGGTCCTTCCTACTCACACCCCATGGGTGGCCAACTTACCGAAGACACGCTCTCTGTTGTTTTGTTTTGGGGGTAGGGGTAGGGGTGTGCTTCTGCATTTGTGTGGGCACATGTGCATTTTACACCATTCTCTTTAACCTCCTGAAGCTCCCTGCGCCCTGGACAGCAGCCAGGCTTCCCGCCCAACCTGTCTTAGCTACTTCTGCTTCATCCCAGGGCTGTAACTCCTCCAAGGAGTGCCTCCTGTCAGGCGTCTCTCTTACAGGCCTTCAACTGAGATTTGCTGGATGAATAAATGAGATGTTCAGATGAACAGACAGGTACTAATTTTCCATGAGAAGCCCCTTCGGATTAGTGAGGAAAGGCCTTTATCCCTCTTTGCTCCTTCCCGACAGGGCTCACCCTGCCAGAAAATGACACCCCATCTCTTGTGGTACCAAATGCACTCTGGTCAAGGGGGCTCCTGATCCCGGACTCTGGTGTGTACCTGGAAATGCTGCCGTGGGTTGCGTAGGGGAAAGGCAACGGGATGCAGGGGATACAGCTGATACAGCTACGGTGCTAAAGAATCCCTGCGCCTGGTACTCAGTCTTGGATGGGAGGCACTAAATGGCAATGGGCCCTGGGAAGGTACAGGGGCGAAGTTGGAAGGCCAAACCCATGCTGCCCCTTTCTCTGGATAAGGTTAACAAAGGCTGTTTGGAAAACACTAAGCAGTGTTACTAGACAGTCTGAGACTGATGGCCACAAGTCACGGTCACTTCAGCTCCCCCAGAACCGTTTAGGAGAAAGCTCTGAGGAGGTCCATGCTCAGGTTAGACCCTTCACCCCAGCACCGGGTGCACATGACACCCATTTCCTTATCATCAAGGATATCAGGAAACTCAAAAGGTTCATCAAGACTAAGAATGCCAGGGCCAACGAAAGGGCTCAGTAGTTAACAATCCTTGCTAATAGCAAGCCTGACAACCCGAGTTCCATCCCTGGAGGGAAGAGTGAACTGACTCCCAAAAGCTAGCCTCCTCAGCTGTCCACACAAGCCCTCCCCCGCCCCCAGAGAATAATAGTAGTAATCATAATAACAAAAGATTTTTATTTGTTTTTGAGACAGGGTATCTCTGTGTAGCCCTGGCTGTCCTGGGACTCACTCTGTAGACCAGGCTGGTACCAAGCTCACAGAGCTCTGCCTATCTCTGCCTCCCAAGCGCTGGGACTAAAGGTGTGTGATATCACACCTCCCTCATAATAGATTAAAAAATATTAATCAGGGCCAAGGTGCTGGCTCAGCAGGTAAAGGCACTTGCAATTAAGCCCGATGACCTGAGTTCAATGCCCAGGACCAATAGCAAAATTAACTCCCATAGGTTGTCCTCGAACCTGCACACTTGTGTTGTTTTTGTGACACACCGACATTATACCCACATCCACACTCTAAATGTAATTTTTAAAAGAAAAGTAATAACACCTAATATCTGCCATATTTTCATGGCCAAACACTGTTTAGTGTACTTTATGTACAGAATTTCTTCTTTTTAAAGATCAATTTATTTTTGATTTTATATGTATGAATTTTTGCCTGCATGTATATCTGTGTACCACATGTGTTCCTGGTCACTGTGGAGGCCAGAAGAGGGGGTTGGGTCCTCTGGAACTGGAGTTAAGGACAGTTGTGAGCTGCCTGTGGGTGCTGGGAGAGCAACAAGTATTTCTTGTTTGTTTGTTTTGGCTTGTTTTGTTTTCCAAAACTGGGTTTCTCTGTAGTTTTGGAGCCTGTCCTGGAACTAGCTCTTGTAAACCAGGCTGGACTTGAACTCACAGATCTGCCTGTCTCTGCCTCCCAAGCGCATTAAAAGTGTGCGCCACCAGTGCCCGGTGCAACAAGTGCTCTTAACCAAGGAGAAGCAGGACTCCAGAAACCCATGGTTCTCCCCAAACAGCTTTTTTTTTTTTTTACAGTAGGAAACGGGGCTAAACAGAGCTAGTCTGGCCTCCTTGCTGCTCAGATGTGGAAACTGAGCAGAGAGAGGGGAGAGGAGGGAGAACCGAGGGAAGGTTGAAATGCTAACAGCCGGCAGGGCTTTGGTGCACAAGACCACTATCCTAATCCACATGGGGACCCTTTAGCCTGGCCCTGACTGTGTTCATGCCACGTTGACCTCAGGACTGGGTTGTAGGTCCTGGGAAGATGTCTGCTGGGTCCTGTAGGGGTCAAGGTTTCCCTGCATATCAGGGGACCTCCTCAGCCTCATGAGGGGAGGAAGGAGGAAGCCCAGTGGCTTTGCCCATGCTGGGAGCACAGCCCACAGTCCCTTCCCAGGGGCCTCCTCAGGGCTGCCTATAGAAGAAGATGAAGTAGGGGGCTGGGATCAGGCCCCAGACAAAGAGCCACCTGCTCTCCTCCTCCCCTTACCCCTGCAGGGCTCCCTGCTGTTGTCCTAGTGACAAGGGGCTGCCCTGTGGCTCCCCAGGCCTCCTAGCCCCCAACACATTACAGGCTCTATCTACACTGCAGAGAACACGCTGGAATCTGGCCGAGCCTCCGTTCTCTGCCAAAACTCTACCTTTCATGCCAGGGCTAGATAGGCCAGACAATGGGGGGTCACCACTACCCTAATAATGAGGCCTCCGAGACTCAGGATGAGTGGGGGTGGGGGAGAGCCAGAGCCAGGCTGGCTGCTGAGGGCATGGGCAGAGCTGGCAGTGGGCATAGGGCACCCAGAGGGGTGAAGGTTAAAAGAGACAGGAGGAGGCAGAAGGGGGGAGGGGGAGAGATATCACGTTCAGAAATCAGAAGAGGAAGATCCCACCCTTCAGGAGAAAACTGAGGACTTCTGACTTAAGACTGTGTCCCTCAAGCAAGATGGCAGGGAGCAAGGCCAAAATCACACTCCTGTCTTTACACAGCTCGGCTTTCCTGTCTATTGAGTGGGCTGATGTCTACCTGGGGCAGCCACTAGCTAGCCAGGGGCTATTCCCATCACTTTATTCAAATGGGGGGTCTGTCTCCTTGGTCTGTCTACCTGCCAGCTGCCCTCAGGCTTATAGGGGGTGAGGTCACACTAAGAGTGTGGTGCTACTTTGGTGGGGAGTGCGGGGAGGGGGCAGGCAGAACAAATCCTCCAAACACAACTTCTTGTTAAAAACATGCTAGAGCCCCTGAAGCTGCCCCTCCAAGATCCTGGCCCTGGAATCCCTCTTTGGGGCAGCAGGCTGCTTGCAGGATGAGCTGGGGGGTGGGGAGGGTGGCATGGGCTGGAAGCAGACTGCCAGGGCTAGTAGAGAATGGTCAGTCAGTGCAGCTGGAGGATTGAATATATCAGTGAGGCCGAAGCCTGGCAAAAAGGCAGTAACCAAAGTGGGCCCTGGCCTGCAGGAGAGAGCCCAGTGCTGGACAGAGCTGCACTGGAGGGGTCGACCCACAATCCTGCCCTCCCTCCTCGGCCTTGAAAAGAGCTTCTAGAGGCTCGAAGGAGGCTTTTAATCCCACCAGTGCCCTGCTCATAGGTTGCTAATCTCCTAGGTGGCTCCTCTGCCCAGTCTGAGGCCACACACAGAGGCACACACACACACACACAGAGAGGCACACACGCGCGCGCGCGCACACACACACACACACAGAGGCACACAAGCACGCGTTCTCTCTCTCTCTCTCTCTCTCTCTTTCATCTTTCACCTCCCTCCCTGTGCTTGTTCCTGGGCCACTTAGTCCATTTAGTCTGGGGAAATGGCCCAGCAAATTCTCCATGTGTTTAGGTAGGAGCTCAGCCCCAGCTGCTGTGCTGGGGGGAGGGGCAATTCATCAACTACAGAGCCTCAGTTTCCTCATCCAAGAATGAGTAGGAGGAGCTCTGCCTACTTGTGGGGATGGAAGGGGCCATATCCATCCATGGATATAGAAGCAAGGATGGGCTAGAGAAAGCCATAGCCCATTAAGTCTTTGGGGGAGCGGACCTTCTAGTCCCAGTACCATTGAAGAGTAAATGAGAAGCAAAGTGGGACTAGAACCATTTAGCAAGTTAGAAGGTTAGGAGCTCATCAATCTGGGTTCAGAGAGCTGGAAGGGAAGGCAGGTATAATGGTGAGCCCTCTGATAGTGGCACTTGGGAGGCAGGCAGCAAGATCAGAAGTTCAGGGTCATCCTCTGTGCTTATGTATCAGATTGTCAGATCGAAGCCAACGTGAGTTACGGGAGGCCACTGCCTCAAAAAACAAAACAAAACTCAAAACAAGAATAAACCCCCAAGGTTCTGGAAGGAACCTCAGAGGTTTGCAGAGGACATTGCAGAATGCTAGGGGCTTTGCGGCAGTAGGGAGGGGATTACTAAGGCCCCCTTCCTGTGCCAAGCAGCTCTACACAGAGCCTGTTTGTGTACCAGTCTCCTGATGTATGAGGGGAGTTTGCAAAGTTTCAGGTTCTAAGTCCACTGAACCCTCAGTGCACCATTCACCTTGGCTTCTCTGAGGCCAAACTTGTTCACACCTGTTTTCCAAACACGACTCGCCCTGCCTCCTTTACTCTAAGGTGTCTCGGCTTGGGTGAAAAATTACATGGCCATTCCTCCTTCTACTCATACCTTACAAGAATCTACAAGGCATTTACTATCATGAAAGCTACTTCTCAGGGGCAGGGGCACAGTGGGGAGTCAAGGCACCAAGGGCTAAGCTGCTCAGAGTTTGAACAGGATGGTAATTTGTTTAGATAAATTCATACCCAGGCAGAATAGAGAACCTGGCTCCCTCCCACCACTGGGATATTATGGCTAAAGCGTTCAAAGGATGGCCAGTCCTCCTATCCATCCATCCACCCATCCACCTCACAGGTTTGCTAAGGATCCACTGTGGTCCAGGCAACGCATTCATTATATGGACCACTAAGAGCACAGAGACTAAAAATAGCTAGAGAGACTATCTCAAGGTTAAAGAGTGAACAAGGGCCAATAGAGAAATAATCTGAGGTTCCTCCACGGGGCCCACAGCCCCAGTCCTGCCTTCTCTTGCTTTCCTCAGCCCTGTACAGTGGAACAAAGGATACCTCCTGGTATAGGATCTTCCCAGTGTGCACTTCATGAGACCCTGGGTCCAAGGTCCAGGAGGGTACAGTGGGCTCTGAGTAGGAACAGCAATCCCTTCTCGGGGACGGAAGGCCGTGGAAAAGGCTGGTGATGGGGGTGGAAGGGAGAGGCACAGGTGGAAATCTGGCATTAAACAAAACTCCACTTTCTTTCCCATAGTCAGGAAGCCCTCATAGAAGAACATGACGTAAGCACCCACAGAAAGGGTTCTGCCAGACCCAGTAGTGGAAAAAGCCTGTTTGATTTGATCCAGCCCCTCATTTTCCTAACTCTACCTTATTCGACCACAGCATTTGTTTGTTTGTTTGAGACAGGGTTTCTCTGTGGCTTTGAAGCCTGTCCTGGAACTAGCTCTTGTAGACCAGGCTGCCCTCGAACTTACAGAGCTCCGCCTGCCTCTGCCTTCTGAGTGCTGGGATTAAAGGCTTGCACCACCACCGCCCGGCCACACAGCATTTATTTTTTGACAACAGCACTGTGTAAAACCTTTAGGGACAGTCACAAGCCTACAGTACAATCACGCTTCCCTTCATGAAACCCAGGCAGCTCCTCTGCCTCCACTTCTTGAGTGTCCCAGGCTCTCAGGCAGCTGATATTAGAAGTCTGTGGGACCCGGTCCCAGCTAGAAGGTTGACTGGGGATACCAGGTCCCAAGAGAGGCTGAGAAATCCGCAATTGGCCTCATGGGGCCACCAAGCTGAGCTCTCAGGGACAAAGCCTGCCAGAGCGAGGGGGTTTGCCTGCTCAGCACCCAGGACAGCAGCCCAGCTTTCCCTAGAGGCCAGAAAGCTGCCCCAGGCTTCACAATGTCCCCAGCACTCTCGAAGCAGGAGAGGAGATAGGAACAATTTGCAACTTGCACGGACTGCGTTTCTGGGACAATCATGAGTCTGGCTCCCGGGAAGACCGTCTCCTCCACGAACAAAAGCTGTGAGTACTCAAAATGATCCCAAAGGCAGCACCTGGAGACGACAAGCCAGCTGCCATCCTGTGTACCTCTTGGGTCTGGAACATGGAGCCTGGGTCTGGGTAAGGTCCCATCTCATCCCCAGAGTCTCTTGTCAGTCCAGAAGGAAATGGCCACAGGGCATGTGTACTGAGATAGGGTAAGATGCAGACAGCTGCCCTCCTTGGTAGAGGGGGTCTCCCATCTGCCAGCTCCTTGTTTCATTCCCAGGCCTCTAAGCAGAGCAAATTAATGAGGCTATTGGGGAGTTTCTGGCTCAACAGAGCTGTCCCCACCCAGCAAGCCACAGCCCACCAGGGAACTCTGGGCCATTCATGGATATTTACAACCCCATAAATTAAAAAGTTCAGGCTGCAGCTGGCAAGGTCAGGAGGCTGGTGATGGGAGGGTGGGGGCTTTCTCTTCCACTTTTTCCTTGCAAATGAGGATGCTAATGGGGGGGTGGATGGACGGGGATGGGACCCAACCCTTGTCCTTCCCATGACCTTCTCCCGCTAATTTTTCAAAACACCAACTTTCAGAACACAATTAAGTGTGACTAGTCCCATTTAACAGAGAGAAAAACTGAAGCCCTCAGAGATGTCCCACCTGACCTGAGCCAGGGTAAGCAAGAGGTGCTCAAGCTTCAGTTCAAAGTGGAAGGGAACTGGCTGGTTCTAAGACCAGGTTTTGATCCCTCCTGCTCTCCAGCCTGCCCTCTTGGAGCCCTGTGGACCCCAGTGCTCTCCTCTCTCAGCTGCCACTACAGGAGCAGGGGAGGCAGCTCAGGCCTCAGCAGGCACCAATCCAGACACCAGGCTCCTGAACACCCCTCCTCTCACTTCCCAGGGTGACTGAGTCTAGCAGGCTGGCCAGGGAGGCGGAGGAGGGAAGAGACGGGTGAGACCAGTCTCCTTCTACCAGACTCTGGCACTCTCCACTGGTCAGCCTGCCCCAGAACCCCCCCCGAAGATCTCACCCCCCCAGTTCTTCAGCACCACCCCAAAGCTTCTCCAGAGGCTCATGGACAGCTCTCCCGCCTCTTGCTTGGCCAAGTCACAGGCTGAGGGGAGAATGGGGGCTCTGACTCAGAAGTAACACCTTAAGGGATCGGGAATAGATGAAGTACCTGGACTGACTCATCTGGCCCAGCTTGTCAGGGACACCCAGGGACCAAAGCCGAGTCATAGTCATGAATCCAGAAGCCTCCACGGAGCATCAGGCAGGAGTGGCAGGAGGAGGTGAGATCAGGAGGGGTCCTGACATCTGCCCTGCCCTTTCTCCTCTGCCCAAATCCTGCTCCCTGCCACCTTCCCTAGAAACCCCCCAAAATCCATCTAGTCCCCAGAACAGAGAGAGCTGAACAGTCCGGGAGATGGAAGGAGGTGGGAGGCAGAAGAGAAGCAAGCAGCTGGGATGAAGGAGCCTGGAACAGTCGCTTCACCTCCTGTCTGGTTACAGAAGCCACCCAGAAGCCTTGAGGACAAACAGACCCTCTGCAGAGGCTCCCAATTTGTTCCCTATCTCTGGGGAAGACCTGTCCTCTCCCTCCCTTGTTTCCTCCCCTATAAAGAGGGCACGGAGTCATGCGTGACGGCACACACCTTTAATCCCAGCCCTTGGGAGGGAGAAGTGGTGGCAGGTGGATCATTGTGAGTTCAAAGTCAGCCTGGTCTAGAGAGTTTCAGGCCAGTCAAGACTATACATATACAGTGAGACACTGTCTCATAACAATAACCACAAAAACCACAACAGCCTCACCTCTCAGTTTGCTGAGAGTGTAAGGAAGACGAGAGGACAGGTATGTACACACACCGTGGACACTTGTGTTTGTTTTCTCAAAGGAATTTTACCAATATAGACCTACGCCTGCTTCAGGAAAGCCGGGAGGTGGGGAGGGGTTTGGCACATTCCTGTAATCCCGGCACTCGGGAGGCTGAAGCACATTAAGTTTGAGGCTAACAGGAGCTACATAGCAAGACTTCATCTCAAAAGGGGTGGGGGTGAGCCATGTAGAGACTAATTTTCAAACAAAAATCTCCAAAAAGGGGTTTAGGATTATGTCTGTTTACAGCTCAAGACATACTGACTCCATTCCTATAACAAGACAGTACCCTGGGCCCAATGTCACTACACCGCCCACGAAAGGGACAGTAAGAACTGCCAAAGAGGGAGAGAGGATGCTTGGCCCAGCCCACATGGTGGCTAGACACCTTGTCCTAGCCCTCTACCTTTCACCCTGTAGCACAGACAAGCCAGGTGAGCAGACAGTGCTTGGGCATCAACATGTACCGGGCAGCCTTGTCCGAAGACTCTTTCTGAAAAGTTCAGCAGGGCATGTGGTATCCAGCTTCTATCCTAGGGAGGCAGCCTAGATGGACCAGGAATCCAGACACTTTGATTCAGGCCCTGGATGTACTACATGTCCATATCCATCTGGGAAACAGGACTCACTTCATTATATTCCGTTTTATATATATATGTAACGAACAGTATTTACCTGGTGCTTCCTCCCAGCTATGCCAAGAGCTATGCACACTCCACCCAACCTCCCAACAATTCTGGGTCAGCTATTATTCTACGGTTTCCATGAAAAGTCTCTGGCTTGGAGACGTTGACTGGCTTGCCCACTGTTGCCAAGCTACTGCAGTGTCACCTCTCCACCTGTCTCCATCACTATGCTTGGCACCAACCAAGGAAAGGAGTTTGCAGTACTGGTGGGAAGCACACAGGAACTCAGACACCATCATAACAATACTTTCCTCACCTGCAGAATGAACAGACTGAACAAGATACTTCCATCAACTGTCCGATAACCTAGGGCCCCTGATGGGGCAGGAGCTACCCAGTGGTGGGAAGGAGGGCAGGACACGATCATGGAACCCCATGGTCAAGGGATGCTCCTGGAGAGGACACCTTAGGCCTCAAATAATATACACGGGATTATAGTTTTGCTTTGCTTTTTTTAAGGTTCATAGCAACTGAGCCATCTTTCTAACCCCCGTGGCTTAGTTTGACCTGCCAGTCATTCAAACTTCTGTGGGTCTATCACACACGAGGCAGGACATGAGCCCAGATCTCTTGGCTCAGTAGCTCAACCGCTGAATGTATTTTTGTGAATGGCCAGGGATCAAAGAGTTAATAGAAACATGATCTACCTGGTCACTAGAGTAGGAGAGGGTAGGGATGCGGTACTGGAAGCTACTTGATAAGGAAGTGAGATGCAGAGGCCAAGGGTGGGCTCCAAACCATGGCTTTGTTGTCCTGAGACCCCTACTCTGCTGGCTCCTGTGTTCCAGGGCCACGAACACTGGGACTGTCTCTGGGGAAGGCACTTTTTCTCTGTGGCGCATCTGTAATCCACTCAGCGGTTTCATCCCATCTGAACTTCCTTTCAGCTACCAACGCACCTGCAATACCACCCCCACACCTGCAGGCAGCAAGCAGGGAAACTACAGATGAGGTCAGAACCTGGGTCCCACAGGCTGGGGGACACTGGGAGTAAAAGCAGAAAACGTTTGGGGGGGGTGTCCGAGAGGGTCGCTTACTCGGTTGTTAAAAGCACTTGCTGCCAAGCCTGACAAATTGAGGTCAATCCCCAGAACCCAGCAAATGGATCTGACCTCCACAAGTACACTGTGGTATGCGCATGCCCCCCCACCAATAAATAAACATATAAATCTAAACTTCTAAATTCAACTTTTAAAAATAAAGTGATTTGGGGGGCTGGAGAGACGACTCAGCATTTAAAAGCACTCGCTGCTCTTCTAGAGGACCCAAGTTCGACTCTCAGCACCCACAAGACGTCTCTCAAGCGTCTATCTGTAACTCCAGTAGAATACAGAAGACTGATTGAGAGACTTGAGAGCTAGACATGATCTCAGATCTGAAGCCACAGAAGGAACTGTGAAAGAAATGTCCAAATGCTTTAGCAATAAAAATACGGTATTTTTGCCATGACATTGCATTATAGCAACACAGAGCCCTTATAGTTACTACAAAACTACTATTTTGTTTGTTTGCAACACTAGGGATTTGAACCCAAGGCTTCACACATGCTACCCCACATTTTTCTCTCAAGTATACCCCTAGTCCTATGCTAACTTTATTACATGTATTCTTTGTGGATACGCGTCTGACCCAGTACACACATGGAGGTCAGGTGACAAGTTCTGAGAGTCAGTTCTTCCCTTTTGCCATATGAGTCCCAAAAACTGAACTCAGGTCATTAGTCTTGGATACAAACGCCTTTACCTGTTGAGCCATCTCATTGGCCCAGTAACTCAATAACCTGTTTAAATATTTAGGAAAATGTCAGGAGCCGTTTCCCCCCAAGATTATTATAGGGATCATCGCCCCGAGGAGTTTGCAGAGAGCCCCCTCACCCCAACAGTATTAAGAACTGTTCTGCTGGCAGAGCCTGTCCCACACCCAAATTATCTGTTAATAGAGAGCTACCTGTTAGCGGAACCCGCCTCACATTCCAGCTATCCAGAAAACTAGGTGTGTCAACCTGTGAACTCCTGGCAGAGGAATCGTCACCTGACCTCCTGGCCTACATGACCAGGACCACGTGGCAAGATCCCGTGCCCCTGCCCCCCAAGCAGGGGCTATATAAGCAGCAACCAGGACTCTAATAAACGGAGGCTTTGACAAGAACCCTGCTTGGCCTCCTTCCTCTTTTCCCGCCCATATCTTCCAGATAGCACCTCTCCGGGACCCTGGAATTACTGACCCTGCCAGGCGGGTTACATCCCTAGACTGAGTAACCCGCCGAGGCGGTTTACAGGAAAACCCATCGAGACCCCCCCCCATGAAAAGACTTATGAAGAGAGTCACGTAGGAAAGAACACACAGGATATGGGGTAGACAAGCTGATGGCCCTCCAATTTCCGTCCTGTGGTAACTTCTGTATGAGAAGCAGAGTCAGGGACAAGACCTGTTATTTTATCGTGACCACAACACAGGTCAGAACTGGAGGGACAGAGAAACTTTCGAAAGACCAAGGTCACCTGATCTCCTCACCACCAATCCCTAGAAGGCATCTTGGCCATTTACTTGAAGGGTAGCCACAGGTTAACATGGTGGCTTCTCACGCTTGGGGTCCAGTCAGCTTCAAGCTGGGTAAGGTTTCCCTGCATATTAAAGAACCACATGGCATGGGAAGTTGAGCGAATTCCACCTCTAATACCTGGGAAACAGACGACCATCTGTGTGGGAAAGGAAGACAGCCCTGCCCCAATGGCTCCAGGCTCTAATACTTCTGACTTTTGTAACCATCCTGGCAGGAATGAAGCTATTCTAAAGGGAACTTCGTAGCCCTTCCTTTGGATATCTATTGAAACAACTGTTCTTGTGCTGGCTACTTTTATATCAACTTGACACACAGGCTAGAGTTATCAGAGGAAGGAGACTCAATTGAGAAAATGCCTCCAAAAGATTGGGCGGTGAACAGCCTGTAGGGTATTTTCTTAATGATTCATGGGGGAAGGCCCAGTCTATTGTGAGTGGAGAGAGAGAGAGAGAGAGAGAGAGAGAGAGAGAGAGAGAGAGAGAGAGAGAGAGAGAGAGAGAGATAAAACAGAAGGAGTCACCTCTCAGTCAATCTCACTCTGAGGATTCCTGGAGGCAGGATTGCCATCTCGAACTGAGTTAAAAAAGGTAAGAGCCAGTAGCTGGCTGTTTAATTTTTCTTCTGTCTCTGGGTTTTTATTAATTGTGCTACAACCATCTGTAACTCCAGTTCCAGGAGATCCAACACCCTCCTCTGGACTCTATGGGCATTGCACACACATGGTGCAAAGACATACATGTAGGCAAAACAACCACCTGTATAAAATAAAATAAATCTTAAGAAAAAAGAGAAGTGGTTTACAAAGTGAGTTCCAGGACAGGCAGAAAAACCCTGTCTCAAAAAACAACAACCAAATACACACACACACACACACACACACACACACACACACACACAGAGAAAAAGAGAGAAAGGGAGGGAGGGAGAAAGAAAACTAAAGAAAAGTAAAGAAAAAGAAATCAGTCAGACTTATTGTAAGAGAAAAATGGTTCAGAGTAAGACCTTGTGGCTGCTTTCCTAGAATTCATTTTGTCTGTCAGAATGATTGATTGGTTTTCCTTTTATTTATTTATTTTCGTTTCTGCAATGCTGAGAATTTGGCCCAGGGCCTTGTGCACGCTAGGCAAGCACTCTCCTATTGAGCTACCTCTCCAGCCCAGGAGGGTCCTGAGTGGGCCTCTCCAGAAGCAGGGTGCTCTATCTCCATGAGATGCCCAGGACTTGCCTCCCGTCGGACTAAGGGCTGAGACTGAGTGACCCGCGTCCTTTGCTTGGAACTGCTCTCCAGCTGTGAGTGCCTCCCTCTGGAAGTTCTCTTTCACTCACCCAAACGGTTTGTTTTAAAATATAAACACACACACACATAGAAACTGGCAAGAGAAATTAGCCAAATGTGAAAGACGGAGGGAAGAAGCCTGATACACTTTGTTCTAGGTTCTTAGTCTAAATCTGCCAGGAGGTGTGAAGGGCTGGCAGCCTGGGGGAAGAGGAGCAGCGGTGGCAGCACCATCGTTCCTCGTCTCGAGATGTCAGGCCAGCAACTGGGATATTCCTAGGGACCAGAGGGAGAGTAGGTGGCCCTCGTGATGGGAGCCAGGCATCAAGAATTATATCCCCCAAGATCCTCACCCAGGCTCTTTCCCCCGTAAGCCCACATGCTCAGTCCCATGGGGTAATTGCATTTGGCTGGGTCCCCACATTAAACTTGTCTGTAACTAAAGCTGTTGTTTTTTTGCCAACCCCAACCCCCACTTTTTCCTTTCCCCTTAAATTCAGAGTCTCAGTTGGGGATGTGGTTCCCCTCAGCTACTCAGGTCTATTAATATCTTCCTGTTCGCCTATCACTGTATCGCTCCTTTCCGACCTCATTGTCACCTTCAAAGTGACATGTATTAAAGGTTTGATCTCCAGCTTGGAGCTGTTGAGTCTAGTAAGAAGCTTTTGGGTGACTGGGGATGTTTGGAAGGGGGCCGTGGGATTCCAGTCTCTTCTTCTCTTTGCCCCATGGCCACGAGGCCAGTGACTTTCACCCCGCTACATACTTCTGTTTTGGCCTGCTTCCCTGCAGGGGTCATCTAGTCATGGGAAAGAACATTCAAAACCACCTGGACAGTGCCCCACACCTTTAATCCCAGCACTCAAGAGGCAGACAGATCTCTAAGTTCAAGGCCAGACTGGTCTACAAGAGAGTTCTAGGACAGCCAGGGCTACACAGAGAAATCCTGGTTCCTGTCATGAAAAATAAACAAATACCCCCTACCCCCTCAAAATAATATCCAAAACCATAAGCCAAACAGATCTCTTCTCTTTATATACTGACAGTGTATAAACTGGTTAACACGAGCTGCCTGTTGCTTCAGCAGGACCCAGGTTCAGTTTCCAACATTGCCGTGGCAGCTCACAAACATCAGTAGCTCCAGTCCCAGAGGCTCCTGGCCTTGGAAGGCACTGCACAGACAATCAAAACACCCATTCACAAACAGCAGCTTTTGTAAACTATTCCACCTACAACAAAGGTCTGGACCAAGATCCTTTTTTTTTTTTTTTTTTTTTTTTTTGGTTTTTCGAGACAGGGTTTCTCTGTGGTTTTGGAGCCTGTCCTGGAACTAGCTCTTGTAGACCAGGCTGGTCTTGAACTCACAGAGATCCGCCTGCCTCTGCCTCCCAAGTGCTGGGATTAAAGGCGTGCGCCACCACCGCCCGGCTGCGCCACCACCGCCCGGCCCAAGATCCCTTTTTATACCTCCCTCCCCACTCACAAACCCAGGCTAGCCACAAAGTAGCCCTATAGCCAAGGATGACCTCGAACTCCTGGCTGACCAGGTTCTATCTCCCAAATGAAGGCATCAGAAGTATGTACCACCATGCCTGGCTTAAACAAGCAGATCTCTCTCTCTCTCTCTCTCTCTCTCTCTCTCTCTCTCTCTCTCTCTCTCTCGGTTTTTCAAGACATGGTTTCTCTGTAGCTTTGGAGCCTGTCCTGGAACTCGCTCTTGTAGACCAGGCTGGCCTCGAACTCACAGAGATCCTCCCCAAGAGCTGGGATTAAAGGCATGTGCCACCACCACCCGGCACAAGCAGATCTCTTAAAGCCGCACAAACTTCATGGCACAGCTACTCTCGGCTGTGACTGAAGTGTTCGGTATCCACCCACACTGGAACACCTTCCTGTCTTTTCTCCTGCACTACGGTACAAGCACGGGAAGGAAATACCCAATAGTATCCAAGTACCAAGCAAAAATAGAACTATTTCCCCGATGAAGGTCAAAAGTCCATCTCCAGATTCAAACCCGACATTTGGTACTTCCAACCCCACTCCTCACCCCTATATTCCAGGCACTGCAAACAATCACATACTGTTTTTCATTTGTAAACAGTCCGGCATTGGCCGATCCCCACTGCAGAAGGAGACACAAGATCAGCCTCCCAAAGAGCCCATTTTGGGAACAAATCTTCTTCCCAAAAGATGACAGAGATTTTATGTTACAGGGTCCCAAGCATTTTTCATAATAGCAGCAGAAAGGGAATCGGAAGATTCTTTAAGAACCTCCCCCACCTTCCCAGCCTCCTACTGCAATACACTTGCATATAGGAAGCTTTAATACATGTTGGCCAGTTCCTAAGTGGTGTAAGCCCAGCCACGGTGCAAGGAGAATTTGGAGGGAGGAAAGGATTCTCTCTAGGGAGCCTACTGCTGTCTCTGGTACCCAGAGCACAGTGTGGCTCCGCCCCAGATCTACTAAGCCACGCCTCCACAGTACGTCACCATCTCAGGAGCACCGAACTAGGGAAGCCCACGCAAGAAGGCAGGGAGACTGAGACCGGCTTCAGGCAGGCAGGGCTGGAAGGAACGGAGGGATTTAACTGCTCACGTACCTTTTCAAACAGGACTTTCCAGTGCTGGTAGAGTGGGAGGCCATGCAGGAGAGGAAGAGAAAGAAAGGCACTTATCACCAAGGTTTCTGCAGCCCCCTGAGATTTCCAACATCACCTCCCAGCTGCTGCCCAGTCAGAACCAGGCTCGGGGGCCCACCAGAAGAACTCCGAAAATTCCCCAGAGGAGCAAAGGCAGAAAGGCACAGTACGGGGTAGAAATGGAGTGTTTCTGGGGTGGGACAGTCAGATGCAGGAATGAGAACAAGGATTCCCAACCGTGTCTCAGGGTTTCTGATAACTCCTGCTACCTAAAGGTCATGTTCACATCCATACCCGGAGTCCAAGCTTACTCAGGCCTTGGCAGTTGGAGGACTCTATTCAGGAGACTTACCCCTGCTTGAGCACTAGTTTTGCCTGCGTGTGTGTGTGTGTGTGTGTGTGTGTGTGTGTGTGTGTTCGTGTTCCCCAATATGCTTCCAAGATTGAGTGTAAGTACTGAGTACATAAGACTCACTCTCTCTGGAGGACGGCCAGGAGAAAGTGACAGGCTTGACCACGCAAGCGGGAGAGATGTTAGACTCCAGATCCATTCAGATTTGCTGGCTGTGGTTTCGTAGGTTGGGGTTCCCGGCTTAATTTCACCCCGAGGGAGGGACAGGTCCGAAGCAAGGTGCCGGGAGGGAGTAGCTTTAACAACTCAAGTGCCCAAGGCTTCCCAGTGTCAGACCCTACTTCCCAGGACTTAGGAACAAGAGATTTGAGCAGCAGATGGCAGGGAAACCCTCTGGGGTAGCCCCTCCCTAGCCTGCCCCAGGAGACCAGCCTGGCACCGACGTGGTCCAGAACTCCTGAGCCCCCTGCTGGGAGGGTTTCGTCCCAGCTTTCTGGCTGTACTAGCTCTCACAGGGTTCAGGGACTAAGGCCAGTTTGAATTTCAATCAGTGTCGCGACGAGACAGATGCCGGGCAGGAGCTAATCTGGGAGCGGAGAAGGGATCTCCAGACTGGTTTGCGCTGTCCAGAGACTGGGGCGCCGGTTCCTTCCCCAGGCTTGCGGAGTCCGCAGGTCGCCAAGGGGAGGGGAGGGGGAGTCACTACAGTGACGCGGCCGCCTCTGCAGGAAAACGCCGTGTCCCGGGCACTGCACCAGCAGCGGGGAGGGGGCTCCGCGGCCGACAGGTTCCCGACGCAGCAACCGGGGCTGTGTCCCGCAGGAAAGCCGCGGGAACCCGAGCGGGGTGGGGTGCGCACCAGTTCATTTGGGGAGACCCATCCCTCCCAAGCGCGGGGCCCCCAGCTTATCCCGGACGCTCCAGTGACATAACCTTGAATCCTCCAAGTTCCCCCCAGGGTAGGGAGCTGAGGCCGCGGCAGATTCCCTGCGTGGCGCCCCCCAGAAAGTTTGAGGGGCACAGAAGGGGGCACTCACGTCTTCTGGCGCGGCGGGCAGCCGGTCCTCGGCCTCAGGTTCCAGCTCTTCGATGCGCTCCGCCTCGGCGCAAGCGGCCACTGCGGGGCCGGGGCTGGGGTGTTCGCCCATGGCCCAGGCTGCGGCGCTCGTCCCGGGGCGCCGGGCTAACTTTGCGCCGCCTCCGCCGCGTCGCTCCAGGAGCTCGCTGCGCACCTCACCACCTCCGCGCTCGCCCCCATGGCCCTGCTTGCCGCGGCCCCCGAGACCCCGGGACGCCGGGCCCCGAGGGGCCAAACTTCTCCGCCTCGGCCGCGGGCCCGAGGCGAGGGCGCCCTTGGGCCGGCTGGGCCCTACAGCTCCCCGCGCTCCTTCCCGCTCCGCGCAGCCCCCGCTCTGCGCGCCAGCCTCCTCCTCCTCCCCACGGACTCCTCCGGGGCGGCGCGCGGCGGGGGCGGGGCTGCTCGCGGGGCCCCCGCCCCCCAGGCCGCCCGCCGGGAGGGAGGGAGGGAAGGAAGGAGGGAGGGCGGACTGCGGAGGGGCGGGCATGGAGTAGCTGCTCTTCGCGCCCAGGGATCGGGACTGCGTTGCCCTCAGCCTGCTCAGCTCGGTACCGGGTTAACCATCACTTGGTGGTGGCAGATTGGCAGATTGTGTGACAGAATCAGAAGCGAGGTTCCCACGAGGTTGGCCACGTCAGGGTTAACCAGGACTGAATTGAGAGTGAGGTGCGAGGAGTGGACCCCACCAGCCATCCTTACATCTTTTATTTACTGCCGTCTCGGATTCTGGGAGTCCCCGGAAAGCCTAAGAATGAGACAAAAGTCAGGGGGTCTGGGACCCCAAATAGACTTCCATCCAGAGCTGTAAGTCCTGCTCACCTTCTTAACCATGTTAAACCCAGGAAAGCGCCCCGCCAGAGAGAGGGGCGGGGGGGGGGGGGACACGACTAAAAACAAACTAAAATGCAAGAATGAAGTTAGCAAAGCAGTAAAAGATCATTAAAGGAGAAAAGCAGAGGGCAGTTTCCCTGACGGAAAAGCCTCAGGGAAGACCGTCTTCCCGAATGACTATAATCTGTGTCAGCGCCCAGGCTGGGGTAGCTGCTCCCCAAGGAAGGCTTAGGCAGCCCCCACACAGAACCAAGGCTGTGCCCTTTAGCCTCTTCCCATCAGCTTCGCCCTTCTAGACGTCCTGTCAGAAGGAAGCATCTGTTTTATTAGCAGAAGTTGCAATTAACGACTTCATTCTCACAAGACAAATGTAACTGCATCACGCAGCCCCAGGATCCAACCTGTGACCATCTCGCCCAGCACTGACTACTCCCCCTTGAACCAGAAGGAAATTAGTTCCATCCTAATTAGGTGAGTTTGCAACAGACACCAATTTCCATCTCGGTTTCAGAAAGTGTGATCATTTCAACTATTTTTGTTTCGCACCACCCTCCCCCATCCCTACTCTACTAACAAGTCAAGATCCTGCCAAGATTTCCTTGTAAATAAAACTGTCTGCATAGGGGTGTGATTTTGAAAACAGCCTTCAGGGGACAGAAGAGAGGCTGGATTCTTTGTGAAAAGAAGCCCCTGAGGATAAGCAGCTGCTGGGGCCTGAGGCCAGGGTCCCTGCCTCTCCTAGTCCTGCCCTCTTGGCTTGACTTAACATGCGTGGTGCTGGCAATGTTACGCTCAGACTTTTGCAGCAGAGATAGCTCAGAAAGCCTGGTCATAAGGGAATTGGAAAGAGACAGAGGCAGGTGCATGGAAGAGATGGTCACTCTACAGAGATGTCCAGCAGCCCAGCACCCACAGGCCCCCAGCTGTTCCTCACATACTTCCTCTTCTCCAGCCCTGGCAACAGTTCTTAGCAACACATTTAACTCAGTCATCCCCTCCTGGGGAAGGTACTTTTGCAGGCTCAGTGAAGTCACTGAACAGTTATTGAGTTCTTATAAATACTAGGGGAGATCTTTGAGGGTACAGACGCAAGACACAAATTCTATCCTCCATAGATGGTTTGATTGGGGGAGCATATAGAGGTGGGGTTGAGTGGGGCACAGCCATGTTCAACAAGTCTTGGATTCCATAGAAGCTCAGGGGTCACACAGACTGAAAGGGAGGGGTGGGGGGAGGTCCTTTGTGGATCCAGGAGGTCTTCCCAAAGGAAGTGCTTCCATAATTAGGCCATGTGGAAGGTGACACAGCAATCCAGGCAGAGGGGGCAGCATGCAGTAAGGGAGGGGAACTGCAAGGGATCTGGCATGGTTGGAAATTGGAGTAAGGCATCCATAGAAGAGGCCAGTTCAAGGGGAGGGGGATGTGAGGGCTGATAGTTTCCTGAGAATGAAGTTTGGAGCCCATCCTAAGGGCAGCATGAAAGAACAGTGAACAGGACAATATACTTGATAAAAACTCTTCCTAGTCAGATGCAGTGACAGGAGTCTTCAGACCCAGCTGCTGGGAGGCTAAGGCAGGAGGATTATTTGAGCCCATAAAATGTATATCAGGCCAGGGCAATACAGCATTCTCTCTCTTTTTCTCCCTTCTTTCTTCCCTTTCTCACTTTGATTTTGAGACTGGGTCTCATCAGGTTGCTAAAGTTGGCCTTGAACTTGTGAATCCTCCTGCCTTAGTCTCCCAAGTAGCTGGGATTGTAGATCTGCACATCAGGCCTGGCTGTAAGACCTCATCTCATTCATACATAGAGGCCGCAGAGAGATGGCTCAGTAGTTAAGAGCACTGGCTGCTCTTCCAGGGGAATCAGGTTTGATTCCCAGCACCTACTTAGTGGTTCACAACTGTAACTCCAGTCCTAGATGATCTGACACCCTCTTCTGGCCTCCATGGGCTTTGCAACACATGATACATAGACAATACATGCAGACAAAATACTGCCCCCTACCCACATACAATAATAAGTAAATCAATCCTTCTGCTGTAGTTCAAAGGGAAATCGACTTGAGGACAGGAACAGGGGAGGTAGTGTCCATAGAAGAGGTCACACGAGCATCAGCAGTTAAGACAAAGTGGAGAAGGACCTGAGAATACCATCTGCTCCCCCAGGAACAGGCGCTCAACTTTGCCAGTGTTCCCCAAACCTCTGAGGAAAGAACCCTGGGGTCTCCCCAGGAGTCACCCCAGCAGGAGTCCTCTGCTGGAAGGAGAATGGCTACTGGACTTGGAAGCCATGAAGACCATATGTGGCATCCAGTCTGTAAACCTGACTTCACCTTTGTGTCCTCAGGAATGCCCAGCTTCCTCAGACAACCTGCTCCCTCTCTTAACTCCAGGGGAATCGGCAGCTAGGTACCATGTGTCCCCCAGCAGGCAACCCGGAGCCTGCAGCCACACCTAGAAGCCTTCAAGGGATAGAATAACCTGACTATTTGGTAGCTTTAGTCCCGTTCCAACATAAGACAGCCAGAGCACTGGACATTCTATAGCCACTTTCATGCTACAGCATGCTGTAGGTTGTAGGAGCACGCTGCACACGAGCCTGCCTCGAGACCATGTACAGAGTCTAGTGAGAGGAGAGCAAATAAATTGGTTGGCCTTTACGTGTGTGTGTGTGTGTGTGTGTGTGTGTGTGTGTGTGTGTGTGTATGAGAGAGAGATACGAGAGATACTGTGGTCAAACCCTGGATTTCATACATACTAGGTAAGTCCTCTACTGCTAAGAGGGAGGGTACCCATAGCTCCATGACCTCTTTTGAAGTTCCCAACAAATCAGACTACAGTGGGCTAGAGAGATGACTCCGTGGTTAACAGCACTGGCTGCTCTTCCAGAGGACCTGGGTTCAGTTCCCAGCAACCACATGGTGGCTCATAACTATCTGTAATGAGATCTGGTGCCCTCTTCTGGCCTGCAGGAATACATTCAGGCAGAACACTGTGTACATAAAAAATAAATAAATCTAGCCGGGCGATGGTGGCGCACGCCTTTAATCCCAGCACTCGGGAGGCAGAGGCAGGTGGATCTCTGTGAGTTCGAGACCAGCCTGGTCTACAGAGCTAGTTCCAGGACAGGCTCCAAAGCCACAGAGAAACCCTGTCTTGAAAAATCAAAAAAAAAATAAAAAATAAAAAATAAATAAATCTTTTTTTTAAAACAAATTATTTATTATGTATACAATATATGCCTACAGGCCAGAAGAGGGCAGCAGACTTCATTACAGATGGCTGTGAGCCACCATGTGGTTGCTGGGAATTGAACTCAGGACCTTTGGAATATCAGGCTTAACTGCTGAGCCATCTCTCCAGCCCTAACAAATAAATCTTAAAAAAAATACTAAAACATTAAAAAAAATAAATAAAAGTGGGGAAAAAATACTAAAACAACTTAGGTCTACATAGTAAATTCCAGGCAAGCCACAGCTACACATGGTGAGACTCTCTTCAAAAACAGAGAGGTGAGGGAAGATGTATTCAGGCTCACACTTTGAGAGGTCCATGATTATTGGACTTGTTGCTTTGGGGCTATGGTAAAAGGCAGCATGTTGCGGGGTATGTGGAGTAAAACTACACACCTAATAGCTGGGAAGAATAAGAAAAGAAGAAAGAGAGATTGGGAACCCACAACTGAAGAACGAGCCCCAATGGCTGACATAACAAACTGCACAGGACCCCATGCCTAAAAGTCCCCAAGAGCCTAAACTTGGACCAAGCCTTTAATCCACGATCCTTTGGGGAATTTTTATTATCCGAATCACAGCACGGGGGGGAAGAGCAGTTCAGACTTGGGGGCGGGCGAGAATGGGGGCAGATTTGGGCTAGGGTGTGTGAGGCTTCCTGCCTGGAGGGAATGGCTGCAGTAAGACAGGGCAGGCCACGGCAGACCTTGAGGAGGACGGCTGAGTGGAGGGACACAAAGGAGGCAAAGCCAACGAGGAGGACCACGTTGAGAAAGTCCTTCACGCGGTGTGAGGAGGCTGGCCCTTGCCCAGCAGGCAATGGCAAAGCCATCAGCTTCTAACCCAAGCAGTGTTTTAGGAGGGCTCAGCCAGCAGCTGCTGCATAGCTACTTTCAGCTAGCGTGTTGTGAGTGTCCGTTGTTTGCCAGACCCTGGCCAAGGTGCTGAGACTACAAACTGCTCTAGAAAAGAGCAAAGCCTGCCCTCCTGGAAGAAAACTAGATAACCCTCTAATGACAGCCCAGTGACATAATACGGCAGGGAGAATGTCAGGGGGCTGTCTCTCAAACATACCCTCGAAGGGAAGAAAAAAGCCGGACCTCAGAGCAGGAACAGTTTGGCTGGTATTGAAAAGCCAGAAGGGACTCAGAGTGTGGCTCATGGGCAGAGCACTGGCCTAGCATGCATGAGACCCTGGACTCCAACCCTTGGACTGAAGGGGTAGTGGGGAGCAAGGCGGAACCCCTGGGGGAAGGAGAGGCAAGGAAGCAAGTTGTTTGTTTGTGGATACCTAACGCTAATGAGAAGCCAGGGAAGGAATGTTAAGGGCTATAATTAACACACTCAAAGCAAATGGCAGGCAGCACCCAGAGGCGGGATGAAGAGGGCAGCTTCTATTATAACCTCTTACATGTGGGTTTCCTATCATCTCCAGCCAGGACCATACCCCTTCAAGGCTCCTTCTTGCGCCACAGAAAATCTAAGTTGACCCTCTCAGTGCACCTGTAGCTCTGGTCTTCTGAGAAGCCGGCCAGTCAGTCCTGGACCGCCGCCTTTGCCTGCCTGAAATGAAGACATGAGTTATTTTTGACTGAGATCCAAGGCTCGGCCCTGAATTCTTTTGTCTTCCAGGAATCCCCGAGTCATGTTTGAAGTCTGCAAGTCCAAACAGCAGACCCAGCTCCAGGAGGAGGCCGTAGCTCGGAATCCAACCGCCCTCCATCCCCAGCTCCAGCATTCTTCCGTTATTGCCCGCTGTCTGTGAGATCAAACAGAACAAGGCTGCCAAGCGGAGGTTTTTTCCTCTCCTTTCGTCTCTTCACTCCAGGGCCCTCACTTTTTTGAATAACTTAAATCATTATTGAAAGATGTCTAGGTTCACAGACACCAAACCCTTTCAAAGAGAGGTGTGGGCACCCAATGGTTGAGCTCAAAAAGGCGCAGAGGAAACTTTGCCAGTCCCAGGACTGATCTAATCACCCACTTGGATCCCCTGCCAGCTGCTTTGCCTCAGCTCACCTTCCTTCTCTGCCATCTCCTTGGGGCTTGGCTGGTCCCCAGGGTCCCATTTCTGGGCCTGGAGTTTTTCTATGTGAAAATTGATCATGCAATGGTCGGGTATTGTCTGTTGGGTGAAGGTCCTACCACGTTGCCTAACTCTCTGGTGAGAATCCTGAGGCCCAACAAGCCTTTCCTCAATCCTCCCTGCCTTTGAAGCACTTCCTTCCTTTGACCTTGCTTTGCATTAATCTAAGTTTTATCTCCGTGATACAAGCACGGGCTTTCTTTGAAGAAGATTATGGCTTATTCAGTTTTCACATCCATCACAATGCACAAAGCTACACACGGTAGAAGCCAAACAAATGTCTGTTTAATGAAAAACAGAGCATGCCTCGCTTGATATGACACAAAGTCTAATTACATAGTTATTACTCTCAGCCTCCAACAAAAGGTAAGTTTTATGTTATGGAGAAAAGATGATTCTGCATAATAATAATGATACACTTGTGTGCATGAGCCTTTATTTCAGCACACTTCCTTGTTTGTCATTTCATATTATCCTCAGAAAGGCATCCAGAGCATATACAAATGCCTCCACTTTACAAAGGGACATTAAGACCCTTGGAACGGGAGGAGTTTGAATACCCATTCCTCTCACCAAGGTGTTCATTGTAACAGTTAACGTACAGGGCTCAGTGGCAGAGCTCCTACCTGACATATAGCTTCCCTAGTGACGGGGGCCATCAGTGCATACCACTGTATACTGGATTGTACTTTGTATCTCTCTCTCTCTCTTGAAATCTCCCTGTGTAGCCTAGGCTAGCCTTGAGCTCATGATCTTCTTGACTCAGTCTCTGTCTTACTTCTCTCGGATAATATCTGTGGAATGACAAGGGGAGCAGTTTCCCTTGATTTCTCACTGCACAGACATAGGTACCAGTTGCCCAACAGACTGTCGAGGGAAAGAACTGATGAGGATATTGGAGAACCAAAAAGTTAGCTACAAGGTCTGTGGTCAATCTTTACACAAGAACGTACCATTCATAAGGGCAAGGACGTGGTACTGTTTGTAGTGTCTTTATTAGTCTACGAAAAAGCTGGATGTGGTGGCAGTAACTCCGGCAGTCAGAAGGGAGAAGCAAAATGACCTCAACTTCAGTGCTAGCCTGAACGAGTTCAAAGCCAGCCTAAGTAATTGTGATACCCTGAACCGAGGATGTAGCTCAGTGGCAGGGTGCTTGCCCAGCACGCACAAGGTCTCGAGTCCGATTGCCAACATGTGCATGCATGCACGCGTGTGCACACACACACATACTTCCTTCTGTACAGTATGTGCTCAATGAATGAGTCCATTTGTTTTCTATGCTGCCAGGCCTTGAGACAGCATCTCAGAGTCAGTGTGGCCTAATGAGGACTTCACAGGCTCCTTTTAGGGAGAATGCCAGTGCAGGTTTCTGTGAAGAATGGCTTGGGGTGCACAAGGCAGGCTTTATGACAAGGAAGCAGCAGTGGCACCCGAGGAAAAGCACCCTGAACCTTCATGTTTATAACATAAGAGCCAGCTAGCACCTGGGAGGCGCTGCAAACAGCAATGCCGCAGCAGCAGCTTCCTGAGAGTAGGAGCGAGGCCGTAGACGTCAACTCTGCTCCTTCCATGTCTCTGGGGGAACTCCTCAGTGTGCATTGTAAATACCATCTGTCACTTTGCCTGCCCAGACGTGGCCTTCCTCCCTGGAAGGAGAACGTTCATTCATTATTATTTATGCAGAACACACTCTACTGAAGCATGGTGCCACCAAGAGGGAAGAAAAGCCTAGAAGAGCCAAGGACTCCAGAGACCTGCCCCTAGGTCATCCACCTTTCTGGGATGGGAGGTTAACCCTCAGCTCTCCGGAGTGTAGTTGTTGGGTAAGAGCACAGCCCCAGAGACCAGAAGGCTTGCATCTCCAGCTCAGCTCCATCACCAGCTGGCCATGTGACCTTGGGAGATCTTCATCCGCACCAGCCTCCACTTTCTCATCTGCAAATGCAGAGGATGGACTAGATGAGCCATGACCTCCCTCCCAGCCAGCTCTGAGATTCACTCACTGTCTCTCTAACCCTCCCCTCTCTCTCTCCCTAGCCCAGAAGCATGGTCATTACCCATCAGCCGTCTTTCCCAGCCAGGACAGAGAAAATGCAGCTCAGGATATGATTCCTTAATGCCTGACAGCAGGAAAACAGGTCAGTAGAGCTGTGTTCTTGTTCCAGCTCTGTCATTATTTAGCCCTAGGACTCCAGGGAAGGCACAGTTCTAATCTCATCTTTTGTGGAACAGGGAGAAGACCTGGAGTTTTTGCAGAAGACTGTTATCTATGAAAGTAAAAACCAAGTGAAAATACACATAGGCTTTAACCTGAGCACTTGGGAAGCAGACTTCTCTGTGTATATTTTTTATTTAAATTTAATTAATTATATAATATATTCATGTTTTGCATGAATGTGTTTGTGTACTATATGCATGCATGCCTTTGGAGGCCAATGGAGGACACTGGATCCCCTAGAACTGCAGTTATAAATGGCTGTCAGGCACCATAAGGGATGCTAGAAATTGAACGTAGGTCCTTTGGAAGAGCAGCCAGTACTCTCTACTGCTGAGCTATTAGTTTGGCCCTTATTTTTATTTATTTATTTACTTATTTGAGATATGGTCTAACTATGTAATTCTGGCTAGTCTGGAACTTGTTCTGTAGACTAGGCTGGCCTTGAACTCACAGCCTGTCTTTGCCTTTCAAGTGTTGGTATTAAAAGTATGTGTCATCTCGCCTAACACTAAAATAATTTTAAAAGATGTGTTTTTAATTATGTGTATGTGTCTGTGTGATGTATGCCATATGTATATTGAAAACCACAGAAGCTAAAGAGGGCACTGGAGCCCCTGGAGCTGTTGCTACAGGTGGTTGTGAGCTCTCCAACACAGGTGCTAGGAACGAACCTCAGGTTCTCCGGAATGATTAGCAAGTGCTCTTAGCCACTGAGCCATCTCTGCACCTCCTGGAGGCTTTATCTTTAAATCCTGTTATCTGCAAATGTCCTTCTTCACCTCCAGACTCTCAGGTAGCCCAGGTAGCCCTATTTCACTACGTAGTTGAGAATGACCCTGAAATTCTGACCATCTTGGGATTGCTGACATGAGTCACCACAAGTGGTTTATGTGCTGGGACTGGAACCCTGGGTCTCATGCATATTAGAGAGCCATTCTATCGACTGAACTGCATCTCTATCTTTGGCTTTCCCTTCCAAAGCACTGCTGATAAACATTTTTCACGACTCTTGTATCCAGACAGGGGTTAGTGAGGCATGGCTTTGCCTTAGTGAGGACAGTGTCAGGTGGGTAAGATACTGGCAAAGCCTGAAGGTACCGAACAGAGATGAATGCAAACAGTATGTGGTGGCAAAGGGGGTCCAAGTAAGTAATTAACGCTAAATCCTAAAAGGGTGGACAAATTGATGGGGCTTGAGGTATTTAAGGCAGAAGGAACAGGTGTGAATCTGTATAGTAGCTGCTTGCTGCTGTTAGGTTGATCGTGACACCCTGTGAGTCTAGGTATTGACTGCTTCATTTCTCAACCCTTTAGGATAATCCAGTGATCACATGGTTGTGGATGAGTGGGGCTACAGTTGATAATTCAGTGTGGGCATCCTGTCTGTGAAGGACTCCACCAGTGACTGGCTACAGAACAAATCTATTCTTTTATCTCTATTCTCTGAATGCAATCAGTGAAGCAGGCCGGAAAGCAGGAGGCTCGTTCAAATGGCCCCAACATAACCCTCAACTTTCCAGCCTTGTATACCATCAAGTCAGGCCAGGGGAGGAAACTGGTTTTGTGTAAAACAAGACCCAGAGGCTGCAGTGGGCAGTTTCTGTTTCCTAGGCATCCATCCTTGTGCAGCAGAAACATAGAACATGTGATCTGTCCTACAGCTGTAGCAGCTCGCTGTGGCTCCTCAGGGAGCTGTCCAAGTCCTCTGCAGAGCTGGAGTTAACCTGTCCCTCCTCCAGGAAGGACGTCCTAGCACAAGAAGCATGTGCTTTGCCCAGCTTCTCCATCTGGTTGCTGTAGCTGTTTTGCAGCTTCTGTGTCTGGCTCTGCACACCCCAAAACACCCAGGAGCAGTAGAGAAGGGAGATGCATGCTTCCAAGAGCTCATTAGCTGTGAGCAGCTCCATAGGCAGTGAGCTATGTGGTTAACTAGGCTAGGGAAAGCCTGGGAAGCTCCAGTAAACATTCAACTGGCTTGTCTTGCTGCAGCAATTTATATCCAAGGAGGAATTACCAGGAACACTGAAGGAAGGAGCGTGTTTGCCAGATGGCTCCTGGAGCATAATGGCATTTGCAGAGGGACAGTCTGCAGGGGGAGGTCCTTTCACCAGAGAGCGGACTCCTGCTGAAGACTCATTCATTATCCCAGGGTTATTAGGAAGAGTTTGGCGGCTTGGAACACACCCACGCTTGTCCTTGCTTCCCAGAACCTTGCTGCTGTGACTGCCTAAAGCTGAATTTTCAGGACTGGGCTTCTCTAAACGCCTCCTGGCTCTGTTGCTTTTGACAACTGCCACCTGTACCTTCTTTCCTAACTTAAACCAGTAAATCCATCCTCCCCACCACCCACTGTCATTTGCTCCTCGATGTAACTGATGCGTTAACCAGCACAGCTCGAGCTCCGATGATAGGCGTTCAGTTGTGTTGCCAGGGCAGGTGATGGGAGTAAGCAGGTTTACAGATAAGTAGCTGCAAAACATTTAAATGCATGTACTGTTATCACAGAGCATTCAAGAGTTCACTGGCTTTGCTCAGATCATAAATGTGCCTTCCTTCACTAAACAACAGGATTTGAGCAGGGACATTATGGGTCTTGGCTTTGTTACCTGTTTTGGTGTATGGGGGAGGGGTTGTGCCAATATCCCCAAAAGCCTTGGTCCTAGAGAAGGGGAGAGCTGAGTGTGTATCAGCATAGAAGTGTCTGCCTGTGCAGAGCCCCAGTGATGATGTCATGTTTCCAATGATAGGTGCTTCCCTCTGCAGAAACCAGAATCATAGCTATGGTGAGGGTTGTGGAGACCAATACATGCGACATCATGATGAGAATACTCCTTAGGACCCCATTATTGGGTATCTGTTTATTGTCACTTCTGGGTTGTAGTACTATCACAAGACCTCTAAATACCAAGGCATCTTTACAAAGCCCAATATTTTCTACATCCTAAGACCACAGCAGTCAGTGTATCCTGTCAGATTTGGTAGGAAAAAATTATTCATCTAAATGTCCACCTGTATCTGGTAAGTGGTCAGTCTCAATGAATCTGCTTCCTTGGGTTTATTTTTTCAGTTTGGTACTTATTGATACGAGGTCTCTTGCTTTGGCTCTGATTGGCCTGGACCTCACTACCTAGACCAGGCTGGCCCTGAACTTGCAGTGATCCTCCTGCCTCTGCCTTCCAACTAATGGAATAACAAGTGTGAGCTTATACCTGACAGGTTTTTTATGTTCAGTTTTCTATGTTTTATTTTTGTGGTGCAGGAGACCAAATGCAAGGCCCCACATAAAGTTGGCAGGTGTTCTGCCCCTGCTGCTCCCTCAGCCTCATGCTTATTTGGGACTTTATTTGTTGTTTTCCAGGACAGGGTCTCTCTGTGTAGCCCTGGCTGTCCTGGTGTCCTGAAACTCACTCTGTAGATCAGGCTGGCCATGAACTCAGAGGTCTGCCTGTCTCCTGAGTGCTGGGGTAACAGGTTTGTATCACCATGCCTGGTTTTCTTCTTTGGGATTTAAATAAGGCTATTACCATCTCTCTTGCTAGGATGCAGATAAAAATGAGAAAGGGGACAGGGTATGTGGCTCATGCAGCTCTCAGTATCAGTTTCCTCCCTCTCTCCAACAGACTTGATACACGGTATCAAAATCAGAAATAAATTATTTCAAAGATGAGCACATCTTGGCATCTTACTTGGATGCATTCACATTCTCAAAAGACCATATATGGTGGTTAGAAAAATCTCACCAGGTAACTGAATCTGCAGCTTGTAACAGGAGGCAGCTAAAATAGTTTCCACCAGATGACACAGCTGATGTTTTTAAAAGGAATACAAAGAAACCATTTCCCAATACCATGTCACAGGACATTGTGTTTGACCTCTGTCTCCATCTTTGACACAGGAAGCACCCAATAGATGCCTGATAATAAATACACACTAAATAAATACTGCCTCCTAAGAGGCACTGGTGTAGCTGGCTAGGAGCCACATGAAGTCTTGGGGCTACAGTGCCCTCTACTGGAAATAATAGCCATAGCATCTCACAGGGCCAACAAGTCATCAGGGAGCCAGCATGGGCAGACTCCTTAACATCTACACAGTGCAGGCGGCAAGGCAGACTTCAGAAAGTAACCATCAACACACTTTGCAAGAAGTGCTTTCCTAACTGTATTAATTAGAGACAGACAGTTCAGTCACATTTGTTCTTTAAAATTCATTATGAGTTGCTCGGCAGTGGTAGTGCACACTTTTAGTACCAGCACTCAGGAGGCAGAGTAGGTGGAATTTGAGTTTGAGACCAGTCTGGTCTACAGAGTGAGTTCTAGAAAATCCAGGGCTACACAGAGAAACCCTGTCTTGATAAAAACAAAAAACAAACAAAAAACCTTATTTCAGAGGTACACAATGAATTATTTTCAGGTGAAATGTGTTGTCTGGAATATGTTCCAGACAATTCCAGAGTGTGTGGGAGAAGAGATGAAACAAGACTATCATGTTGATTATTGCTGGAGCTTGGTGATGGGCACAGGAGACTTCATTACACTGCGAATCTAGGTTTTGTCTTTGATTTACAAGTAACTAAAATCAGTCCCTGCTAAAAGACATTCTATCTTGACTCTCCATGAAAGGGCACGCAGCTCTAGTAAAAGTCAGCTGTTGCTGCTTGCAGGACAAAGCAAGTGCTGAGTATTGGCGGCATCTGCAGGACGGGATGTTACAGATCACTTTCATCTGGCACACCTGAGACGCGTGGTCAAATGAGCTGAACTGCTCTGCTTAACAACTGTACCATTGAAAGTGCTTCTGTTCTTTTATTTACCCCTGACAACAGCGTGGGAAGAACTTTCAAGGGGCAGCTTTAACGTCTACTCAGACCCGGGGAGTCAGCTGTTCCTATGCTCTCTGCACACTCCAGATCACCCTCTCTCCAGCAACAACTCCTGACCTATGACCCGACAGAATGTGCTGACTGACAGAGCCTCAGCAAGCAGAGGTGTGCCAAGCTACTGTTTCTCTGTAACCTCGGACTCCCTTCTGCCACCGGCTTACATAAGCACAGCTGTATCAGCAGCCTGCCAGCTGCCAGCTCTCCTGGAAGATATTCGGCACTTTTCCTATCCTGGCTAAAAATAAGCCCTGGGCTCTCCTGGGCATTTGCAGGTGGTGTGCTCACTGCCATGCTGGGCTCTTCTCGGGGTACTGTAATTCAGAAATGCTGAGCTGCTTATATCACGTCCATGGGGAAGGCTCTGCATGCTCCCTAGGGAAAGGCTCACAAGCAACGCCAACTCTGGGAAGAGTTTTTCTGTCTGTTTCTAAAGGCCACGGTGGCATCTGTAAGTACAGGACAAGGGTTAAACTTGTCCTGTTGCAAGGCTGGGTCTACAGTGGGCTAATCAAACTCATTTAGCCTCAGAACCACCGCATTTATAATGGGGGTGGTGATGGTAATAATTATGATTTTTGGTTACTATAATTAAATGACATGTGAGAACTCTAGAAATCACTTTTTATAAAATGTGCTAATTTTTCTTATCTTTTTTTTTAAGACAGGGTCTCCTGTAACCATTTGCTATGTAGGCCAAAAAAACCTCCTGCCTCTGGCTTCTGAGTGTCTTAATTACAGGTGTAGAGCGCCACACTTGGCTATTTTTTATTTTATTTTTTTTACCACTGGACAACCAGGGAACTTGGCTATTTTTTACATTTTTATTACACTCCCAACCCCTTGAATCAGTGGTTCTCAATCTTCCTAATGCTTCAACCCTTTAACACCTCGTGTTGTGGTGACCCCTCCCAACCATAAAATTATTTCGCTGCTACTTCATAGCTATAATTTTGCTAGTTATGAATTTTAATGTAAATTTTGGTATTTTGTGATGTCTGTGACAAGGTTGTTCAACCCACCCCAAGGGGTCTTGACCCACAGGTTGAGATCCACTGTCTTGAGTCTCTCACTTCATTCAATAAATACCTAAGTACCTGCTATCCCTAATACCACTCTAGAAGTAGTGACCAAAACAGACAAAATCATGGCCTTAGGGAGTTTAGTGTCCGGAGATTAAAAAGTAACAAGAGTGATTTATTATATAGAAGAGTATAGCTGGGTATGGTGGTACACTCCTGTAATCTCAGCACTCAGGAGGCAGGCGGATCTCTGTGAGTTCAAGGCCAGCCTGGTCTATAGAGCAAGTTCTAGGACAGCCTAAGCTACACAGAGAAATCCGGTTTCAAAAGAAAAAAAAGAGTCTAAAATAGCATGTGATCCTATGTGTGGGTGTGCATGTGACCCTAAGGACTGGCTCTGCTCAGGATACAAAACAAGACTGCATTCTGTATCAAAAGGAGCGGGGAGGTGGCACGGGGGGAGAGAGAGATTACTGGCTAAGATCACTCACTGCTCTTGCAGAAGACCTGAGCTCAATTGCCAGTGCCCATGTCAGGAAATTCACAACTGCCTGTGACTCCATCCAGCTCCAGGGCGTTCAATGCCTCTGGCCTTGGCAGGCCTCTGTACTCATAGGCACTCACACACATCTAAAACCATAAATCTTTAAAAAAAAAAACACTTTAGTGTTTAAAATGGTGATAAGCACTATGTACGAAAACGAAGTATTCAAGATAGGAAGTGCCTGTATAATGGAGGAGTAGATTTTAAGCAGGCAGACAGAAAGACCTTATTTAAGATGACACCTGAATACACCCTGAAGGAGGTCAAACATGCTATGTGGATAAACAGGAGAGGAGCTGTCAGTCAGACTGGCAACCAAGTGCAGAGGCCCTGGAGTAGACACTAACCACGTATGGTTTATGAATCAGGTGAAGTTGTGCTGACAGGCCTTAATGGCTATATTTTAAAAAAGGCTAAAAAACATGCCTTTAATCCCAGCACTCAGGGAGGCAGAAGCAGGTGGGTTTCCATAAGTTCAAGGCCAGCCTGGTCTACAGAGCAAGTTCCAGGGAAGGCTCCAAAGCCACACAGAGAAACCTTATTTCGAAAAACAAACAAACAAACAAAAAAATGAAAAAAAACAAACAAAAAAACCCCCACCAAACAAACAAACAAAAAGCCAGCCATGTCTTTTTATCTAAGGTGAGAAGCCACTGGAAAGATCAGGGCCTGTGCTATATCATTCTGTTGTTGCATGTTTGAGATAGGGTATCATTATGTAGCCCAGGCTGGCCTCAAGAGTGCACGGTTGCACTGCAGGCACTGCAGGTGAGAGACACCAGTGCAGTCCTCTTATGTCGAATCTCAGAAGGAACACTCCTGTTGCCCTGTGGAGAGAAGCCTGAAGGTTGACAAAAGTGGAAATAGAGGTTTAGAGACAACAAACAAAATCCCAACTGGATTTTAGACATATACAATACAATGTCTAAAACAGAAAGACACTGGAAAGCATATGGGGGTGGGGGGAAAGCCAGCCAGCTTGCTGAGAGTACTGTGTGAAATATGAACTCTGTAAAATAAAACAGGAAACATAAATAAATCAAGAGTATCACTGAGCACTAGAACACCAAGCAGCTGTGCACAAGCTGTGCACATCAATCCTGTGGGGAGGGGTGCTGGAGAGATGGCTAGGTGGTTAAGAGTACCTACTGCTCTAGCAGAGGACCCGAGTTTGGGTTCTCAAACACGCACACAGGTAACTCTAGCTCCAGCAGACCCAGTGTCCTCTTTTGGACTCTCTCTGTGTTCTGAACATACTCACACACATATGCATAATTTAAGACAAATTATTGGGGGCTGGAGAGATGGCTCAGCAGTTAGAACACTGAGATCCTCTGCTCTTCCAGATGATGATACTGGCTCAATTCCCAGCACCCACATGGTAGTTCGAGAGGATCTGATGCCCTCTTCTGACCTCCTTGGTAACCTCACACAAATGTCGCATATAGGCAAAGCAGTCACACACATAAAAGTAAATTAAAAACAAAAACAAAACACTTAGAAACGCAGGGCCAGCCGGGCGGTGGTGGCGCACGCCTTTAATCCCAGCACTCGGGAGGCAGAGGCAGGCAGATCTCTGTGAGTTCGAGGCCAGCCTGGTCTACAAGAGCTAGTTCCAGGACAGGAACCAAAAGCTACAGAGAAACCCTGTCTCGAAAAATCAAAAAAAACAAAAACAAAAAAAAAAAAAAAAAAAAAGAAACGCAGGGCCAGCGAGCTATCTCATCTTACAGTAGCACCGCCAAATCTGATGATGACCTAAGTTACCTAGAAGTCACATGGTGGAAGAGAAAACTGATTCCTACAAATTAACCTCTGACCTCCCCATGCATGTTATGGCATGCACATACTTCCCTGCCTCACAAATAAATAAATGTGTACAAAATTATAAAGCAGACACAAGGAATTCAATGAAAGCTGACTGTAGATTTATTGTAATGACAGTGAAGGTGGCTGAGAGTGTGGCACACATCTTTACTCCTAGAGGCATACCTGCACAGTGAGACCCGGTCTTGAAAAACAAAACTAATGGGTGTTGGTGGTTCATGCCTTTTATCCCAGCACTAGGGAGGCAGAGGCAGGCAGGCAGATACTGAGTTCAAAGCCAGCTTGGTCTACAGAGCAAGCTCTGGGACAGCCAGAGCTATACACAGAAACTCTGTGTTGGAAACACACACACACACACACACACACACACACACACACACACACACACACACACACAGACAAGAAATAAAATAAAGCCCCAAATCAAAGAACAACAAACAATGAAACCCAGAAAAATCAACATCTTTAAAAGTTGAAAGAAAAAAAATACTTGCCCTGGAATTCCTCACTAGTGAAGACTAAATTTCAGAAATGGAGCTGAGCAGGGCTATATAGCACTACATTTTAAAGACCCTGTCTCGAGAGGGGTGTGTGTGAGTGGAAAGATGGCTCCGTGGTTAAGAGCACTTGTGATTCTCACAGAGGACCTGGGTTCAGTTCCCAGCACCCATACAGCGGCTCACAACCATCCTTAACTCTAGGTCCTTGGACACCAGGAATATACACAATATACAGAAATACAAAAAGACAACACAGAACACATAAAAAAAAAAAAGAAAAAACAACCCTAAGTCACTGGATCATCCTTAGCAACTCTACACCATTCTCCTCCTTTATTTCAACTCAGGAAAAGGGATCATATCAAATGTTCACAATCCAAAACCTCTACTCTCTTTTTCTTTCTTCAAGACAGGGTTTCTGTGTTCCCCTGGCTGTCCTAGAACTTTCTCTGTAGCTCAGAGTGGCCTCAGACTCAGAAATCTACTTGCCTCTGTCTCCCAAGTGCTGGGATTAAAGCACCACTAGGCTGGGTCAGAACCTTTACTCTTCTTTTTCTTTTTTTGTTTTTTTTTGAGACAGGGTTTCTCTGTATAACAGTCCTAGCTGTCCTGGAACTAGCTCTTGTAGACCAAGCCAGCCTTGAACTCACAGAGATCCGCCTGCCTCTGCCTCCTGGGTGCTGGGATTAAAGATGTGTGCCACCACTGCCCAGCTAATAAATAAAAATGCTAGGTGGTGGCACACACCTTTAATCCCAACACTTGGAAGGTAGAGACAGGCAGATCTTTGTGTGAACAGGCTCCAAAGCTACAGAGAAACCCTGTGTGTGGGAAGACACGTCTCATCTCCTCCATCATTCAATTTCACTACAGAAGACCCTTCACCAGCCATAAAGTAGGCCATCAATAGGAAGTATGATGCTATCATGTTTCATTTTCCCTCTCCACCTCTCTAACAGTGATCAGCACCCACATCTGAATGTGCACAAACCTGTTTCTCTGCTGCTAACCAGTGTGGCAAGTGTGGGTCTTTGAACCGAGCCTGTGTCGGCCTGTATCATCTGTATCATGTGTACCTTATTTCCTTGTGCATGTCCACCAGTTCTTGGAATCAGTATCAGAGATGTGTAACATTGAATATTTGAAACCTCTTTACTCTGTTTCAGTTAGCTAAAAAACCAGTCTGGCTCTCTGGGATTTTCTGTTTCTGGTTTGAGCAGGCCTTACTGCAGCATGAGAGAGACCAGTCAGCTGTACTCTTGAGAAGATTTGGGGTGGGGGGAGCAGCTCGTCTTTTCCCTGGAGTAGGAGGGCAGCTGAGAGCATTCAGATATTTTGAGATGAAGCCGTTACCATGGGAATGTTTCCCTATCCTTTCCCTTAATGATGGGTAGAAACAATGAACAGTACAGCTCTCAGAATTCTAGAAATGGGGAGAATAAGAAAAGGAAAAGGAAAGCTGAAGAACGAATCCCTAAGAAAGGATTGCCTGTTTCAATCAACACGGCACTGGCTGCGTTCTAGGAGAATGTAAGGCATTCACAGGCCAGCAATTTCCCTAAGGTCAAGTTTTCCATGAGGCTATCGTTTGTCATGAAAGGGTGAGTAGAGACTCACTTTATTAAGAGGAGAGTTGGTCTTCCTTTGCAGAGGGCTGAGGCGGGGAATGGGGACAGAAACCTGGAAACAATAAATTCAGATGCTTCTAAATCCTCTCCATCTTGCCTAGGACCTCAGACTGCCCCAGGCAAGGCTGGTGCACACTCTTGTCTTCCGAAGTCAGAGCATCCTAAGTTGCATCTTCCAACAAAGGCTTTCAGCTAAGTGCCTGTCCCCTCCACCCACTGCTTGACGCACTGCAGAGGTCCTTCCTGGAAACTGTCAGCTGAACTCCTAGTTCTCTAGGACACAGGACTTCAAGTATCTGCAAAATTAATGATCATTAATTGATATTTTACCTGTCTGCCATAATTCTATACCCTCTTTATTTCTTTTCACATTCTTTTTTTTTTTTTGGAGACAGGGTTTTATTATGTAACCCTGGTTGGTCTGGCATATGTACATCAGGAAGGCTTTGAATTCATAGGGATCTACCTGCCTCTGAAAGGGTCTCTTTATATTGATATATATAATATATAAACATATATTTCAAGGCAGGGTCTTATCATGCAGCTCTGACTGGCTAGCCAGTTATCTCTTACTTCTTTCTCCGTGATTGCTAGCCACACAGAGCTTCTCAGTGGGCCTGGACATAGTCACTCTCCCTTTTCCAAAGTGAATCCTAAATGTGGCTGAACTCTGACGGCAATGCGAGGTGATCTCTACCTGGCTGGCAATGGAGTTGTGCTCTGGTGTATTTCAGCTGCCACGTATAGCTAACAGCTGAGCACTGTTCCCATGCTGTTTGAAATGAACAACTATCCTGTTCCAAGCACATTACACAGTGTACTTTCCAAATTCAGCTGCTGCTTTGACAGATTTTACAGAAGCATGAATTTCAATTCTTATACAAGCTAAGTTGGGGGCAGTTCGTTCAGTGAAATAGCAACTGACCTCTAACCCCAGCAAGAGGCACATAGGCACTTGAACTTCCCAACTCAGTGAGACAGACAACTTTTTGCTTTGTTTTTTGTTTTTGCAGACCAGGCTGGCCTCTGCCTCCCAAGTGATGGGATTAAAGGTTTGCACCACCACCTCCCAGCTGACACACAACTCTTTAAGTGTGAATTATTCCAGGTCTAGGTTGAACACCACCTTCTGCAGAACTTTCTGGGAACTCAACTGCAGAAAAATCTTTGGTGATTGAGCTTAGCCATTACTGCTCTTATAAGCTCTCTACTTGTGGTACTTACTATGACCTCTCCCCACGGGAGTGGAAGACCAAGACAAGCATCACCAGGCACCACCACGCCAGATTATTTCATACACACCCTGGCACTTAGTTCAGAACCTATATAAAGGAGGCTCTGAATACAAAGACACATCCTCCACCTCCGATCTTCGTTTCCACACAAACATGACCAGTGTCTTTATATTCTAAGTGTTGTGCATTCCAATTCCATGGTGATGTAATGACTAACAACAACTGCTGAATTAAATCAGTTTCTGTACATCTAAGAATGAACTCTAGATTTATTTTTTTTTTTTTTGGTTTTTCAAGACAGGGTTTCTCTGTGGCTTTGGAGCCTGTCCTGGAACTAGCTCTTGTAGACCAGGCTGGTCTCGAACTCACAGAGATCCGCCTGCCTCTGCCTTCCTAGTGCTGGGATTACAGGCGTGCGCTACCACTGTCCGGCTTGAACTCTAGATTTTTAATGGTCAAGTAAACCCAAGGGATGTTCATAACTTTAATCCCAGCACTTGGAGAAGCAGGTGGATCTCTATGAATTGAAGGCTATTTCAGAATAGCCAGGGCTACATAATGAGACAATGCTTAAAAAACAAAATTAAAAAAAAACAAGCTGGGTAGTGGTATCGTATGCCTTTAATCCCAGTATTTGGCAGGCAGAGAGGCAGGTGGATCCCTGAGTTTGAGGCCAGCCTGGTATACAAAGGTAGTTCTACGACAGCTAGGGATGTTACACAGAGAAACCTGTCTCGAAAAGCCAAAAACCAAACCAAAACAAAGACTATGCAAGGGGCTGGGGAGATGACTCAGTGGTTAAATCCATTCCCCTCTAAACATGAGGACTATTGTTCAGATCCCAGAACTTATGTAAATGCCCATTTGGTCAGGAGGTCTGCATGTAATTCAAGTTCTTAGAAAGTAGAGATGGGATCCCCTGGAAAAGCTGGCTAGCTAGACTAGCAAAATTTGCCTGTTCTGGGTTCAAATGAGACACCCTGCTTCAGGAATAAAGTGTAAAGCAGCCGGGCGGTGGTGGTGCAAGCCTTTAATCCCAGCACTTGGGAGGCAGAGGCAGGTGGATCTCTGTGAGTTCAAGGCCAGCCTGGTCTACAGAGCTAGTTCCAGGACAGGCTCCAAAGCCACAGAGAAACCCGGTCACAAAAAAAACCAAACAATCAAAAAGTAAAATAAACGGGGCTGGAGAGATGGCTCAGTGGTTAAGAGCATTGCCTGTTCTTCCAAAGGTCCTGAGTTCAATTCCCAGCAACCACATGGTGGCTCACAACCATCTGTAATGAGGTCTGGTGCCCTCTTCTGGCCTTCAGGAATACACGCAGGAAGAATATTGTATACATAATAAATAAATAAATAAATAAATAATTTTTAAAAAAAGTAAAATAAAAAAAAGTGAAAAGCAATTAAGGAAGACACATGAAGTCAACCTTAGGGCTTCTTATACATGCATGCACACACACACACACACACACACTAATATACTTAGATGCACTCACACATGAGAAAAAACAAAACCAAAAAACTGATCACCAAAGAAAAATCCAGAAAGGCTCTTCTGTGGCATGTAAAGGTTGTATGAAATTCTAATTTCAGTATACATGAAGTCACACCTATTTGCTTACCTTGTGTCTACAGGGATCTTCATTTTACACAGGGTTCTGTAGTGGAGTCTGATGCTTATTGTTTGTACCTTATACAGAAAGAGTTTGCAACCTGTAAATTAAACTACTACAGGCACATTAATATCACTCTGGTAACAAGGTCTGGGAAAGGAAAAAAAACAAAACAAACAAAAAACCTACAGTGCAAACGCTCCCCTAGAAAGCATGGCCAAGAAGCAGAGTGCTCTGTGAGATCAGGCCGTAGTCCTAATAGTGGCAAAACTCTACATCCAGTACAGTGGCTAAACTTTATGAACCCTGAAACTGAGATAAGCAGGCTGGGGAATCTGAGTGTGTCACAGGGGAAGGGGACTGGTTTCTGAAATTTGGATACACTAGAACAATCTCAGATATACCAATGTGATATCCACAGTAGATGAGACTTTCATAATCTAAGGGCCAAACAGGTTAACAGACATTTATTTGTTCTTGCTGAGAGGGTATTTTAACAGAGTTAATAACACAAGAAAGAAGCTGGGGCCGGGCGGTGGTGGCGCACGCCTTTAATCCCAGCACTCGGGAGGCAGAGGCAGGCGTATCTCTGTGAGTTTGAGACCAGCCTGGTCTACAGAGCTAGTTCCAGGACAGGCTCCAAAGCCACAGAGAAATCCTGTCTCGAAAAACCAAAAAAAAAAAAAAAAAAGAAGCTGGGTAATGGTAGTGCATGCCTTTAGTCCTGGCACTTGGGAGGTAGAGGCAGGCGGATCTCTATGAGTTTAAGGCCAGCCTGGTCTACAGATCGAGTTCCAAGAAAGCCAAGGCTCTACACAGAAAAACCCTGTCTCAAGATCACCCCCCTCAAATTAAAATGTTATGAATAAGCATGCTAGTAAGACTAGGCTATCTATTGGTCTGTTTGTCTGTACTGGAGATGAAGCTCAGGGACTTACAAGTGCTAAGCATATGCTCCACCACTGAGCTATACATCAACCGACACCTGTTTCTAAGATCTGCATAATCACCTCTGTGAGTTCTCTTTGCAGATTTGGTCAAACCTGTATTAAAAATATTTTTTCAAAAAGTAGCAAAAAATTATAACTTGAATTTGTAAGCTGCCAAGCATGACAGGGAGCCCATGAAGATAGAGTAATGTGTAGGTACCCTTATGTAGCCTCCAGTCCTTCACAGACCTGTACTGTCCAACACATCTCATCCATGTGCTGTCTAGTTTAGTAGTATGGCTGCATTTGCTCCAGAACAGACATTTTTTCCTTATTATCACTCCCTAAGCAATATAACTACTTATATGGCCTTTATACTGTAAAATATATTATAAGCACTAAATAGTTAGCTATTGTAAGTAAACTAGAAGGATGTGCATGGGTTATATACATTATTATAATGTTATATATATATTATTTATATTATTTACATGCACACATACTCTCAAGCATCTGAGGGCTGGTATTCATGAAGCTCTTGGAAGCAACCCTCCAAAGATACAGACAAACAGCTGGGTGGTGGTGGCACACACCTTTAATTCCAGCACTCAGGGGGCGGAGGCAGGTGGATCTCCGACTTTGAGGTCAGTCTGGTCTACAGAGTGAGTTCCAGGATAGCCAGGGATACACTGAGAAACTTGTTAGTGTTAGGGTTAGACCTTGTCTTGAAAACAGACAAAAAAGATAAAAACAACTGTATATTTTAAAGAGGCCTTTATACTGACTTATACTAATGCAATCCAGGCAAAGTGGGGGTATCAAAGCTAATCTTACTTGCATTCTAAGGGCCTTTTAGGAAACCACAGAGATTGCGCACTTACCTCTGTTTCTTGCCTGCTGCTCACTGTTCCACCATCCTTTCATTCAGGATTGGCTCATCAGTCTACTCTCCTGTGATGCCTTCCATGTAGCTGATGTGCAAATATGCACAGAACAAGATGTCCACTGTTCTCTACTTTCATTTTGTAGTCACTTCAGATGGTTATGTGCTCCCCAAATGTCTACCATCACAGCCCACACTTACTCTGGTATTTATTACTACAAATAATATGGGAGCTTTTTTGGTCAAATGTACATAAGAATGATATCACAGCACAAAGCTAAGACTCCTGATGCATGAAGGGAGAGTATGTTATGGTGAGTAAGCCATAGGACAAGCCTTCAAAGTGACTTCTTTTTAAAATGTCTTATTACTATTAAAACTTTTTTTGTGTGTTTTTTTGTTTTTTTTCGAGACAGGGTTTCTCCGTAGCTTTGGAGTCTGTCCTGGAACTAGCTCTTGTAGACCAGGCTGGCCTCGAACTCACAGAGATCCACCTGCCTCTGTCTCCCAACTGCTGGGATTAAAGAGTGCGCCACCACCACCTGGCTCAAAACTAGTAAACACTTGGAGTGTTTAATTTATAAGAAAGAAAAGACAGCTGGGCTCCAAAGCTACAGAGAAACCCTGTCTCAAAAAAACAAAAAATGAAATTAAAAAAAAATTTTAACAAGTGGTCTCAGAATTGCTTGTTTACAAGACAATGCAGCTGGTATTCGGTGAAAGGTTTTCTTTTAATCCTTTAGTCCCCAATTCATTGTATTTTTTTAAGTATTCTTACAGCTTGCATTTTTGGAGCAAACCGTCCAAGTTAGAAGAAGCCTCTTACTGTGTTTTCCCATATTAACTAGTTCCTAAAATGTATGTAAAACAAAGGAACATACCTACACACCTGCTTACCACACCACCTCAGCTGACAGACAGAAGAGGGTAACCAGGCTGTACAATGTGGGCCATCCACCAACAGAGACAATTGGGGCATCTCTCCTCTCTTGACGTTTTGTGAATCAAAGACAAAATGATAAGATCAGCCAGGCATGGTGGCACATTCTGTTAGCCTTTAGTCCTGGCACTTAGGAGGTAGATCTACAGCAACCCTGGTCAATAAAGGGAGTTCCAGGACACCCAAAGTATTTAGATAAGACCTTGTCACAAAAAACACAAACAAACAAAACCCTCAAAAATAAATAAATATATTAAGAGTGAGAAAAAAAGTTTAAATATATAAATCCAGCACTTTCCACACACATACCCCAATCCACCTGGAGTCAGGGTGTCTCTATGAAGTGACAACTTTTGTGGCACTCACTCTGTAGACCAGGCTGGCCTTGAACTCAGAGATCCACCTGCCTCTGCCTCTTGAGTGCTGGGTCTAAAGGTGTACACCACCATGCATGGCGACTTTCCGCCTCTTGACAAATTGTTTTCTTTCCTGTTCCTCACAAACACAGCAAGCAAAATTTAAGGGATATTATTTTAGTCAAAACAAAAAGAAATGTGGAAGGAAGGATAGCTTTCTTTGAAAAGTGTGCAACTGAGATCAATTTATTTGGCATGTGGGAAATTGTCAGAAAGCAATCAAAATTAAGGGCCTGAGAGATAGCTCAGCAGGCAAAGTTTCCTGCTCACCAAGCCCACTGCCAAGACCCACCCTGTACCTGAGTGAGGCCTGACTCCTCTGATTTGTTGTCTTCTGACCACACACGTTACAACACACATGGGCCCATACACACACATATACAAATAAATACAGAATAATAAAAAATTTAAAATAATAAAACTGAGGTGTTGCCATGTTTAATTTTCTTTTTCTTTAAATTTAGAGTGAAAATGGGAAGAGGAAGAAGAGACAGGGAATAAGTAAAAGAACAAGTTTATAATGGGCTAAGCTGTGATCAGTTGCTCAGGTAGTGTGACCACTTGTGACCACTTGAGAAAATATCCTCAGGTTGCCTTTTTGTCTTAATGACAGTGTCCTTTGCATTACAGTCAAACTGGACTCTCTGAATGTGGCTGACAATGAGGGCTGACTGAGAAGCCAAGGACAATGGCACTGAGTTTTTTTTTTTAAATATTTATTTATTATGTATACAATATTCTGTCTGTATGCCTGAAGGCCAGAAGAGGGCACCAGACCTCTTTTACAGATGGTTGTGAGCCACCATGTGGTTGCTGGGAATTGAACTCAGGACCTTTGGAAGAGTAGGCAATGCTCTTAACCACTGAGCCATCTCTCCAGCCCCAGCACTGAGTTTTGATTCTACTGCATGGACTAGCCTTGTGTGAGCCTAGTTTGTTTGGATGCTCACCTTCCTAGACCTGGATGGAGGGGGGAGGACCTTGAACTTCCCACAGGGCAGGAAACCCTGACAACTCTTAGGACTGGAGAGGGAGGAGGAGGGAGAGTAAGGGGAGTGGGAGGGAAATGGGAGGAGGTGGAAATTTTTAATAGAAAAAAAAAATGTCCTCAGGACAGCAGAGTGAAGAGCCATCATGTTAAAGGTGAAGTCTAACCCTAAGCCAGCAGCAGCCATAGCAGTCGATGCAGGGTATGCTGGCCTCTGAGGACACATCTCTAGACTTTAGACAGATCTTGGACACACAGAGCCTACTCGGTTTCCCTCCTCCTGAGGATGGTGCTTTTGTATAAAAAATAATTTCTATGGGGATGTTCTATTGGGAACTCACCAAGGCCAGCTGGCCTGGGTCTGGAAAAGCCTGGGATAAAACCGGACTCTCTGAACATAGCGGACAATGAGGACTACTGAGAACTCAAGAACAATGGCAATGGGTTTCTGATCCTACTGCACGCACTGGCTTTGTGGGAGCCTAGGCAGTTTGGATGCTCAACTTACTAGACCTGGATGGAGGTGGGGGTTCCTTGGACTTCCCACAGGACAGGGAACCCTGATTGCTTTTCGGGCTGGGGGGGAGACTTAATTGGGGGAGGGGGAGGGAAATGGGAGGCGGTGGCGGGGAAGAGACAGAAATCTTTAATAAATAAATAAATTAAAAAAAATAAATAAAAATAATTTCTAAACTAAGAAAGGAAGAAAGAGAGGAGCTGACTCCCACCTGGACAGAGATACTTTATAAGACAAAACCCCACATCACATTACACAGCAATTATTTATTTAAATACCTAAAAAGGTCAATGATGGAAAAAATAGGTTTATTGTGAGAGTTTATATTCATTAGATTTATTTTGCCATTAAAAAAGTGCTGCCTCTAGATTATCCTGGCCAGATACAGAACACTTGGTGACACATGCAGCTACGGCAGAAACTACAACAGACACGGCCATTATAGAACAGTTTCACTTCAGATGAAGATCAGCAGTGGTCAGGGCGGCCTGTTCAGACTAAAAACATTGATAATATACAAATTGTTTCCCGTTTGATTGAAAGGGCTATAAAATCCCGCACACTGACAAGCACTGTAGTCACACAGGTAACACCTTTGCTAGCCGCTTCTGCTTCAGCTCCTCAGTCACACCCTCAGCTACACAATTTTCTAGATTTCACAATGGCTTCGATTCTGGCCTAGCATAAGTGACGGAAACAAGTGGTTTTGGAAAGCGAACCTTGACTCCTGTGTGATCTTAGAAACGGAGAAATGGCTGTAGAAGTCAAAGGATCATTCTGAGTCAACGTGAAATAAACATGTGAGTCAAGAGTGACGCCATCTCTGGTGACTGAAACCTAGCAGAGTGAACACTATGCCGCTAATGTAGAAATGTCTGCAAACACCATTTCTAGGACTCAGTGTGGGAGACCATATCTTGCCTGAATATATACATTATTTACAAAATATTCCCTTTTGGCCTCTGAAATTCAGCCACTTACTTAAATTTGGCTACTAAGGTGTTTTCTTCCACATGCCAGCCAATACTGCAGTCATCAACTATCAGTAAAATACTCTTATGCATGAATTACAAATATTAATAAAGTAACTCTGCATGTATAAATATCTCAATATTTCTAGCAGAATTTAAAGCATTCAGAATGTACATAAAAGTATTTGCTTTTGGTAGGCCGATTATTATTACTTTTTAATCATCGCTGTTTCAATAATGCTTTGTACATAGCAAAGCCCAAAACTGCAAAAACGGTAGCACCAAAACTCGCTCGAAGCCAGAACGTGGAGCTCTTGAGGTCAGCTTGTGTCACGTGCCTGCAGGCAGAAAATAGAATTGATATTTTATTAGTAGGGAAAATTTACAGCAATCATCTAACCTAACCTTCTATCTGGGTGAAATATTAGCACACTTGTCAGGCTAATTACATATAGTAATGCTTACCCAAAACATTCATATATATGGCTATACATACAATACAGACATCAGTAAAGACAAATGTCTTTACAATTAGCTACTACTTGGAAGTTGACACTTAAAATTTTATACACTTTTGTGACATGGGAAATAAAGTTAGATAAATCAGCTGAACATATTTTAATGTCACCACAGTCCTTCAAAAGGAGAATTAGGCTGGAGTCTTACAATTCTTAGGGTCATATTCATGAAATGCAAGCAAGACAAAAACTTCTATTCTCAGGAATCAAAAGCTATCTTGTAAGCAGTTAACTGACAAGTGATAGTAATACTGTCTCAAGAGCAATTCTTAATATGTGAAAAACTTGAGACTTAGAAATTCACCCCCTCTAAAAAATCCCCACCAAAGAAGAAGGGAAGACTGTAATGCTTAGTTTGGTTAATGCTAATTGAAGAGAAAAAAACTAAAACTAAACCCAACAAACCTTGATGTTAGACAGGCAGTGATAATGACACCAAATAAATGGCATGATGGAATATGATTCATCAAAAGGTGATGACACAAAGAAGCTGTATTATATACAACGAGAACAGGGACAGTCTAATACCACAAACTGAGTTTGTGGGCATGCTCAGTTAATAATACTGCTAAGTACCCTCAGGTGTCTCAAGTATGACAGCTTACCATGACAAGGTTAAAGCTTAAATGGTTGGAACATTTTATTTAAGTGTCAATGAAGAGAATTAGGCCGGGTTCTTAGGTAAGTGCACACAATTGAGGTGATGTAAAAACTTCCAGAAAGAGCTTAGTGAGACAGTCTCGGTTACTTTACAATTAGGCAGATTTGAAGCAAAAGTCGGATACTAAAATACCAAGATGCTGTATGCAAAGGAGTTAAGAGTCAAGAGGTCAACTCTGTGCACAGCTACTTTGCCTTGGTCATAATGTTTGGATTAGCTTTCACAAAATGTAGTCTGTTCTCTAGAAACCACTGCAACACAAGCCAGTGCCCCATGCATCTCAGCACAGCCAAACAACACATGCACTCCACATCACATCCTCACCACAAGTCTCTTCTCAGTTATGTTGGACAAAGCAAAGTGATAGCACAGGTTTATTCCACATTGCAAGCTAGTTTTTCCAACAGGCAATGTTTTTATTTTCTTAAAAGGTTAGGGAAGAGAATATTTAGATCTCAGTTTTTTCTAGCTGGAAAGATTCTAACGCGGCCAACCCACTGATGGTGGGAAATGTTACCTGTCATCAAGAAAAAGCTGGCCATGAGATGACTCCATGAAGATGGAATCTTCTACAGAGCTGACGGCGTGCACCTGGTGAGTGATACTGCCTTCGTCGTCTGCTAACAGCATGGCACCCCATTCAGCTACCCGGGCTTTTAACCTTTCATACACATGCACACAGTTGGCAGTTCACAGCAGGGCTCACGAAAGAACGGGACTTAAAATAACATCTCTCAAATAAACATCCTACATATATTTTGGGTTCCTTTTCTATAAGATTGAATCTTATGCTTTCTATATTTAAAAAATATGCATCACACAGATAATTACTGAGTTAAAAACTATTTTAAAACATTCATACACTGAACAAGGAAACCTGAAGCTGCTACATGGATCTCCTACATATCCCTAGGAGACTGGTCTTAGTGAACCAGACACTGAGAAAACCTTTCAAACCTTTACCGTAAGCATTGTCTGACAACATATAACAACCACAGAAGTCACTCAACTTATGCTAACAATCATAAGTCATGAGGCTTTTATAAGCTTAAAATTTCAGAATGTTGAAAAGTAAAAGTATTATATATGGAAAAAATGATCCCGACATTCCAAACTATTAGCTCATCAAGTTTTCATACAGAAACAAACAGAGGTTGCATTTTGAATTTCCAGTAGGGAAAGAGATGACTTAAAGCAGTGATTCTCAACCTGTGGGTCTATATCCCTTGGGGGGATGGGTGTCCACGACCCTTTCACAGAGCTCGCCTGAGACCATCGCATAACACAGATATTTACATTATGATTCATAACAGCAGCAAAATTATAGTTACGAAGTAGCAACAAAAATTATTTTATGGTTGGGGGTCACCATATGAAGAACTCTATCAAAGGGTCACAACACTAGGAACGCTGAGAACCATTGCCCTAAAGTATTAGCACCGGTTGAAAGTGTATTACAGCTTTTGTTTCAATTTTGAGTTTTTACTTTGTGGGGAATAACCTAGGGCCTGGCACATTCCATCACTGAGCTACATCCCCAGCTCTACTTATTTCCAGGCAGGGATTTGTGATGTTGATTAGGCTGGCCCTGAGCTTCTGATCCTGCCACCTCTGCCTCCCAGGGCTAGATTTACAGGCAGGAGTCACTATGTCCAGAAAGCTTGCTTTTGCTTTTTAATTTTCTCCTTTGTTCTTCAACATACAGGTACAGAGAGAAAGTATTAGTATTACAGCTAGCCATAGTCAAACTAGTTCTGTCAGAATTACCTCTCATGAGTAGCCCTGAAATGAATGTGTTTCACAAAGCTCTGCTTGTTGCTGTCACTTTCAAATTTTATTACTTATAGGGGGTAGGGAAATGGGGCAGAGTAATGCCTCGGCATACACATGAAGGTCAGAGGCAAGTATGAGTTAGTCCTCTCTTCCGTTAGTAAGTCCAGGGATTGAACTCAGGTTGCCATGCTTAGTGGAGAGTGCCTTTACCCACTAGGTCATCTTGCTGGCCCCCATCTGTATCTAAGGTCTAATTCAGCCCGTTTCCTGAGTTCTGGGAGTTTTAAGAGTGTGTCACCATAGTCAGCTTCCTTTTTGTTTTGTTTATTTTTAAACAGCTTACTAGATTGTTTTGGTTTTTTGGGACTGCATTTCTCTGTGTAGCCCTGGCTGTACTGGAACTCATTTTGTAGACCTGGCTAATCTCAAACTCAAGAGATCCGCCTGCCTCTGTCTCTGCCTCCCAAGTGCTGGGATTAAAGGTGTGCAATACCACTGCCTGACTAAATTTATTGGATTTTTTAAAGTGTGTTTTGCTTGTATGTATGCATGTATGTGCACTACGTGCATGCTTATTGCCCTTAGAGGTCAGAAGGGGGGTATCAGTATACAGAATACCCTGGAAGTGGAGTGAACCAGCATGTGGGTACTGGAAATCAAACCTGGGTCCTATGCAAGAGTCATAAGTGCTTTTAACCACCAAGTCAGCTCTCCAGCCCATTGCTATACTTTCAGTATTATTTAATTAGTATTCTCTTGTAACTTCTTAGAAAGGAATTTGAAGTTTTAATTTTCATTCCTTTCATCTTTCCATTTATACTTTCTAACTATAACTCATAGGAAACAGATGCACTAATATAAGTGGTATTCTAATTTTACAACTCCATTTATGTATCTCAGGGATGAACTTTTAAGAAAGTACTCTTAGGTAACTATAAAGCATGAGGTTTTTTGAGTTATATTCTACGAAGAAAGGTTTCTGGACCTCCTTGCTTCAGTTCCCCAGTGTTTCTACCTGGCATTTCCTACATTTATGTCTAATAATAATGCCATTACTGCTATCAGTTTATTCCTCTGATTTCATTATGTGTGTATGTGTGTGTGGATGTGAGGCCAGCATGCTAACACTGACCTATAGTCCTGGTCCTGCTAGCACAGGTCTCCTAATGGAGCTACAAGGCATGAAATATTTAACAGGTTTCTCAGGAGAGATTAAGAAATCAGTGCACAGCACACAATAGAGATGAACTGGGACAGAAATCACAAGCAAGCTGTTAACTGAGCAGCATGCCTAACAGTCATACACTTTGGGAGAGGTACAGCTTTGCCCCAGGGTCAAGTAATGCTTCCCCAAGCAGTAAGAACCCAAGTTTACAGATGATTCAGATATACAGGAAATGCTCCACAATCTCTGTTGACTAGGGATGCTTAAAGAGCAAATCAGGCAAACTTTACCGTGTCATGTTCTTTAATATATGAACCAGAAGGAAAATAATCTGAAATCCTAAAAAGCAGCAGCTGACTGAGAATCTGTAACATAAGCTCTTGAGTTATCTTAAATTTAACTATAGGGGCTGGAGAGATGGCTCAGCAGGTAAGAACACTGGCTGCTCTGATATTTATGATCCTAAGAATAAATAGATCCTTTTCACAATATAATTCTATGAAAAAGCAATTCATTTTTGTCTGATAAATAAAAGTCCTTTCCTTTAAAAGGGCACCTAAATAAACATTAATTCAAACTTTATAAGGAAAGAAGCTGGGGTGATTATCAAAGTAACATAGACAATTAGTAGTAGTCCATTAGTAAATAGCTTAAAATAAACACCATATATAGTCAACTTTAAAATGTATTAAAAAGGCCTGGAGGGATGGCTCAGCCGTTAGAGGCTAGGCTCACAACCAAAAATATAAGAGTTCGGTTCCCAGCACCCACGGCTGTCCCTCCAGGTACCAAAAAAAAAAAAAAATGTATTAAAAATACAATGGGGACAATGTCTATCCAAGTATCTTTAAGTCAGCAAATAGTGTGAATTATGTACTTTGAAACCAAACATGAATAAATAATTTATATGGCAAATGCAAATAAAATAAAATGAAAAAATCCTAAAGCAATCTAAGCACAAAGAAAATTGCACAAAAATAATGAATTGTAAAATAAACAATTATGATTAAATTGTAAGTTAAGAAAAGTGGGAAGATTACACATAGAAACCATGCTTTGAAAAAGAACAAGAGTATTTAAAAAGGGAGAAAGAATATGACCAAAATCTACTGTACAAAAAAATTTTAAAAGACGACTAAAAAATCACCAAGTAGCAGAGGCGACTGAGTGAAAAAGAACACCCGAAGGACAGACCAACTCCACAGCACTCTCCTATATGTTATCTCCTATAACATTCTCACATAAAGCAGGGGTGATCTTAAGTTAGAATAATAGGCAATTGATGTGGGATTCCCCTCTGTATGCTGTGAATACCATAGGTTAATAAAGGACTGTCTTGGGTGAGTGAAGGGCAGAATAAAGGTAGGTGGGGAAAACCAGAGTGAATGTTGGGAGAAAGAAGGAGGAGTCGCGAGACGCCGTGTAGCCACGAGTGGGGAAAGACGCAGCTGCCAGCAGGAACCTTGCCAGTAGGCCACAAGCCTCATGGTAAAATATAAAATAATGGAAATGGGCTAACTCTAGATGTAAGAGCTAACCAGCAATACACTTAAGTGATTGGCCAAGCAGTGATTTTAATTAATACAGTTTCTGTGTGGTTATTTTGAGTCTGAGTGACTGAGAACAAACAAGCAGACTCCTACAACAGGTAATAAATAAGAATTCTGGGTAATTCAAAGAAACAATCAAGTTCACTCTTATATACTCAGTTTATCACTTTCAGATCCCAAAAGTATTTAAAAATTAAAATAATCTCAAAAGGTGTTTTCCCCAATTAGCATAATTTGCATTTTTGGAAATGAAAGCCTTTCCAAAGATAAAATGATCTGACTACGTTTTCTTATTTTTAAAAATTATTTATTTATTGGCCGGACGATGGTGATGCATGCCTTTAATCCCAACACTCAGGAGGCAGAGGCAGGTGGATCTCTGTGAGTTTGAGGCCAGCCTGGTCCAGGACAGGCTCTAAAGCTACAGAGAAACCCTGCCTTAAAAAACCAAAAAAGAAAAAAAATTTTTTATTTATTATGTATACAGTGTTCTGTCTGCATGTATCCCTCCAGAAGACGGGACCAGATCTCATTACAGACGGTTGTGAGCCACCATGTAGTTGCTGGGAATTGAACTCAGGACCTCTAGAAGAGCAGTCAAGAAGACGGGACCAGATCTTATTACAGATGGTTGTGAGCCACCATGTAGTTGCTGGGAATTGAACTCAGGACCTCTGGAAGAGCAGTCAGTGCTCTTAACCTCTGAGCCATTTGTGTAGCCCAATCTGACATGGTAATGATCATTCAAATGTATTTTAATTCATACAATTCTAGTTATTCATAGTTCTAAAGAAAACACAAAACTATTCAGGTATGAAATATATGTCTATGCAGCCCTTGATGTCCTGGAACTATGTAAGCCAGGCTTGGCTGGAACTCACAGGGATCCTCCTGTCTCTGCCTCTGGAGTGCTGGGATTAAATGCAAGTGTCTGTGAGCCTGCCGCCATGTCCTTTCTTTAAATAATCACTTAGCGGAAGGTGAAAACACTCTTCAGGGAATGAGACTCAGTGACAAGTCCTCAGGTGATTTTTAATAAAGTAACTCTCTTTCTTTCCTGCTTATATTAATTACATTATTAAGATATGTTAAGCATGGCAAACCAGTAAGTGACCAACCACCAAACACTGTCAAAACCTGAGAAAACAGAGATGTTTCCACTCTCATCCCACCATCCAAACACTTTTTCTTGGTTGAATAATAATAATAAAAACTACGGGTGAAGAACAGAGATACTGCCATTCCTTGGGTGGCCTTTTTTTCTGTCCTATTTGTTTGTGACATAATCTTGAACTTGTGGCGATATTCTGCCTCAGCACTACTCCATACTCTGGTGTGCCTCCATTCTCAGGAAACTTTACCTTAAAACTAAGACTGCAAAATAGCTGCCTGGAAACATTCCTTGTCCTGGTAATTTCAAAAGTTGGTAATGGATATCTGTCAGTTACCAGGATATTTCATGTTAATTTTTTTTTTTTTTTGGTTTTTTGAGACAGGGTTTCTCTGTGGTTTTTGGAGCCTGTCCTGGAACTAGCTCTTGTAGACCAGGCTGGTCTCGAACTCACAGAGATCCGCCTGCCTCTGCCTCCTGAGTGCTGGGATTAAAGGCATGCGCCACCACCGCCCGGCCTTCGTGTTAAATTTTGTTTGCTTGTTTTTTTTGACACAAGGTCTCAAAACTCCGGCTATCCTGGAACTCACTCTGTAGATTGGTCTCAAACTTGGAGATCTGCCTGTTTCTGCCTCTCAAGTGCTTGGGAAAGGTGTGTGCTACCACATCTGGCTTGTGTGTGTGTGTGTGTGTGTGTGTGTGTGTGTGTGTGTGTGTGTGTGTGTGTGTTTAAGACCTGAGTCTCATTCTAGCCCAGGCTGATTTAGAACTCATTCTGTATGTTAAGCTGGCCTTAAACCCATATAATTCTCCTGCCTCAGCCTGCCTAGTACTGAGATTAGAACTAAGGCCCACCATACCAAGCTCTTGTCACATAAAAATGTTATTTTTAAGCGTTTGTAGAATAGAAAGCCAGCGAACACCAGTGCTACACCATACAGGGCCACAGCTGAATAGTTACTGCCTTTATGTTATAGACAGGACGGTCTCAGCCACCATCTCTCCTCACACTCCACATCACTTACCTAGAATGCTAGATCCTTTGGGAGCTGAGTTTTGACCTCAGCTCACCTGTGCTGCTTCTCTACGCCCTTCTATAACCCAGAAGAAATTTAGCACAGAACCCCAGAAGTTCACTGCACTTCTATCCAATATACGGCAAAGCAGCAACTGAGGTAAGAAAGAGTCCTCTGAAACATACATTGTTTTCCTCCTCATCTTTCCATCTTAACTACCAGATTACCAGTGAGGAGTGCTGACACCATTATTAAATCACTTCCCATTTTAACAGATGTGACAGATAGGGCTGGCTTGAAGATTGCAGTGTAGGGCAAGCACATCAATTTAAACATCTCCAGTCTCACCTGGAAACTGCATCAACCTAAGGGAAAATTGTCACCAATCATACAGAAAAGAAATCAGTCTGCTATGATAGCAATTAAGAGATTCTAGAATATATAATGAAATAGGTGGTTTGTAATCAGTAATTACTGTAAGCAAAGGGAGGTTCACCAAGAATAAAACATCAAGCATGTCACTTCCTAGTTAATAAAATAACCCACTGGTAAGTCAGGAGAATGTGGTGAAAATTGTACACTGATTCCAGAAAACCCTTCCCTGAAACTCCTGATAGATGAGAAGATGCAACGTATACTAACTAGATAATAACATGCAATGTATACTAGGTAGTGATATGCATTGTGTATACTAGATAACGTGTGTATACTAGGTAATATACAATTTATAACAGGTAGTAATATGCAGTGTATACTAGATTATAATACAATATACAATGCATATTAGGTAAGAATAAATATTTTACTTTGGTTATTTGGAGCTAGGTTCTCAGAATGGAGTTCAGTCAAACCTCAAAGTTACTGTGAAAACTAGGCTGGTCTTAAACTGGAGATCCTCCTGCCTCAGCTTCCTGACTGAGTACTGGGATTGCAGGTGTGTGCCACCATTGTGGAATATTAATTTAACTAGGCAAAGATGTGTTACATTTGCTTCTGCTACCTTTGTTTTTTTTTTGTTTTTGTTTTTTCGAGACAGGGTTTCTTTGTAGCTTTGGTGCCTGTCCTGGAACTAGCTCTTGTAGATTAGGCTGGCCTCGAACTCCCAGAGATCCACCTGCCTCTGCCTCCCGAGTGCTGGGATTAAAGGGATTAAAGACGTGTGCCACCACCGCCCGGCTACGTTTTTTGGTGTTTTTGAGACAAGGATTCTCTCTATAGCTTTGGAGACTATCCTGGAACTCGCTTCTCCAAACCAAGCTAGCCTTGAACTCACAGAGATCTGCCTGTCTCTGCCTCTTGAATGCTGGGATTAAAGGCGTGCGCCACCACTGCCCGGCTTGGCCCACGCCTTTAATCCCAGCACTCGGGAGGCAGAGGCAGGCGGATCTCTGTGAGTTCAGGACCAGCCTGGTCTACAAGAGCTAGTTCCAGGACAGGCTCCAAAGCCACAGAGAAACCCTGTCTCGAAAAACAAAAACAAAAAACAAGAAATAAAAAGCTGAATGGTCAACAGTTAGGCAGAGGGAGGATAGGAGGGACTGGCAGAGAATAAAGAGGAGAAGCAATCTAGAGAGAGAAGGAGAAGAGAATGAGGGAGAAAGAGAGGGATGCACCTGGGGCCAGAAGCCAGGGAGCCGTCAGTCAGCCAGCCATGGAGACAGCAGGAAAGTAAGATATACAGAAAGGCAAAAAGCTCAGAGGCAAAACGTAGATAAAGAAAAACAGATTACAGGTGTATGCTCCCACACATGGCTCAAAAATATTTTTTCACTAGCTGAATTTTACGTCTATCACTGACAGAGTTCCCAATGGCTTGTTCACGTCTCTCTCTTTTCAATCTCTGAGTAGTCAACATTATTTATCAGTAACTTAAAAACTTAAACACATCTAATCTATGCAATTCGAAAGTAACAAAATGATAGTTATATAACGGGACAAATTATAAAAATAATGTTTGAATGATTGAGCTAGGACAAATGGATTAAAAATAACAGTAAAGAGATGTATGTACCTACATTTACATTTAAAATGTCAACTAAGATATTAAAAGCGCAATTAAAGAGGAAGGGACATTTGCCTCCATAGTATTTCATATGAAGAAATGGTCCAATTTCAACTATCCCCAAGTTAATTATATATAAACCCATCAACAGTGGGATGGGGGACAGAAACTTTAGTCACATACTGGTCAGGTGTTGAACGTGTGAGGAACATGGCTGCTCTCAGTTCTGGACCAGACAACACCTGGAGCACTGTTAACCACTCTTGTTGGCACCCGCTAATTTAAGGGGATTTCAGATGATGACAATCAGGAATGATGAAGTCACTAAAAGCACCTAATTTAAGTGAAAGCTAAAAGAAATGGGGTGTTCTGCCTGGAGAAGAGAAAACAAGGGGAGACATGATGGCTGTCCTCAAGTATCTGAAGGATTGCTCTGTATTGATGAGGGAGAGTGGTTGTATGTTGTTCTAAAGGACAGAACCTAAAGGAATAGAGAAAGCTACAGGAAAAACATTTTAGCTAAAAAAATCAAAGTAAGCAGGATGGTGGAGGCAACATTCCTTTAATCCCAGCAATTGGGAGGCAGAGGCAGGTGAATGCCTGTGAATTTGAGGCCAGCCTGGTCTACAGAGTGAGTTCTAGGACAGCTGGGGCTGTTACACAGAGAAATCCTGTCTCGGGGGTGGGGGACAAAAAACAAAAACAAACCAAAAAAAAAAAAAAAAAGCAAAAGCAAAAAACAAAGCCTCTCTCTAAAAATGAAAGCCACAGGCAAATAGCTGCCTCTCAGGAAGGCATTGCAGGGAAGCATTCTCATGGGATTAGCCAGATGAATTCCAGAATCTTCCAACTCTTAAGATCCAGAGCTCCTAGGTTTGTTCACTTTGAACTAGCTTTGTATTTCTGTCAGACATCATGGTGGAGTCTGGTCACTTTTTTACAAGATGCTTTCAAACGACAGAGGCAAGAACAAGGTATTCCCCTCACAGTAGTGTCTTCAGGGGGCTGCATCCTAATTCTGGAGGTGCTAGTGATCAAAGCACCACTGAAACCCTTACAGAACACTGTCAAAACTAGCTTCCATCTCTTGCATATCAGTCAACATTTCACGGGTTCAGCTGCTGTGTCAGCGGTGATCATATATGATGATATCTGATCTAGCTAGACTCTAGCCAGGATATAGATGTAGCTAGAGTATTCAAGGAAGAACCAAGTAGCTAGGCCATCTTGACCATCTGTTTAATCAAGCCTGGCTCTTAATGATATTTAGATGACTTCAAAAACCAAAATCATCCTTAGACAGATAGAAACTAAACATTATGTAGGCTTTAAATTAAAAAAAAAATCACTGATTTACAAAAGGGTAGCAAGATCAGAATAAGAATAAAGTTCATTACTTTGAGAGAATGAAAGCATCACTTTCCCCCCTTCATTTATAAAAGAATACATTGCTTTATAGGGCTATGTCATAGTTTAACTTACTTAAAATGACTTCAATAAGTAATCTGCCTGTTTGGAATAAGCAAGGATAACAAACCTCGGGGGCGGGGGGGCTCAGAATCTAGCATTATAGCTCTTTTTTCTCTTTTTCCATATTCCTTAAAGTCCTTAAAGTTCGTTATTACTCTCATTTCCAGAAATATGTGCTTTCAAATAAATATTCCCTCAAAAGGAATACTGGAATTACAAATGATTTCAAGAAGAGAGAATCTGGTTCATATTAGTATGGTTTGCATATGATATATCACAGGAACACAGACTAAGTACAGTACAATGTTTCTGATTCTGGATTGACATGTCTTTTCTTCACTACAAAAAAAAACCTCCTAGTCAACACCGGACACCCAAAAGATCCATATACACACTACCTCTTAAAATGGAACAGGTGGCTAACTTTCCTAGTGAAAAGACTCAAAATCTTGTTTAATAGTTCCCAAAATAGATCTATTAATTAGAAAAACATTATTAATGGTGATTCCCAAACTAAACATTGTCATCATATTGAGACTTTCAGTGGGAGTTAGTAGGGGTCAGCTGACTTGTTGCCTTTATAGTGAGTAGCTGTATAATAATATTTATCCACTTTTTCTTTTGTATTTTAACAGAATGCCTGGTACCCAGTAAATAAAGTTAAGAACCTGTTAAGAACTGCAGTGAAGATTTTGTTCTTTACAGATTGCAGCAAGTCTGAGTTGAGGAAGTTCTGACAGATGCAAAATGTACACCTGTTGCAGGTGCACATACAGCGTAACCGGGCATGGCTGTGAAAACACACAGAAGGACAGGGTTGAGTTCTTTCTTATAAATATGGCACAAGTCGAGTGTGCCAACTTAAAAAAAGAAAGATTTAGGCATATGCAACACTCTTTGAAGAAAGGAAAAGGACAGTGTGGGGCATGCTAAAGTTGTGCAGAATTCCACATTTGCTGAAAGCATAGTAAGCAGCAACAGTTCTTCCTCTCTCCCTATAGAAAATCTAGGGAATATTAGCTAATACTTTAAAAAAATGTTGAAGGGGGAATGGAATCGTTATTAGATGAGTCTTAGTGGAATAAATATGCACAGCAATAGATGGCACCCTCATCTAAATTAATAAAAATGAAACTTGAGTAAGCCATAGCGCCAACTGAAAGGACAAGGTTTGCTAGCATTGAATAGCCACTCCCTCCTCTACCTCCTCCCTCAGCATACACACATGCCTGAACCAGGAAGGAGAAGGGTGACAAACCACGAAAGTCGACAGACGAGTATATTCAACCCCGAGAAAATATGAACAACATCGTCTTTAGTTCACCAAGCACCCTGGCTCCCAAAGGAAATCAGAGTGCTTCAGCAATTTGTACTAGAAGAAACACAGGGCTAATTTCAGCTACAAAACACAGCAGCTGTAAGGATGATGGATGAGACTCTGGTAAGGATGTAAAAATCTCGTGAGCCAATTGAATCAGTTATGAAATTGAGGGGCTTTCTAACTCCTTTCTGGTTGAGTGAAGTCACTGGTTAGCGCAGGCACATGGGTGACCCATTTCACCTAAGACCTGACTACAATGCAGGACCTTCAATGACTGCTCAGTGGTCAGACAAAACCATTACACCACCCATGACGAGGTACTGACTGGCGCAGAACCCACTGAGAGCGCATCATCTGATGAATTAATGCCATCACTTCTTGTGACATCTGATCATTTTTAGAGGCTTCCCAGTCAAATAATTGGTCCAATCTGTCTTGGCTTTAGCTTGTGAGAGCTGATGACACCACAGTGCATGGAGCCATGGCTGTGGGCATTAGCAGCTTCCCAATAGGGCCTAATTCCCAATATAAAGAAAAACAAGAATTTTGAGAATCAATGCTTAAGATATTTCTTTTTAAAACCTGGCTTGTGATGAGGAATTACATCACTGTTAACAAGACACTGCCAGCTGTCATACTGGAATCCATCTGTGATTTTATAAACTGAATCTAACTTCCATATCCACAAGGCTCCACCCACCAAAAAGGAGAGATGCAAAGTATGCTGAGCAACAGGGAGATGCTTCATGAGAAGTAGTTTGGTATTAATTACACAAGAAGTGTCTATGTATGTACATTTATCATATATACACACATGTGTTTAGAGACGCAGCTCTAGTCACACCTGCAGTCCTCTCTGCGGCTGGAGAGGTTCACTGACATAACAGAGACAGCACCATAAGTTACTGCTAGGCAATGAATCTAACCAAGCAGTGCGTTTCTAGATATTTCTAAATACTAACAGCAAGGAAGGAGATTTGGCCACACTATAAGAAAATGTAAACAAAATCCCACAGAATCATAAAGAAAAAGCAACTTACAAAGCAGTTTTTAGAAAGAACCAGATTTTTCTCAAATTCTCTATTCTATCAGTGTTGCCCATGTCTCGGGAGAGGCTGCCTCTGTAATGATCCTCTCTGTAGATAACATACATGAGAGTTGTAAAGCAAAGGTGAAACAGAAAGAAGGGTTTAACTCTTATATTAATAGGAATGATTTGTCTTCCAATACAAACAGAAAGTCAAAGGCCTGCTGCTTTTTTTTTTTTAAAGGTGTTTTAATAGAATACCAGTATATTATGACTTCAAAAATCTGTATAAATTAATACCTTTTTGGAAAACTTCAGTCTTTGTTTTCAACAATGTTTAATTATTACTATTGTATAAGAGTTCTGTATTAATTATGCTTTATTCTATCTAGTTTTCATGAGAAAATGACCTCAAGGTTAAAAGAATAATAAACAGAATTTGCTCTAAAATCCTGAGAAACGCACTGCCTGAAAAGCTGTTTTGTTATCAAACAGAATTTATACACACACACTACTTGAGTAGGATGTCATTAAGATCATGCAAATTTAAGGCAGTTAGTGAACTATGAAGATAACCATAATTATATGCTTGTACATATGCATGTATAGATATAATAAATGTACATGAAATTTGTGGCTAAAATAATACAAAATATTCCACTGTAATTTTTTTACAGCACGTAAAAAAAAGACAAATCCTGAATTCAAACATAAAGTTCAATGTAAATTCTCAAAAGACTTTAGAATTCTTCATACACCAAAGGCCAATTAATCAACAGAAAAATCAACCCCATTTTATTATAGCAGGATTACTTTTCAATGCTGGGCGGTAGCTGTGCTTTATTATACTATCCTGTTAGGACAGCTACAGCCTGCTCAGAAAATATACAAGTACTCTAGAAGCACAGTTTATATCATTTATGACACTCAAAGCAACTTGCAGTTGCTCAAATTTATCCCTTCTCATTACAAAGTCTCTTTCTGTTGCTGAACAATGAATGTCTACGTGACAAACATCTTTCATGGCTAATGGCATGCAATGTTACTATGAACCATGCAACATGAAAATGAGACAGAGCAAGTACTTACGGATACATGGCCATTGTTGTCAATTTAACAAAGATATCCTTACTGGGTGCATCAGCAGTGTTGCAAGTGAAGGCTTGAGGTGGAGGCATTTTGTGTTTCCTGCAGAAATCAGTAGGTGAGATACTATGTTCTTGTTTAACTTCATGCAGGTCTGACTTTGCAGCTACAATTAAGCAGGGAATTCTGCTGTCCATAAAATGTTGCTATGGAATAAAAAAATGAAATCAAATATGGATGGCAAATTCAAAAATTACTATTTAACTAGATGCAAATGAAAAACACTTCCCAAGACAGGCAAAGCAACTATAATTGCAAAGGCAGAAAACGAAGTGAGAAGCAAAGTTTGGTAGCACTAGGACCGTCTCCTGTTGTTATGCATGACCAGGACTGCTTTTCTGGAGTGACAAAACAGATCTATCCTAATTCTCAAGAGTCACTCTAATTTTTTTTTAAGATTTTACTTATTTATTATGTATATAGTGTTCTGTCTGTATGTATGCTTGCATACCAGAAGAGGGCACGAGATCTTATTACAGATGGCTGCGGTTGCTGGGAATTAAACTCATGGCCTCTGGGCGAGCAGTCAGTGCTCTTAACCTCTGAGCCATTTCTCCAACACAAGTGACAGTAATTTTTAACATGTTAAAATATATATCTAGTTTCTATACTGGAAAAAAATCATTCTTTATATTGCCACTATACTTTCACCACACATACATTTATATACATATAGCTGCAGTTATGCTGCACACATTTAAAAATATATAGTTGTATCATTTCTGTACTGTAGAATGAAGATTATTGTTTTTAGTGTTTGCAAAATATCTCACAAGATATTTATCTTTTCTGGAAAGCCATTCTTCAACTGTTAGTTATTTGGATTTTTTCAAAGTTTTTGATATTAAAGACAATATTAGGATAAATACTTTTGTACACATAGCTTTCTCTTCCTATTGACTCTTGTTGATAGCCTCAAAGCAAATGATACATTTTGCAAACCTTTGGTTTATTCCTTTGTTCTGGTTGTTATTCTTTGGGTAACTGGCAATATATATAATCCTTTGCATTCCTAACAGCTAAGAAGGCCTTATATTAATGCAAACGTTCTCAATCAGAAATACACACCGAAGTCACATGTAGATAAAAACATGTTACTTCCTATGACCAGGACTTTATTAGTGTAGAATGAAATAAGGACACATAGATGCATATATTTTAAAAACCAACTAAACAACAACAACAAGAAAGCCCTCTGCAGTCTATTTTGTTTTATTTTCTGACTAGGAAACACCACACTGCAGATTCTGAAAATCCTATATAAAGCTACAATTAGTCATGGCCATAAAAACAAACCTTAAAAATCCTGGCACAGTATTCAAAGGATTTGGGATTAGTGACATCATATACTAGGCATACAACATCACAAATGATCTCCTCTTCAGTTAGAAATTCCGACTCTGAAATATCGTGCAGCTTGTAAAAACAAAAAGACAATGGGAAACTAAGAATCACAATATTGATATAAAAGTAACTTGACAAATTTCAAATAAAACATGAAAGCAAGCACATTCCAAAACACGGAAAATGATTCAAAAGAACATAAGAATAATATAGTCAGCAATGCCTACTGAGTATTAATATTTAAAACTACATGAGGCAAACGAGATTTAATAAAAACTTACAGAACCTTTATCAGAAATAGTAAAATTTTATATCATAAAATGCATAACATTTGTTTAATGTGATTATCTGAGATAACTATTTCCAAAAACAAAGCATGGATGTATTCTGATTATTATGATTATTATTATTATTTTTGGTGCTTTTATTTGTTGTTGTTGTTTTGAGACAGGGTTTCTGTGTAGTCTCGGCTGTCCTGGAACTCATTCTGTAGACCAGGATGACTTGAACTTGGTGATCCACCTGCCTCTGCCTTCTAAGTCCTGGAACTAAAGGCGAGTGCTACCACTGTGGATGTTTTCTAATATTTAGTTGTTAAATGCTCCTCATAGGAATACAACTTGGAGCCGGGCGGTGGTGGCGCACGCCTTTAATCCCAGCACTCGGGAGGCAGAGGCAGGTGGATCTCTGTGAGTTCGAGGCCAGCCTGGTCTACAAGAGCTAGTTCCAGGACAGGCTCCAAAAGCTACAGAGAAACCCTGTCTCGAAAAATAAAAAAATAAAAAAAAAAATTAGGAATACAACTTGGTTAGAAATTTGTCTCATCACACAGTTAATCTACTGTGAACCAAGTCTGAAACTGAAACCATAGTACCCAAAGAGAACATATAACCTTTCTACTCTATTTCACCGCTATTTTTTCTTTTCATATATATATTTTGTTTGTTTGTTTGTTTTTGTTTCAAGACAAGGTTTCTCTGTAGCTTTGGAGCCTGTCCTGGAACTAGCTCATGTAAAACAGGCTGGCCTCGAACTCACAGAGATCTGCCTGCCTCTGCCTCCCAAGTGCTGGGATTAAAGGAGTGCGCCACCACCACCCGGCTTTCATATACTTTTATACTTCTATATTCCTCCCTGATAAACACATAAACCTGGTTCAGATTATAGATAAACCACCAAGAACCAGCACTGATTTTATACTAATTTCTAACCAATAATAATAGAATTTAAAGTTAATATTTTGACGTAATTAGTTTACTAGCATGGATGACACCTATGTATTACATGTGTGTGAATATCAGAGAATAACTCTTGAAGTTGGTTTTGTCTTTCCATCTTTATGTGGGATTCCAGGGATCAAATTCAGGCCATCAGGTTTTGTGGCAAGCAAAACAACAGTAACTTAAAAAAAAAAAAATTAAAAAACAAAAGCACTCGGGAGGCAGAGGCAAGTGTATCTCTGTGAGCTTGAGGCCAGCTTAGCCTACATAGTGAGTTCAAGGCAAGCCAAGGACACAACTAAACCAAACCAGGGGGCTGGAGAGATGGTTCAGTGGTTAAGAGCAGTGGCTATTCTTCCATAGGTCCCGAGTTCAATTCCCAGCAATGATATAGTAGCTCACAACCATCTGTAATGAGATCTGGTGCTACCTTCTGGCATAAAGGTGTACATGTAGGCAGAACACTATATACATAATAATAAATAAATCTAAATAAATAAAAACCAAAACCAACCAACCAAAGATTTACTTGTTTGTGGGGTGTGGGGAATGGAGATGGGTAAGAGTGACTATTCGTGCATGTACATGAGGATGCCTGTAGAGACCAGAAGTGGGCTCTGGATTCCTAGCTGGAGTCACAGGGTGCTTGTGAACTTCCAGATGGAAGTGCTGGGAATCAAACTTGGATCCTCTACAAGAGGAGTACATGGTCTCTCTAGTCCAACTGCAGATTTATAAAATCAAAGTGGCAAAAAAAGGGGGGGGGGAGGTTTGTTTTGTTTTCCTTCTCTCTGAGTTTCTTTCTTTCTTTTTTAAATTTATTTGTTTTTATTGTTATTTTTTGCCTGTATGTATGTCTGCATGAGGGTGTTGGGTGGGTCCTGGAGTTAAGACAGTTGTGAGTTGCTATGTGGGTGTTAGAAATTGAACCCAGGTCCTCTGGAGGAACAGTCAGAGCTCTTAATTGCTGAGCCATCTCTCCAGCCACCTGTCTGAGTTAGTTCCTTCCTTCCTTCCTTCCTTCCTTCCTTCCTTCCTTCCTTCCTTCCTTCCTTCCTTCCTTCCTTTCTTCCTTCCATTTATTTATTTACTTATTTTTTGGAGACAGGGTTTCTATGAAGTCAGTCCTGGCACTCACTCTGTAGACCAGGCTGGCCTCGAACTCACAGAGATCTACCTGCCTCTGTCTCCCAAGTGGTGGGATTAAAGGTGTGCCACCTGTCTGAGTTTATTATGGGGTAGCTAACAAAAAAGTTCATAGTTCCACCTTTATGTATACTCACGTACTCATTACACAGAATCAATGGAATTAATATTCCAATGAGTAAACCAAAATGAAAAGTATCACATACATTCTATACACAGCCATTAAATGAAAGCTAATTTGTTTCAGACTCATTTAAAAATGTACCCAATACTTTAGGTCTTTTATTATAGAAGATCTTACCAGTAAGTATTTCTCTTGTCCATATACATAGACAGTGTTAATTGCATAATAGGATTTATGATCATCACGAATTTTCTTCTGCCTCTAAAAACAGAACCAAAAAAAAAATATTAAAGTAACTTCATCAGCACATACCTTTGTCCATGTGTGGGTATGTAACAAACAAAAACACATTCATCCCTCTCTAGATTGCTGTTTATCAGTAACAACAGGATACTGGTTTTATATTTCTTATACAAAAGGTGCATTTATTTTGCATAAAGTAAAAGCAGTAACTGAAGAGGTAGCAAACGGGATTAGTAAGCAGACTCTGGAGCCATCTGCTAACAATTCTCATAGTGCAATTTAGTCTCACATGAGAACCCTATGTAAACAGTATTCTTAGTCAAGGAAATAGTCAGAACTAAGTATCAGCACTTATTTGATAACAAACTTCATGCCACACTCCATTAGGTGCCTTCATGTGTGCAGTCATTTAATCTCTATCTAAACACTGATTTTCTAAAAGACAACTAACACCAATGAAGCAAGATAGATATTTCTTTTTTTCTTTTTTTTCCCCCAGAGACATGGTCTCTCTGTAGCTTTGGAGCCTGTCCTGGGCAAGATAGATATTTCAACAGGATTACTGTTACTTTGTTTGCACTAAGTAACTCAAACTGACCTAGAACTAGCTATGTTCCAAGGCTAGCCTCAGACTCCAAGTTCTGGGTGTACCAATTGTTACAGTTTAGATTGTATAGCACTAATATAAGTAGACCAATATAATAATATAAGTAGATCAATAACTTCTAATAATTACCAAAAAGGGATAATGCCTACAAAAACTTTAGTAAACTTATAAATATTTGTTAGAAAAAATTATATTCTGACAAGCCTCACCATTAAGTTTCTTCCAAGAAGAGCCTGAAGAACTCCACTTTTCCCACAGCCTTTCACTCCAATTACATTACATCTGAACACATTTCTCTGAGTCTGTTTTTTCTGTAGGTCAATCTTTTTATCTCTTGTTACTAAAAACAAAACAAAACCAAAAACATGAACACGTACCACTGAGACTCACTAAGCCTCTCCCCCACACTCTATAAATTATAAAATTAGGTATTGCTGCATTTCACTTTTAGAAGTGTTTGCTTTACAAACAAGCATAATGTTGAGTGGTGGTCCAAGCCTTTAATCCCTCCAGATCTTTGAGATGGAGGCCAGGCTGGCCTATAGAGTGAGTTCCAGAACAGCCAGGGCTACACAGAAAAACTGTCTCAAAACAAACAAACAAACAATGCCCAGTGGTGGTGGTATAGGCCTTTAATCCCAGCACTCGGGAGGCAGGGCAGGCAAATCTCTGTGAGTTAAGGCCAGCCTGGTCTCCAAGAGTTAAGTTTCAGGAGGAAAGGCTCCAAAACAACAGAAAAAAAAAAACAAAAACAAGAAACCAAAAAACAAAACAAAACAAAAACAAAAAAGAAAACAAAACAAAGTCAAAGCTATGCAATCAGCACAATAAAGCACTATATTTCTTTCTTTTGGGGATGGGGTAGGTGGAGAAAGTCTGAGGCAGGATTTCATGTCACCTAGACTGGCGTCCAAGTCCCTATTAGCTGAGGATGACCTCTTCCTCACTTTCCTCATTGAAGTACCAGAGAACAGAATAGAAGCAAATGAACTCTAACCCCTTTGATAAATAATAAAAAGAAACTGTCAAGTCATGAGCAAAACTAATAAAGACATAGAATGAGATGAGTTTATCTTCACTCTGCAATATTTGAAAATGATTTCTTCTCATTTTTTTTGCCTCATGATAACTTTGTTCATATTTCTAAATCCATTTTAAACATTTATATCAGTATATATTAATAATAATGGGTCTCGGGCTGGAGAGATGGCTCAGTGGTTAAGAGCATTGCCTGCTCTTCCAAAGGTCCCGAGTTCAATTCCCAGCAACCACATGGTGGCTCACAACCATCTGTAAAGAGGTCTGGCGCCCTCTTCTGGCCTTCAGGCATACAGACAGAATATTGTATACATAATAAATAAATAAATGAATGAATGAATGAATAAATAAATAAATAAGGGTCTCATTTTCACACATGTACATAGTACATTATGATATTTATCCTTCCCAATTCCCTCTCATTTCTTTTCCCCTCACTGATCCCCTTCTCCTTTCTGACCAGTCTTTCATGTCCTTTTTTAAAAATTGATTTATTTTTATTTCATGTGCATTGGTGTTTTGCCTTCACGTATGTGTGTGTGGTGGTGTTGGATCCCCTGGAATTAGAATTACAGACAGATGTGAGCTGCCATGTAGATGCTGAGAATTGAACCTAGGACTTCTAGAAGAGCAGCCTGTGATTTTAACCACTGAGCCTTCTCTCCAGCCTCATTTTCATGTTTTTGTTTTTTTATGACTCATTAGTGTTGCTTACAGGAACATGAGGAGTTATTTATAGGGAATGGCATCTCACTCTTGTCAGTGGCCACACCACTAAAGAAAATGTCTTCTCCTCCTCCCAGCAACTATTAACTACCTACATATCCTCAGAGAAAGGTGAGGCTTCACAAACCCCTGAGGTAGATGGTACCTACCAATGTTGTGTAGACCCTGTGTAAGTACTCATAGCTTTTGTGTTCAATGCAATGGTTTTGTTCTTGTTCATTTAAAAACTTATTTACGTGTATGGGTGTTTTGCCTGCATTTATGTATGTGTGTGCTTTATGGTCATGGAGGTCAGAAGAGAATCCTGGATCCCTGGGAATAGTTACAGATGTCTATGAGACACCATGGGGGTGTTGAGAATCCAACAAAGGTCCTGTGCAAGAACAGTCAGGGCATGGGGCTGGAGAGATGGCTCAGAGGTTAAGAGCACTGCCTGCCCTTCCAAAGGTCCCGAGTTCAATTCCCCACAACGATCTGTAATGGGGTCTGGTGCCCTCTTCTGGCCTGCAGGCATACATGGAAGGGATGCTGTATACATAATAAATAAATAAATAAATATTAAAAAAAAAAAAAGAACAGTCAGGGCTCTTTTCCACGGAGCCATCTGTCCAGGTCTGTTTTTGTTTTGAGAGAGGGTTCTCACATAGCACAGGTTGGCCTCAAACTGGATTTGTAGCTGAGAACGGCATTGAAATTTTGCTGGCATTACAGGTATGCATCACCATTCCCAGTTTATACAGCACACACTAAGGATAAAACCCTCATTCACACTAGGCAAGCACTCTACCAACTGAGCTACACACCTCCAGCCCCCGAACTGGAGTTAAAAAATAATTCATAGCCATGAGCTGAACTGTAGGAGGAAGTGAGCCGCTTGTTGGTTCCCATCTGCTCAGCCCCAAAACAATCACATAGAAACTGTTAATTAAATCACTGCTTGGCCCATTAGCTCTAGCTTCTTATTGGCTCTTACATATTAATTTAACCCATTTCTATTAATCTGTGCATTGCCACGTGGCAGTGGCTTACCAGGAAAGTTTTGGCATGTCTGACTCTGGTGGCAGCTCCATGGCATATCTCTGACTCCACCCATCTTCCTTCCAGCATTCAGCCTAGCTTTCCCTGCCTATCTAGGTTCTGCCTTGCTATAGGTCCAAAGCAGTTTTTTTTATTCATCAATGATAATCACAGCACACAGAGGGGACTCTCACATCACTGAATAGCATCCTTATATGCTTACCTGTAATGGCTGAAGCTTGAGACTCTTGTTCCGTCAGTATAGAATAGCCTAGATAGCCCAAATACTCCAGACAACGCTGTACATCTAAGTAGGTTGTGAGCCTAAAACCAGGAAGTTAACAAGCTTTATGTCCTAAATGAACATTCACAAAATAATTCCAATAATTCAAAAAAAATTTACCCACTGTTAGGTTTCAGATAATATTTGTCAGGTTGCTCTATTGTCTTATGTGTTCAACTATGACTCTGTGTGTATGTGTCTGTATGTAAGGAAGTGTAAAGGTGGGTGTCCACATGTGTGCAGGCCAGAGGAGCTGTTCACCTCATTTTTTGAGAGTCTCTCACTAATCGGAACTTCCCAAGAAAGCTAAGTTGAAGGCCAGTGAGGTTCAGGAATCTGTCTGCGAGCATCCACCTTCATTGAGCGGATGATAAGGACGTGACAAATCTGTACTGTTTTACATGAGTTCTGAAAATAAAATTCAGGTCCTTCTAGGCACTTTACCAACTGAGCTATCTCCCCAGCCTCTCCAATCATAACTTTCCCTACACTGCCATTCCCATAGTAAAGCTGGTAAGAAACCACAGGATAAGGGGGACTTCCTCTATTCCACCTGCCGGAGAAGGCAGCCCTGTGCAATGAGCTGCTGCACAGATGAATACTGGCACAACCTACATCACGGATATCATATCATATTATCTGCTTCCCAGGCTAACATAATGTCCTGTGTACATTGACCAGACAAAACCTAAGCAGATACGAAAAGGTTTGACAGAAAAGCAAAATATACCTCCTGAGAGTACCCAAAATAGATCCTTCTTATGTACTTGGGGGATGGGAAGAGTTTGGGGTGTAGCTCGGTTGGTAGAATCTTTAATTTGATCCCTAGCAGCACATAAAATAAGGTTGAAATCCCAGTCACTTATGAGGTAAAGGCAGGAGGATTAGGAATTCAGGGTCAATCTCAGGTACATAGTAAATTCCAGGCCAGCTAGGGATAGGTAAGACCTGGACTCAGAGAAGGGAGACAAGGCGGGAGAGATGTCTCAGCTGTTAAAGGCTCACAACCAAGAAAAAAAAGGTATGAAGAGGGGGGCAGTGGGGAGGAAGGAGGGAGTAGAGAGGGAAGGGGAAAGGAAAGGAAGGAAGGAGGGAAAGAGACAGAGATGGAGGAGCGGTGGTGCAGAGAAGAGGGAGAGACTGCTGTAGAGTATGCCTTAGGTACCCTTCCTTAAGGAGAAGCCTGGTTTTCCTCAACACATCTACCTCATCTAAAAAAAGAAGTTTCCAGCAATGCTAAAATAATAATGACATCATATTGAACAGAGAAGTCATTACACATTCTTGGCACAATGCCAACCATGCTCTAAGTAGGTTTTAAACATATCCTTATTAACTTTTATAGAGAATTAAAAATCATTTAAAGCAAAGAATACAAACTCTAGTGCCCAGTAAAGCATGCTGCTCTCCATTTGCTGACAGTAACAACAGCTCCAATTTCCTTAATCAAATAAAAAGTATAAAATTTAGTTTCATTTTGACGTAATGCTACCATTTCCTACAAGAATATAGCAACTTCTCAAAAACTTACAAACTTCCATAGTTCATCTCAGAGTTATGCTGCTTAGAGGGAAATTAGGATTGAAGGATTTCCTAAATTCAACAGACATACAAAAATGGCAAGTGCAACAGCAAAGAGGTGAACTCTATACTCACGTCCACTGGGAAAGGAACCCCTGGTAAGTTATCCAGCCTCTTTCATTCGTGCACACTGTGTTGTTTACATCAGGTCCCCAAGGTATGTAAGGGAAAACTTTAAATAAGTCTTTAAGTTCATCAGGTGACAAAGCACAGTCTCTGTCCTGAAGACACATTAAGGAAGGAACATGACATTCAGATACCTGACAGAAAAATCCCCAAACAAGCTACCCCGTCTAGTAAAACTTTGGTTTGAGGACTTTTGCCAGGCACAGTGGAACACACCTTTGATCCCAGCACTTGGGAAGCAGAGGCAGGTGGATCTAAGTGAGTTCAAGTCCAGCATGGTCTACAGAGTGAGTTTCAGAACAGCCAGGGCTGCACAGAAAAACTTTCCCAAAATAAGAACTTCTTCTATGTTTTTCTGTTTATTTTTCCAGAGAGTGCTGGGATTAAAAGTATGTACCACAACCACCCAAGCCAAAATAAGAAAAAAAATTTTTTTTTTTAAAGATTTATTTACTTAACAATGTTTCTCCTGCCTGTACACCTCCAGGCCAGAAGAGGGCACTAGATCTCATTACAGATGCTTGTGATGTGGTTGCTGGGAATTGAACTCAGGACCTCTGGAAGAGCAGCCAGTGCCCTTAACCTCTAAGCCATCTCTCCAGCCCCCAAATAAGAATTTTTTATTTATTTTATTAAGACATTTCCTTGAGTCAGGCAGTGATTGTGTTCACTCTTAATCCCTGCACTCTGGAGGCAGAGACAGGTGGATCTTTGTGAGTTCAAGGCCAGCAAGGTCTGGCGGAGCTATTACACAGAAAAACCTTGTCTCCAAAAAAAAAGAGACATTTTCTCACATTTTGAAACAGTCTACCAGAAAACTAGTTTTTTTTCATCCTTACAAACAATACAAACAGCCGGGCAGTGGGGGCGCATGCCTTTAATCCCAGCACTCAGCAGGCAGAGGTAGGTGAATCTCTGTGAGTTCGAGGCCAGCCTGGTCTACAAGAGCTAGTTCCAGGACAACCTCTAAAACTACAGAGAAACCCTGTCTCGAAAAACAAAAAACAAAAACAAAAAACCAAACCAAACCAAAACAAAACAAAAAAAAACAATACAAACAAAACAGCCGGGCAGTGGTGGGGCACACCTTTAATCCGAGCACTTGGGAGGCAGAGGCAGGCAGATCTCTGTGAGTTTGAGGCCAGCCTGGTCTACATGAGGTAGTTCCAGGACAGGCTCCAAAGCTACAGAGAAACCCTGTCTCAAAAACAACAACAAAAAAAAAAAAAAAGAAAAGAAAGAAAGAAAGAAAGGAAAGAAAGAAAGAAAGAAAGAAAAAACCCAAACAAAATAATAAATAAAGCTTGCCTGAAGATCAGAGAGTAAAACAGCCCCATTGGTCAGCCTTACAGAAAAGGCAGTGGTAACACACACCTTTAATCACAGTAAGCACACTAGTTTGCCATAGAAACCAGGTGGTAGTGGTTCAGGCATTTAATCCCAGCACTAGAGAGGATTAGAAGAAGGAAGAGACAGTTCTCACACACAGTCTCATTATGAGATTCCTGGAGGCAGGATTGCCATTTTCAGACTGAGGTAGAGGTAAGAGTCACAGTGGCTGGCTGCTTTCTTGTTCTGGTGTTCAGGTTGAAAACCCAATTTCTCTCTCTCATAAACATTGGGTAGCTCAAAGGATAAAAGAAAACCACTCATAGAAAAATATTCGACCATGTACTTTGGAAAACTGCAGGCAAAGGCTTACCAAATCATGTTTGTCAAAGGTGCTTTGGAGAAACAAATATGCATGATGATTTAATTCAGTAGTGCAATCAGGAGGTATTTTTAGCCTGTTGATGAAAAAATTAAGAATAAATCATTAATCAAATATTAAAATTTAATATGAAAACTGAATAAAATAATTAAAACAAGTATTTTCGTGGGATGGCAGCATGAGCAAAGATACCATCTCTGAAGTCACATAGACATTCTCAGAGAAAAGTCTCTGGGGTAGTTATGGCATTCTTCATAAGAATTATTAAGCCGGGCTGTGGTGGCGCACGCCTTTAATCCTAGCACTCGGGAGGCAGAGGCAGGTGGATCTCTGTGAGTTCGAGACCAGCCTGGTCTACAAGAGCTAGTTCCAGGACAGGCTCCAAAACCACAGAGAAACCCTGTCTCGAAAAACCAAAAAAAAAGAATTATTAATAATGTCCATTACAAAGGGACATATACATATTTTACTAAATATTATTAGGGAGGTTGAAATAACAACTTTACAAATCCCTACTATAGGATGGAATGTGGCTCAGCTGGTAGAATGCTTGTCTATGCACAAAGCCCTCAACCTCATTCCCAGAACAACATAAATTGGGAGTCATAGCATATGTCTATAATCCAAGCGACAAGAGGTGGAGACAGAGGGATCAAGCATTCAAGGGCATCTTCAGCTAGCCTGTACAAAATTAGACCCAATCTCTCTCCCTCTCTCTCTCTTTCTCTCTCTCTCTCACACACACACACAAAGAATATTTAGAAAGGTACCAGGAGATGACTAAAAGCACTTGCTGAGCAAGTCTGAAAACTAAATTTGAATCAACAATATCCATGTTTAAAAAAACAGGGAACAACGAGGTAATGGTCGCCTTCAGTCCCAGCACTCAGGAGGCAGAGACAGGTGAAACTCTATGTTTGAGGCCATCCTGGTCTATAGAACAAGTCTGAGGACAGTCAGAGCTACACAGAGAAATCCTGTCTTAAAAACAAACAACAACAAAACAGGGGCCAAAAGATGTTACAGGTGCAGGTGTCCGTAATCCCCTGATCACACTAACTAATCAACTAAATAAATAAATGTATTAATATATATATTTGAATTAAAAAAATGGTAGATGGCAAAGACTAACACCTAACAATGTGCTCTGACCTCCAAACATGTAGCATGACACATACCTGCCCTCATACATAAACATGTTCACACATATAAGCCAAAGTCACACATACGACACACGTACAAATAAATAAATATTAAAGATAGGGGCTGGGGAGATAGATATCTCAGTCATTAAAATTCTTGTCATAAAAACATCAGAACCTGAGTTCCATCCCCAGCACACATGTAAAAAGGCAGCTGTTTTTTGTTACTGTTGTTTGTTTTTCAAGATAGAATTTCTTTGTGTAGCACTGGCTGTCCTGGAACTAGCTCTTATAGCTCAGGCTGGCCTCAAATTCATAGATATCCACCTGCCTCTGCCTCCCCAATGCTGGGATTAAAGGCGTGCATCACCACAATCAGCCGATTTTACAGTTTGACTGTTGAATTCTTACCCTATTATATATAAACAAATGTACAGGTGGATACAATATAACATGCAGAAGAAGACAAGAAATGGTCAGTCAGTATTAGGGATAGGGAAGGACTGAGTGTAGGTAATGAACATAAAGGTAATTGTCTTCTAGTTCTAAGTTTTCATTGGATTTTTTTATTTTTTGGTAATAGACTATATTTTTGTGAATTTATAAAAATATATTTGGGGCTGGAGAGGTGGCTTGATGGTTAAGAGCACTTGACTGTCCTTCCAGAGGTCCTGAGTTCAATCCTCAGCATGGTGGCTCACAACTATCTGTAATGGCATCTGATTCCATCTTCTGGTATGGATGAAAATTAAGCACTCACATACATAAAATATATATAAATACTCATGCCAGGCAGTGGTGGCACAGGCCTTTAATCCCAGCACTCGGGAGTCAGAGACAGGCAGATCTCTGTTAGTTCTGGCAACATTGTAATGAGTTGTATTTAACATCTGTCAAAGGTTAGATGCTCAGAAGACAAAAACAATACATGCTTTCTACTTTAGAATTTTTAAAAATTATTTTTGTTTATTTGCTGCTTTGGAGTTTTTCATTTGTTTGTTCATTTATTTTTGAGGCAGGATGTCATTAAGACAAGACTGGCCCAGAACTACACAGACCAAAATGACCCTGGACTCTGAAGGGACATTAGCTCACTCCAGCATGTGGCTCTGGCAAACCTTGCCCTCTCCCCATTCCCTCTGCCTTGTTAAAATCTGGCAGATTACATTCCTTTTCTTTTTTAAAATTTCCTTTTTTTTTTTGAACAATTTATTTTTATTTTATCTGCACTGGTATTTTGCTTACATGTATATTTGTATGAGTGTGTGAGGTGTCACACTGTGTAGAACTGGAATTACGGACTGTTGTGAGCTGCCATGTGGGTGCTGGAAATTGAACCCAGGTCCTCTGGAAGAGCAGCTAGTGCTTTAACCTTTAAGCTATCCCTCCAGTCCCTATATTACTTTCTTAAAGATAGTCACCAAGGTCCTTCTAGCTTCCATTTCCTTCTCCTGAGCTAACTACCAAGATCCATCTATCGAAGTATTGAAGTCCAGCAATCAGAAGCCCCATTTGGCTCACTTAATTAACATGCCCAGTTAAAATTAGATACATCATCCTAACGCGGGGTTTCCCCTTATACCTTTATAAACTGCCATGTTCCTATGTACCACATCTGTTACCTCTCTATGCAGAGGCAATCCTTTGTCCTCTGTGACAAATACCTCTGCTCTCTTTCCCTTCTCCCTCAATTTCCATCTCCTCTCCTTGTCTCTTATCCCATCCCTGCCCTCTGTCCCTCTGGGGCAAATAAATCTTTGTGCTGAGAACTTGGTCTGAGAACGTCATCATGGGGGTGCTGAGCGGACACTTTTCCTTTCTTCTGAATACCGTCTCAGCTTCACAAGTGCTGGGAAAAAGGAGCATACTACCACCACCGCTAATTTTTATTTTTAGGTGTGCTGGCTAGTTTACATCAACTTGACACAGTAGTTATTGGAGAGGAGCCTCAGTTGAGAAAACGCCTCCATAAGATCAGGCTGTATGTAAGACTACTCTTCCAGAGGATCCCAGTTTGAGTCCCAGCACCCACATGATGGCTAACCACCATCTGCTGTAATCCCAGTTCCAGGGTATCAGATGCCCTCTTTTAACCTCTGTGGGCACCAAGCATACACATGGTGCAGAGACATTCATGCAGGCAAAATATCCATACAAATAAAAAATTTTTGAAGTAATAATTGGAACTGAAGAGATAGCTCAGTGGGGTCAAATCTCCAGTACCCACATAAGTTGGATGTCATAACATAAACACCTATAACCCCAGGGCTAGGTTCAGAGTAAAATGGAAAGAAGTTTATCGAGGGGGCTCGCTGGCTGCCAGAGTTGCTCCAGGTTCAGTAAAAAAACAATCTCAAAAGAACGAGTAGGAGAATGACGACACAGGAAAACCACTGTCCTCTTCTGATGTCACACTCAACATGCATCCCCACAGTAAGAATAATCTCCTGCAGAATGTATCCATCACGTAACAGCATAGGGAAGATAAACTCAACCGTTCAGCATGTATGTATGTAGTGGATATGTATTGAAAAACTATGGTGAACTTTAGCTGACATTCAGTTCCTTAAGTTTCAACCTAGAACACAGAATTGGACCAATAATCTAATCAATTATACATATAGCTGGAGGTGTGATTCTTAGACAGAGAAGTGGTACCTTGAAGGTAAAATATGAGTAAAAGGTAAGAAAAAAAGGCCAGAAGATATCAAGGCCCAATTATGACAGACCACAATTCCCAAAAGGAGAGAAAAGGCACCCACAACCAGTCTCTCCTAAGAGGGCATCATTGAGGCCGTATTTAAATATGTAAGACTCAAACAGTATTACCAAAGGAAAATATCTACATACATCAGTTGTTCAGTGAAAAAATGCTGAACATGAATTAAAAACAGGCCATAAAAGTGATGGGGAATCGAGCCCAGCCTGGTCTGTAGAGCTAGTTCTAGCACAGCCAGGGCTGTTACAAAGAGAAATCCTGCCTCAAACAAACAAACAAACAAAAAAACCCAAAAGGGGAGGGGGAAGCATCATTTTTTGACTCTAAAACTATGATTACACAGTATCTTTATTCCCTCTGTTCTCAATAAAAGTTTTTCAAAAGACATGTAAGGTTGGGTGTGGTGGCACAAATTTGTGATCCCAACACTTGAAAAGCAAAGGCCGTTCACGGCCAGCCTCATCTACACAGTGGAAACCCTAAAACAACAAAATTTCAACTAGGTAAATAAATAGATAAAGAAAAATAGCCAGGTGGTGGTGGTTCACACCTTTAACCCAGCATTTGGGAGGCAGAGGCACAGGGATCTCTGTGAGTTCAAGGGCAGCCTGGTCTACAGAGCAAGCTGGTTTACAAAAAGCCAGAGCTGTTGCCCAAAGAAACCCTGTCTCAAAAAACAAAAAGGAAAGAGAAAAAAAAAGTGCTTATTACATAGTGCTGTATTAAGTACCAACTCTCAACTGTGGATGATTTTGCTTATGAGAGGACATTTTCACTTGTCACAACTGAAAGAAGAGGTGTTACTGTCATTTAAGCATCTGCTCACCATGATCCTATAGTGAAGAGGACAGGACAATCTCTAAGAATTTTCTGGTCAGGCATGGTGGCACATGCCTTCAATCTCAGCACTTGGAAGGCAGAGGCAGGCAGATCTCTGAGTTCTAGGCCAGCCTGGTCTACAGTGTGAGTTCCAGGACAGCTAGAGCTAAATAGAGAGACTCAAAATATTCTCTGTTCCAAAATGTCAGAGTGCCAAAGTTGAGAAACTGCCTATAATTCTAAATTAGTCACAAGGCACTTACAAATTATGCATAAACAAAATAAAACTTAAAAATACTTGGCAAGTGAGATAAATCAGAAAGCTGAGGTACCTACAGGGGGAATAAGTACTCAGGCGTCAGATCCAGATCATCATCATAACCAAATCGTCGAAGTACAGTCCAAGTAGTCTCATGCCTCCCCCTCTGGATAAAAAGTGTATGTAAAAAGAGAAAACCTGAAATAAAGTAAATCAGTAAATACAATTGATGTGAAGACTGTTAACTATGGCAGGGAGGAAAGCATACAATGTGAGCTGGATTTATGAGCACTCAAGTGTCTGGAAGAGCTCATTTCAGACTCATTTCCCATCAACACCCAGCTCTGCAAGAGCAAGCAACGAACAAAAGAGACAAAGTAACATCTAAAGGAGCACAATGACAGCCAGAGCCACATGATGAAAACAAATGAGAATGATGTACAGGCCCCCTCGCTTACTTCTATAATGGAAAAGTCTGGGCTTTAATTTCATTTTTTATTATAGCATATGTTAGTATTCAGGCATCTGTACTGGCCTGCCCTTAGGATCCTGACAGGACAGACTTCAGCTGCAGCCTCTAAGAGCACCTCTTGTGCACCTGTGCTACTGCTCACCTTCAGTCTCTTTTTTTTCTCCTTCTTTCTCTCTCCCTCTCTCTCCCTCTCCCCCTTTGTCTTCTGCCACTCCTGTCCCCAGGGTCTGGTCTCTGCCCCCCTTCGCTGCTCCCTTCTCTCTCCTCTATCATTAACCCTCCTATGTGAGCCTTGTTGCACAATGTGACTTTTCTTCATGGCATTTTTTAAAATTACAACATCATAACTCAGCAATATACTCAACAAGAAACACTACAATTGGAAAATTGACTCATATGCACAGTCCCTAAAAGTAATTTTTGCCTAAAGACAGCTTAATATGTAACATGCTTGTTACATGTAACATATAACATGTAACATGCTTGTTGTATGTATCTTTCCCTCATATTGTCTGCATATCTAATCTAACTAATATCCCTACCTCTAATTTATACTGACAATAAAGATAATAATCTCCCACCAATACTAACATTTCCCTAATGTATAATACTAATTGGAAATATTAAATTTAAAGGGGTGGGAAATGTGCAGAAATACGATTGATGCAGTGTTGGCCCTACATGTAAGGCCCCCGAGGAGAAAGTGAAGAAGCCATCCCCTACCTCTCAGCGTCAACCCACTGTCAGCCACACCGTCACTTAAGTGCTTTCTGACCACATTCTTGACATCTTCCAGAGCTTGAGGAGCTAAAGGAGTATTGAAACAAATTCTCTAGCAAAAAACATAAAATAAAATAAATGTAAAAAGAAACCATCATCTAATACACAAATACAAAAGTGCTTATTTAAAAAAACTAAGTGCTTCAACCAAAATAAACAAGTAAATGTCATCTCTATTTCCTATTATTTAAGCAAAGTATGTCCTACTTGAAGAAAGAAACCTGTAGCACTCCTCGTTCTCTTTCAGAAACATACAGTCTTTGTGTGGTCACATAATACAAAATCCAGAAAACACAGCGCTTCAGAGTTCATCATTCTTCACACACCCACTGAATACCACAACCCCAAATTATCAAAAAAGTCTCAGTTCCTAGGCATAATAGGCTTTTCATACGTTAAGATTTAATAGTTGAACGTGATCGCTTTGCAGATAAGAAAATAGGTTGCTAGTAGCATACTGCTAATCTAACCATTCTTAATCTGAAGCTAAATGCAGTTACCTGAAAGAAGTTGAGTTCGGCATCGTTCAGAGTGCCATCATTATCTTGATCAGATATTTTAAATATACGAGTGAGGGCTTTTATACAAGCTGGCTTCATCTACACAACAGTGAGAAAAGAAACAAAATGATTTAAAATACATTTTTCACAGACAAAGTTTAGAAAACTTTTGATAGTTTTTATTTAACATCAAAAACTGATAATATAGGGAGCTAGAGAGATGGCTCAGAGGTTAAGAGCATTTACTGCTCTTCCAGAGGACCTGAGTTCAATTCCTAGCAACCACAAAGTGGCTCACAGCCATCTATAATGAGATCTGATGCTCTTTTCTGGCACGTAAGCAAACATGCAGACAGAACACTGTATACATAATAAAATAAATCTTAAAAATAAAAATAAATAAATAAAACTGATAACATAAAGAAATGAACTGAAGCTAAATAATTTCCTCAAACTTTTCTTATTTTTTTTTAACTCCTGGTTTTTCAAGACAGGGTTTCTCTGTACAGCTTTGGAGCCTGTCCTGGAACTAGCTCTTGTAGCCCAAGCTTGCCACAGAGATTCACTTATTTCTGCCTACTGAGTGCTGGGATTAAATGCATGCACAGCCACCGCTCGGTTTTTCTGCAATCCTTTTTAACTTAACCCCCCATATTTTGTACATGTGCCATGGTGCTTACATGTACAAATCAGAGTACGATTTGCCTGTCAGTGCTCCTCTTCACCTTGTCTGAGACTCTGGGAATTTTCCTTTCTCACCTTCACATTTTGACAGAGAAGCACTGGGATTATAGACACAGGCTAGTGTATCCAGCTTTATGTGGGTTCTGAAGATCTGAACTCAGACCCTCACACTTGTGCAGTTTATTCCAGCCACCTTTTTTAACTGTGTATTTTGAGCCAAGGTCTCACTTAATTGCCCAAGCTTAGCCTCCCAAGTAACTGGATCATATCCGACCCAGCATGAACAGCAAAGCAAGCCCATGACTTTTATTATGTTCTATCTCTCTCCCGCTTCCCCTTTTTTGCTGACACCTGGCCTTGCAATAATATAGCTCAGGCTAGTCTCAAACTTTGAATCATCATGCCTCAGCCTGAGTGCTAGGATTACAAGCATATGCAATCAGGCCTGGTTCTGTGTATGTGTGCATACCAGAATACATACATGCTGGGCATCAAACCCAGAGCCTCCTGCTAAGCAAGCACTGAGTTATAAGCTCAGGCAAAAGAACTCAATGTTTTTATTCACTCCATGCATATGTAAAAGTTGGGTAAAAAATGAGATTATTCACAAATAGCTTACAAAATATCACTGGTTAGTAAGTATATGACTTTTACTTGGTTGCCATTATAAGACTGTTGACATTTTGAAAGTGAATCTTGTCTTTTTGAGATTTATAAAACATATAAGTAATGGTGAGAAATTTATTTGGCAAATTCCTTAATTATTTTAGGACATATAAAGGATAAAATATCTGATTACCCAAGAATAAGATTCATGGAGCTATTGAGATAGCTCAGTCAGTACTTTTGGCAGAAGCATGAAGACTTGAGTCTGGATCTCTAGAAGCTATGTAAAAGCCTGGCATAGGCACATGTCTGAAAACCTACTGCTGGAGTAGAGACAGGCAGGTCTCTGAGCATGCTGGTCAACAAGACTAGATGAAAGAGCAAGTTTTAGGTCTAGTGAGAGAGCCTATCTCAAAAAATATGAAGGAGCTGGGCGGTGCTGGTGCAAGCCTTTAATCCCAGCATTTAGGAGGCAGAGGCAGGTGAATCTCTGTGAGTTTGAGGCCAGCCTGGTCTTCAGAGAAAGTTACAGGACAGCCAGGAATGTTTCACAGAGAAACCCGGTCTTGAAAAACAAAAACAAACAAAACAAAGTATGATGGTGATTGAGGAAAAACATCCTGACATTAATCTCTGGTCACATGCATAGACAAACGCACCCCACACAAAGGTCCATACTCGTCTCCAGGGTGATCACTGTCAACAATACTGAACAAAAGACTTCTGGAGACTAATGATGTAGGATGTAGTACAGCGGCAGAATGCTTGTGTAGTGCACCTGAGGCTATGGGTTCAATCCCGAACACTATTCAGGGGGAAAAAAATCACCAGGAAGATTTTTTTTTTTTGAGATAGGATTTCTCTGTGTCTTCCTGATAATGTAGACGGGGCTGGCTTTGAACTCACAGAGATTCACCTGCCTCTGCCTCCCAAATGCTGGGATTAAGGGCATATACTGTCATACCTGAAGAAGATCACTGAAGTTGATTTGAACTTGGAGGTAGATTCATTCATATCGGCTCCCTACCCTCTCTCAGAAAGAGTATGTCATATTAAAAAGAAACCGCAATAATTTCTTTGAAGTCATTTTTAGTACAGTTTGTTATAAAGAGTGCTTACTAAGTTTTACATATATTTTCTGGAAGTAGAGCCTTTTCGTTTGTTTTTCGAGACATGGTTTCTCTGTAGTTTTAGAGCCTATCCTGGAACTCGTCCTGTAGATCACATTGGCCTCGAACTCACAGAGATCAGCCTACCTCTGCCTCCTGAGTGCTGGGATTAAAGGCCCACCACCTGGCCTGGAGGCAGTCTTATGAACCCATTTCTTACCAGAGAATCAGAGAAATAAGACAGCAGAATGATAAGACATATTCATTAACTTATAATGCCATTCCTATGACTACCCAGAGGAAAAAAATAATGAGAATAGTTGTGACTATAATATGAAACTAAGTTGCAGAATTTGGGGCTGGATAATAGCTCAGCAGTAAAGATGCCTGCCTACAAGCCCAAAGACTTGAGTTAGGCCATCAGGACGAACATGGTGGAAATAAGGGAACCAACTCCCAAATGTTATCCTCTGACCTATATTCACCCATGCAGACAGACACACTGTGTACACACATATACAAATAAGTGAGGGAAGAAACAAAAAAAATGTTTTTAAAAATTACTTTTAATTGTGTGTGCGCAGGTATATGCACTTGAGTGTGAGTGCCCTTGGAGGCCAGAGCTGTTGGAGATGCAGTTACAGCCAGTGTGAGGCAGCACATGTGGTTCTGGGCACTGAACTCAGGTCCTCTACAAGAGTAGTGCATACTCTTAACCCTGTCAAAAAAATTCTAGTAAAGCTTAAACTTAAAGCCTGTACACATATAAAACAATATATAGTCTAAAACTTGAAAACTCTCTATGGTATTTATTATCAGATATACCTGTGGGCTGGTAGCAGATAGTTTTATTCAGGGACCGGAGGAAGGGCAGGGAATCAGCAGATTAGCGGAACTAATAATAGGCCTAAGTACAGAGCAACAGTTCAAGAACTTAGAATAAACCAAGGAGGTTTAATCCCATCTTTAATCCCATCTTTAATCCCAGCACTCTATGGTGAGTTCCAGGACAAACAGCTACACAGAGAAACCCTGTCTCAACAAAACAAAAAACAAAAAAACTAATAGGGAATTTAATGTATCACTGAGGTAAAGGCCTCTGAGGTAAATTCTAATAAATCAAAATATTTTCTAAATTTCCCTGACTATGAAATATAGCATATAGCTGGACTGGTCCGGAATGCATTTGTAACTTGTTAACTGTGGTGAGACAAGTCTAGAAAGCACTAGGTTAAGGATAATTTTAAAAAACTTAAGGAATCATAAATTAGGAATAAAAATGAAAAACCACAGCCAAATTAAGGGATATTAATTCTATCTGACTATTATTCTGTCAGGGCAACATAGCAAATACTTTAAGCTTTGGAGCCAAATATACAAAATCACAGATATCATGTAGGTTTTATTTACATAGCACAAATTCCCTTATTTTTCCTGAAAACATTTAAAATGTTAATATAGTAACAAGTGAGTATAATTTTGTCAAGTAGGTCACTAGAGAAAACAGAATTTGCGGGGCAGTGGTGGCACACTGCTGAGATAGGAGGATCTCTGAGCTTAAAGCCAGCCTGGTCTACAGAGTTCTAGGACAGCCCAGGACTACACAGAGACATCCTGTCTCAAAAATACAAGCAGCTGGGTGTGGTGATGCTCAACTTTAATCCCAGCACTTAAGAGGCAGAGGCAGGTGTATGAGTTCAGCCTGTTCTACAAAGTTCCAGGACAGGCTCCAAAGTTATAAAGAGAAATTCTGTCTTAAAAAAACAAAACAAAAATGAAAAAAAAAAACAAAACAAAACCAACCAACCAACCAAAGAATTCTCCTGAAGGGATCAAATTTTACTAACTTGGGATTCAATGTTAGATCAGCTGTAAATGCTTACACATCATCGCTGATCTGAAATGAGATTTCACGTTTTTGTTGTTTTTTGTAGTGATCTCTATTGCCAAATACTGATATATATTTATCATCATCATGTCTTTTGCTTTTTTTTTCTTCTATCTCTGCCTCCTGAGTGCTGGGATTAAAAGTGTGTGCCACCACACCTAGCTGCACAACATATTTTTTAAATTATCTTTATTTATTTATTGGGGGTTTGGAGAAGCATGACTGACTGTGCCACAGCACAAGCATGCAGGTCAGAGGTCAAGCCTCAAAAGTTGGTTCTCTCCTTCTGCTATGCAGGTCCCAGGGATTGATCTCAGGCTGACAGGCTTAGTGGCAAGGCACGTTATGCAATGAGACATCTCGCCAGCTCCTCATGATTTTAAGCTGGGAAACATGATTTTAGCTGGGAAAATCCATGAGTTGGAAGGCATCTATAGATGCTTTAGACTCCTCCCTAGGCATCTGTATTTGTGGATGTGACTACACTGCAGAGTCATCACTTCCAGTTAGAGGTCTGGGAGAAAATCAGCTACAGAGTGAGATGGACTATGGAGTATGGAAATTTCCTGGGGCCTGCATCAAAGCCTAAAGAACAATGCTGCAACTGAAGTCTGGGTTTACAACAGTAGCTTTGCTACTGAACATCTCCTTGCCATTTGTCTTGCACTGGAATGGGGAGTGGCACTCGGGAAGTGAGTGGGACTGGCAGTACTAAACAGCAGCACTGCTCCAACTGCTCACCACAGCCACAAACACAAACAAGGATGGCTGGTATACCAATGGAACACAGTTTTTACATATCACAAAACACAGTTCATTTTTACTTTTTTCAATAATTAAAAAAACATAAAAAGTATTCATAGCTCATGGGCTGTAAAAAAGCCAAGTTTGCCTGGTGGTTCTCAACTTTTTTTTCTTTTACCAACTACTCAACAATATTATAAACTTCAAATATTTATTTATTTTTAGATTTCTTTCTGTGTGTCTGTCAACATGTCACATATGTGAGAGTGTCTGAGAAGGACAAGGATGTGGGCACTAGGATCTGGACTCAGGACCTCTGGAAAACAAGGGAATGCTCTTAACGCCTGAGCCATCCTTCCAGCCCTCCAAAAATTTTATTTCACGTCAGGACAGTGATAGGACTAAGGAATTAAGGAATCCTGCCACTGGGAAGGCAGAGGCAGGTGGATCCTATAAAGTGAGTGTAAGGACAGACAGAGCTACACAATGAGACCAAAAAAAAAAAAACAAAAACCACAACAACAAAAACCCTCGGGGTTGGGAGTTGGCTCAGGAGTTAAGAGCAATTGCTGCTTTTGCAGAGGACCCAGGTTTGATTCCCAGCCACAGGCTGATTCACAATCATCTGTAATTCCAATTACAAGGAATCTGACACACTCTTCTAACCTTCTCAGGACCAGGCATCACATGGTATGCATACATACATGCAGACAAAATACTCACATATACAAAGTAAGTAAATCTAAAATTGTTTTTAAAAAAATACCTCAAGCCGGGCAGTGGTGGCACACGCCTTTAGTTCCAGCACTAAGGAGGCAGAGGCAGGCAGATATCTGTGAGTTCAAGGCCAGCCTGGTCTACAAGAGCTAGTTCTAGGACAGGCTCCAAAACTACAAAGAAATCCTGTCCTGAAAAACAAAAAACAAAAACAACAACAACAACAAACCTCAATAAAAATTAGTCTAGGGCTGGAGAGATGGCTCAGAGGTTAAGAGAACTGGCTAAGCCAGGCTGTGATAGCATACGCCTTTAATTACGGCACTTGGGAGGCAGAGACAGGCAGATCTCTATGAATTTGAGGCCAGCCTAGAGTTTAAGGACAGGCTCCAAAGCTATAGAGAAACCCTGAGTTTGGGTGGGGAGGGGGGTACAGAAAGGGAGCACTGGCTACTCTTCCAGAGGTCCTGGGTTTTAAGTGCCAGCAGGTACATAATGGCTCACAACCATCTGTAAGGAGATCTGGTGCCCTCTTCTGGTGTCCAAGCATACATGCAGACAGAACACTATAAATAAATAAATCTTTAAAAAATAATAAAATAAAAATTAACCTAACTAAAAAGTGGGCATAAGTCCTTAAGTAGATATCTCTCCAAAATAGATATATAAAAACTGTTTAAGATTATTAGCCATTAGGGTAACATAAATTAAAATAACAATGAAATAAACTGGTATTTTCTTTTTTTTTAGTTTATTATTTTCTTTTATGTGCATTGGTGTCTTGCCTGCATGTATGTCTGTGTGCTGTGTGTGGGTGTCAAATCTTGGAGTTAGACAGTGGTTAGCTACCACGTGAGTGCTAGGAATTGAATCTGGGTCCTCTGGAAGAGCAATCAGTGCTCTTAACTGCTAATCCATTTCTCCAGCTCCAAAGTGATATTTTCTAGGATGAATGTAATAAACCAAAAGACCAAAAGCTGGCAAAGATGTAAATAAGTTGGAAATTTCATTTGGGTATGGCAGTGAATACCAGTAATCCTAACACTTGGGAAAGAAAGGTAGGAGAATCAGAAACTCCCAAGTCATCCTCAGCTATACATCACATACTATAAACACACCCCAGGATGCATGAGAATGAGAGAATGGGGGGAAGAGGACACAGACTGAAAAAGAGTGGTGGCATACATCTTTAATCCCAGCACTTGGGAGGCTGAGGCAGGGGAATACCTGTGAGTTCAAGGCTAGACTGGTCTACAAAGTAAACTCCAGACAGTCAGAGATACATAAGAGGGGCGGGGGGAGAGAGAGATAGGAGGGGAGGGGAAAAAGAGAGGAGGGGAGGGGAGAAGAGGAGGAAAATGGAGGAAGGAAGGGAAAAGAAGAGAAAAAAATTGGATATTGCCTGACATGGTGGCGCATGTCTTTAATCCCAGTATTAAGGAAGCAGAGGCAGGCAGATCTCTGTGAATTCGAGGACAGCCTGGTCTACAGAATGAGTTTCAGGACAGTAAAACCTACATGGAGAAAAACTGTCTCAAAAAACAAACAAACAAACAAAATTAAATCTTTATATGGCAGGTGGGAATGGACAATTTCGCTGCTACTGTAGGAATATCTATCTGGTGGTTCCCCCCTTAGTTAAACATACAATGGTCTTGTTACTTATTGAAAAAACTGAAAACAGGTGTTTCAAGAAAAAAACCAAAAAACTTGTGAACAAGTTAATATTATCAGCAGTCATTCACAATAGTCAAAAGGAAGACTACTTCAGTAGACACCAAAGGATAAAGAAGAGCTGTTCTCTCCATATGAGGACATTTTATTTAACTAGAAGAAATTAAATAGATACACACTACAACATGAGTGAACCTTGAACACAGTGCTAGTGAAACAGAGAGAATTAAAAGCTACTCATTGGTGACGCCACTGTCAGGGACCATCCAGGAGAGACAAAGCGGATCGGCAGTTGCCAGGGGTGGGAAAAAGAGGGTGGGGAAGAATAGAAGGCAGTGGAGTTCCTTATGAGGAATGTAACTTTCTGAATATACTAAAACTCAACTGTATATATGAAAGATGTAAATTCTGTGTTATAGATCTTTAAGAAATGAGTTTTAAATCTATTACAAATTTTTTATTAAATTCTGGGTGTTTCTTAATGGAATTACTGTATTTCTTAGCTATGAAAGCATATCCAAGTTACATCACATGTACCCAGGAAAAAAACTTTTAAGAGGTCCGAGAATGTAGCTCAAGGGTAGCACACTCACTTACTATGCATGAAAGAAACCCTGAGATCAATTACTGAAACAAAACAAAAAAACCAAAATTCTACCCGAGTTTTTGCTTAGATTCATAGATTTTCTTCAGTCTGATGAGATCGATTAGCGGGTAAAGAATATCTGCTACCAAGTCTGACATTGGACCCAAAGAGAGGAAAGAGAGAACTGACTACCACAAGCTGTCCTCTGACCTCTATAGGCACGTCATGGCATACGTCCAACTCACAAAATATATACATAAAAAATTAAGGGAGAAGTTCATAGATTTTATAGCTGCCAAGTAAGTAAACAGTTCTATGTGTCGGTAGCACTATCTGAAAAAAACTTAAACTGGAAACTTTATGGAGACACAATGTCAGCGTCCCTGAACCAGAACACTCAATTTAACAATTTAATAAGCAACACAATTAGATTTCAATAGCTTCATCTTTTAAAATGTTTAACACTACTAAACCCCACAAGCATATTGTATCATTCAGGCCAACAGAGCACAGCCTGGGTTACCTCTTTCTCCTCTGGGCAGTAAAGAGGCCCTGTAGGATGAAGAACAGCTTTCTGTGCATAATAAAACAGCTCTGATATATTCTTCAGGTTTTTTGCTGAACACTAAAAAAAAATAAATAAAAAATAAAAGTTTTAAATTTTAAACTCTGAATCAATTATGATAGCTAAAACCAATTCCTCCTTGGAACCCCTCCCATTCTCAGGACTTCTCAATTTCTCTACAGCTACATCCACTCGGTTTAGTGGAAAAAAAAAAAGCCAGTAAGCTAAGAGTTAAGATTCCTTGAAGAAACTGAAAAATAAATTTTCCTTTGTAGAAAGTACAAATGTTTCCATAGAGCTTTAGAGGAAAACTTTTAAATTCTATGTTTTATTTGGTTTATATGACTTCACAAAGAACAGAAAATTTACTCCATCCCACACAATCCCTGCTTCCCATGAGGCATACCTCCACACAGGTTTCTATTTCTGTATACTGGTTCATAATAGGAAGGATAGTCTCCATACTGCTATATTCCACCAGATCAGATTTGTTCCCAACCAATATCAAAGGCAGCCTGAAATAAACAGGGCATTAATGCAATAAATAAAAAAAGACGTTAGATTTATATTTTAACTTAAATCATTAACCATTCTAACTAAAAAATTTTAATCTAGTCTTCCCAACATAACTTCTCTTCTATACTCTCTCTTTACACACACACACACACACACACACACACACACGGCCAAGGCCCCTAGAGAGTAGGTTCATTCAATCAGTCAATACCTATTTCAAGTCACAAACTCTTCTAAGTATAAGGGCATTTAGAAAAACGTTCCTGACTGGGTGGGGGTGATCAGGAGGAAGATCAGGTACGAACCAAAAATAAACTGCAGGCTTAGGGGAAAAGTTACTGAAAAATATAAGGTTTATACAGGTATGGCAGTGCATATATATAATGCCAGCAATTGGAGGACTCAGACAGGAGGATTTTGAGTTTAAGATCAGTTTACACTACACGGGGAGAACCTGTTTCAAAACAAATAAACAATAAGGTGAAAAAGTACAGCAGTCTGGGGAAAATCAATACTCAGGAAAGTAAGTGTCCTCATGTGCTTCAAGGAAGGAAAACGTGAAAATCAAGGACAAGTTCACCCATGACTGCATTTACACACACTACAACTTCAAGCGACAAAAGACGTTTGCACCTGGCCCCACAAAGGCCACCAGCAAAGCATAGTGGTATAAACCTTTCATCCTGACTACCTGGAGACAGAAGCAGGAAGATTACAAGTTTGAGAATAACCTGGGAAATATAATGAGAGTCTACATCTGTAAAATGAAATGAGATTAAATAAAAATAAAACAAGGTCCACAAAGCAGCCACAGTATGTTAGTGGTGATTTCTAAATTTAGTCAAAGTTTCTAAATTCAGTGGCAAAAGTTGGTTCTTCCTAGATACTGGCCAAAGTACGCTCTTCTCCAGAGAGGCCTTCCTAGAAGTAGCTCCAACAAGGAGAGAGCGGCAAGAGCATGAGGGCATTGTGGCCTTTAAGGCATGACTGTCCAATACAACATTCTATGATGATGGTCTTTTTTTTCTTTGCTTTTTGAGACTGGGTCTTTCTAAATAATCCTGGCTGTCCTAGAACTCGAAATATAGACCAGGCTGGCTAAAACTCGTGGAATCCCTTGTGGAGACTAAAGGCATGTGCTGACCCCTCCTGAGAAGATGACTGTCTTTAGCAGCACTATTAACCATAACCACTAGCCACAGATAGGTACTGTGCTTCTGAAATGTGGACGAGTACATCAGGAGAACTTAGAATAAGTTTTATTTCATTTCAATTAACTTAAATTGCCACAAAGACAAGTGGGTAACAGCACTGGACAGCTGAGAGTCACTCTTTCCTTCCAATTTGTCAGTAACTCACTGCAAAGCTCTAGAAACAACGAAGAGTCAACGAAGGCCCTAAGTCACAGTTTCCCGTCCATAAGGAAGAAAGACAGGGGCATCAGATTTCCAGAGTAGGAAAGAACAAAAATACTGAAAAAGAATTCTGAAAACTGAGCCAGGAGCCGGATGTATACAATTAATATTTAAAACATGATTTTCCTAACATATAAAAAGATTAAAATGGGAGCTGGAGAGATGGCTCAGTTCTCTTCCAAAGGACCTGAATTTTGCTCGCAGCACCCACATGGTGGGCTCATCAACAATTTTAACTCCAGTTACAGAAGATCTAATGACTTCTTATAGCCTCTGCAGCATGCATAAAGTGCAACAAACTTCACACATACATATAAAAAAAACAAGTAAATAGATCATTTTTTAAAAAAAGTGGTGCCAGGAGTGGTGGCACAAACATTTAACAGCAGCACTCAGGAGGTAGACAGATCTTTGTGAGTTTGAGTTCAGCCCAGTCTACAAGGTGAGAATCTGTCTCAAAGGTTAAAATAAATGAATGAATGAATGAATGAATGAATGAATGAATGAATGAATGAATGAATGAATGCCAGGCATAAATATACCAGAGGCAGACACCTTTAATCCCAGCACTTGGGAGGTAGAGGCAAGTGGAGCTCCGTGAAGTCAAGTCAATCTATATTGTGAGATTTTATCAAAACAACAACAACAACAACAACAAAAAACAGAAGAAAGGGAGAAAAAGAGAAAGGAAAGAAAGAGAAAAAGAGAAAGAAAGAGGAAGGAAAGATAATAAAAATAATGTTTGTCCAATTAAATACTGGAAGGAAATTTTTTTTTGACTTAAAACTGAAATCATCTGCTTGGTGGTACTGGCGCATGCGTTTAGTCCCAGCACTCAGGAGGCAGAGGCAGCAGGCAGATTTCTGTGGGTTTGAAGCCAGCCTGGTCTACATAGTGAGTTCCAGGACAGCCAGAAATACACAGTGAAACCCTATCTTGGAACACCAAAAACAATTGAAAACATTTATGCAGAGAACTACCATTCTATGTAAAAGTTACTGAATGTGTTCTCTTGCCTTTCTCCCATCACACTTGTATCTTCCAAGGAACTGCATAGAACCTCCTTGCATGAATTCCTAAATAAAGATTTCCAGAGTGTATTAGAGAAGTTATATATAATCTATCTAATTTTATTTATTTACTTTTTTGGAGACAGGGTTTCTCTGTTGCTTTGGAGCCTGTCCTGGAACTAGCTCTTATAGACCAGGCTAGCCTCGAACTCACAGAGATCCACAGGCTAATTTGATTCTTGATACACCCACACGCATCCAGGACAGATATTAACCTTTATCCCCATTACAGAAGAGGAAACTAGAGAGTCAAATGAAGTCAGAGGCTTACAGTTTCTAGTGGCCAAACCAGATCTCAAAGGTTGCTCAACATTTTCCAAGTCCTATGCTCTGCCCAGTGTACATTATGAGCAATTCCACACCTCATTAAAGAAACAACTCAAAAGAAGGCACATAACGCTGGCAAAGAGAGACTCCTAAACAGACTCAAGCAGCAGTCTGTGATCAGAAACAGATGGTTACTAAAACATTTAACCTGTCAGTAACTGCGAATCTTCACAGTGTCAGAGCTGTTTTCTGCTTTGCTCTCGAATCTATTTCTAATCACTCCTGTCCCCTGCACACGTATGTGGTGGCTTACTAAGGTAGGTAAACAGAGAACTGACAAACCAGTGTAGAGGGCCAGGGACATGGCTCAGCAGGTAAGGGCACTTGCTGCCAACTCTCTTTTTTTTTTTCTTTTTATTCAGGGGGTTATGGAGGAGGAAGGGTGAAGGGGGGAATAGAGAGAGAGGGAGGGAGAGGGAGAGGGAGAGGGAGAGGGAGAGGGAGAGGGAGAGAGAGAGAGAGAGAGAGAGAGAGAGAGAGAGAGAGAGAGAGAGAGAGAGACAGAGAAGGGGGGAGATAGAGAAGTGGGGAGAGAGGCAGAAGCAAAGCTGCCTCTCCTAGAGGAAGATAGAAAAGAGCTTGCTGCCAACTCTCAATTCCATTCTAGAACCAACAATAAAAGGGGAAAACAAAATCCATTTTGGTTTGCTCCTCCTACCCCACACCCCACACCACCCCCTGCCCAAGAAAGGGATTCTCTATGTAGTTCTGGCTGTCCTGGAACTCAATTTTTTTTAATGAGATAACTTCTTTTTTTTGGGGGGGGGGGGAAATGGGGAGATATATATATATATATATATTTTTTTTTTTCATTCTTATTGAGATCTACAAAAATTTTTCTCTGCTTCCCTCCCTGCCTCTCTCCTCCCTTTCAACCTTCTCCCAAGGTCTCCATGCTCCCAATTTACTCAGGAGATCTTGTCTTTTTCTACTTCTCATGTACATTAGATCTATATATGTCTCTCTTAGAGTCCTCATTGTTGTCTAGGTTCTCTGGGATTGTGATTTGTAGGCAGGGTTTCTTTGCTTTATGTTTAAAAACCACTTATGAGTATATGTGATAATTGTCTTTCTGGGTCTGGGTTACCTCACTCAAAATGATGTTTTCTAGCTCCACCCATTTGACTGCAAAATTCAAGATGTCATTTTTTTCTGCTGTGTAATACTCCATTGTGTAAACGTACCACATTTTTCTTATCCATTCTTCGGTCGAGGGGCATTTAGGTTGATTCCAGGTTCTGGCTATGACAAACAAAGCTGCTATGAACATAGCTGAGCGCATGTCCTTGTGGCACTATTGAGCATCCTTTAGATATATACCCAAAAGTGGTATTGCTGGGTCTCAAGGAAGGTTGTTTCCTAATTTTCTGAGAAATCACCAAACTGATATCCAAAGGGGCTGTATCAGCTTGCACTCCCACCAGCAATGAAGGAGTATTCCCTTTACCCCACAACCTCTCTAGCATAAGTTGTCATCAGTGTTTTTGATCTTGGCCATTCTTACAGGTGTAAGATGGATCTCATTTCCTTAAGTGTCTTTCAGCCATTTTAGATTCCTCTATTGAGAGTTCTCTGTTTAGGTCTGTACTCCATTTTTTTTATTGGATTATTTGTTCTTTTGATGACTAATTTCTTGAATTCTTTGTATATTTTGGAGATCAGACCTCTGTCTGATGTGTCTGTAGGCTGTCATTTTGTCTTGTTGACCGTGTCCTTTTACAGAAGCTTCTCTGTTTCAGGAGGTCCCATTTATTAACTGTTTCTCTCAGTGTCTGTGCTACTGGGTTTATATTTAAAGAGTGGTCTCCTTTGCCAATGCATTCAAGTGTACTTCCCACTTTCTCTTCTATGAGGTTCAGTGTAGCTAGCTTTATGTTGAAGTCTTTGATCCGTTTGGACTGGAGTTTTGTGCATGGTGATAGATATGGATCTATTTTTTCTTCTACATGTTGATATCTGACTATGCCAGCACCATTTGTTAAATATGCTTTCTTTTTTCCATTTGACATTTTTTTGCTTCTTTGTCAAAAATCAGGTGTTCAAAAGTGTGTGGATTAATATCCGGATTGTTTTGGCTATCCTGGGTTTTTTGCTTTTCCATATGAAGTTGAGTACTGTTCTTTCAAGGTCTGTGAAAAATTTTACTGGGATTTTGATGGGCACTGCATTGAATCTAGATTGCTTTTGGTAAGATTGTCATTTTTACTATGTTAATTCTGGTTACCCAAGAGCATGAGAGATCTTTCAACTTTCTAATGTCTTCTTCAATTTCTTTCTTCAAAGATTTAAAGTTCTTGTCATACAAGTCTTTAACTTGTTTGGTTAGTTACTCCGAGATATTTTATGCTGTTTGTGGCTGTTGTAAAGGGTGATGTTTCTCTGATTTCTTTCTCAGCCCATTTATCATCTGTGTACAGGAGGGCTACTGATTTTTTTGAGTTAATCTTGTATCCTGCTACATTACTGAAAATGTTTATGTTAAGTTCCTTGGTAGAATTTTTGAGGTCACTTATATAAACTATCATATCATCAGGAAATAGTGAGAGTTTGACTTCTTTTCCAATTTGTATGCCCTTGATCTCCTTTTGTAGTCTTATTGCTCTAGCTAGGACCTCAAGAACTACATTGAATAGATATGGAGAGAGTGGACAACCTTGTCTTGTTCCAAATTTCAGTGAGAT